>NW_003302548.1:16567295-16617428 GCF_000004255.2 Arabidopsis lyrata subsp. lyrata | reverse complement strand
ATGTTAGGATCTCTCATCTCGTAATCATTAAGATAGGAATGGTTTGTAGAGATTATGACTTGATTTGTACATTTCATTAAGACTAATGTCTTGTCAGATTTGATTTGTACGGGACTAAATATAACAATATTGAAATTGTAAAAGGATTTTTGAGGCCAAATCTTCACCAAAAATGTATAATATAGATGATGTTTTATCATGATCACAGAACATGATTCATTATTATTTATTTTTGGGTGTATAGGTAGTTTTTAAGAGAAAAAGTAATTTGTTAAATATGTAGTACTAGATTTTAACCCGCGGTACACCGCGGGGCTATACTTTAAACAAAAGTTTGAAAATTATCTATAGATATAACCTATTGTTTTGTTTGGTTAAATAATACTTACATATGTATATATTATATATATTACCCCGAGATACTTCGGGTCGATTTTTTATAACAATAATTTCTAAATTTCAAGTTGTATTTTTTGTTAATATTATTTATTTTATTTAGTGTTTAAGATTATATAACTGTATTTGATTGTTAATCCAAGGATTTCACCCGTAGTATACCGTCCCGTATTAATATCGACCCAAACCCGTCCCACCATATAACCCGTCCCATGAAATTAAACATCATTTTGTTATATTTCTTTTTAATAATATTTTTATTTAAAAACATATACAATTCGAGTCAATTTATAAGTTTGCTTTAAAAAACATATAGTTGTAATGTTTTTATTATAATAAAGTAATAATATATAGATGTTGCTTACTATAGTTATAATTAAAACCAACTAAAAATCTAAGTTTAGTGTTGATTATGAATCATAGTTACGACCAAAAAAAAAATTAATCAAATACAATTAGTGTAAATTAACTAATTAAGAAAACAAACAGAAATATAACAAAACTTGCTTTAAAATCGTTAACAAAAAAAGGAAACATCATATTTAAGCAAGATCTTTGGAGCCAAAATCTTTTTTTCATATCTTTTATTTAATTTTCCAAATCTTAACACAGAACATGATTCATTAGTATTATTTATTTTTGGGTGTATAGCAGTATAGGTAGTTTTTAAGAGAAAAAGTAATTTGTTAAATGTAGATAGTATTTATAATTGATGATATCTAATCTCTTGTTTTTTTACACGTTTTAAAACCTAGACTAACTCTGAACCGACTACAATCCGAACTAAACACAAACAAGTGAACATGACTTCACAAGAACAAACCAAAGTTTCAAAGATTGCGATTTCAAAACCTTCCCGAGCTGACCAAGACCAAACGGGAGCGTTTGCATTCGTGTTGCAACTTGCAAAGAGTGAACACTTGGTGGAGTCACGATGCACCGCCAGTGGTACGGTAAAAATGCAAACGAAAGCTGTAATGGTGTTCAAGCTTGACGAACAAGGCAACACAGTTCACACTCAAGACATTGAAGACCTCTGTATTTTCCTCTCAAAGTCTGAACCTTTTTGTGTCGCTACTAGCTCATTCCCTGGTATGTACTCTAACAGTGGCGAAGTCTTGGATGCGACGGAAAAACCTTTGTTTGTCTGCGTTATTCCTCCACCATTGGTAGAAATTATATGTGTGTAGCCGCTTCTTACCATATTCCACCTCAAAATATAGACTAGTAGCTTGGAACTGAAAGTCTTTAGTCATGCATTCACAAGTAGATTTCACTATTACCAGTTCATAGCTAATTGGATTGGTGCATGTTGTTGTTGTTCCAGTAGTTTTGAACATTTTTGAGATAATATTGGATTTGTCACTTCACTTTGAAAGTCGTTTTGTTGGCTTTCATAGGCCTTTGGTTTGGGATATCTGATTGAATCAAAGAATAGGTGTTGTTAAGGAAAAACCAACCGATGATCTCGCTCCTCTCTCTCTCTAATCTCGAACAGAAAGGTACATATAACACCATTTCCTCTGTTTCTACTCTGTAGAAGCTCGATCAAGTCTGGATATGTTATGTTTTATGAGGTTTTAAGATTATCTATGGTTCTTCTGTGTTACAGAAACTGAGCATGATGGTACTGAGGATGAGTTGGTGGAAATTAGTGTTGCTCAAGGTGTGATTTCGGGGAAGGATGCTTTTGAGAGAGTCAAGCTTATTGGTGATGACAAGGCTAAAGAGTTGAATAATTGCTTTGTGTATTAAGGAGCAGCCAGATGCTTGAGCTACTTGCTTATACCATGAAACCTGAATTTTGAGGATTATTTCATGGTTTGTTTTAGTCTGTTGACAACTTTGATTTTGATGTGTAGTTTATGTTGGTATTGGTGGAACCTTAATGTGTTGGTTCATCTTTATGAATGTGAAAGATTTTATGGAAGAAGAAGATAACATTATAAGTTGTTGCAAAAGTTCTTTTCAAGTTCATATAGTTTCTTTAGATATCAATTCCAACACACTTTTTACATTGCACCTGAAATCAAAAACAGAGATTTTGGTCGTAGTCCGATGTTGTTTAATTCTGAGGTTTCTGGACAGAACATGTAATTCAAGAGGCATCCAGAATTAGCAATGCGAACAAAAACTCTTCCAATGTCCTTGTCTTGTTTTCCTTTACCTCTGCAATTCTCTTAAGCACCAAAAAACATTACTCAATCAGACTTAATTAAACTCATATTCAATTTCCAATCTTTTGTATATACAAACAAATAATGAACCAAACAAACAATTAAGCCACCAATTTGTTGAGCTACAAAAGAAATTCAAATGCGAATCAAATCTTCATTTAGAAAATAAACTCAGTATTTTCGATTGTTTCAATAAACAAACTAACCTGAATAAATCCCAAACAAATCAGAGTGATCCAAGTAGATCAGAAGCCTAATTCCTGTTAGTTTAGAGATCAAGCATTTCTGCTATACATGAAATTATAAAGAAATTCTTCGAATTGATAAAGAAAGCAATTGAATTCACACCTAAACTAAACCCATATGATTAATAGGAATGTTTTAAATTTTTTTTTTTCAATGGCAGCAATGTAAATATGAGTTGTGCAAAAGTGAGTTTTTTTGTTATTAAAATCGTCTCTTTTCACAACTTCTATAAGATACACTCTCTCTCTCTCTAATCTCAACTGTCACGATGATGACACCAGTGAAACGAGCCTTTTCCCGTCTTTCCATATGAACTTTCATCTCCCAAGTGCTGTTGGAGGTGTTCTCACCGGTGCCACCGGCGTTCTCGCCATGTCCTCCAAATTTGACCGAGATCTAGAAGCCAAAGAGAGAAAAGAAGGTGAAAAAAAAAAGAAGAAGGAAATCAAAGAGGCTGATAAAGCTCATAATCATGCTTGCTGGGAATCACTTCAGAAGAACAAAAACATAAAAACTCCCAGAGAGAGGCTGAAAAAGCAGCGGCAAGTGAAACTCCGGCTCCGATGAGTGTTTGCTTGCCATCAACACACAATATCCTCCATCAACAGTGCAAAAGTGAGTGTTTTGGTAGAGAATTGGAGGGTTTAGTTGGCTTGGTTTAGTTGGTGAAGAGATTGACGGAAGAACATGAATATGATGGAGTCGGACTCTGGGGAGGGAGAGAGACAGATAAATAGGAAGGGAGAGAGAGACAGATAAATAGGATAATTAACTAGTTTGACATTAATTGAATAAAATAGATTCAATTTCTATTAGTTTATATCACTTTTCAAAAAGATGATACAAATACAAGTTTACATCATTTAGATAATTGATGCATCTATAAATTTTCGGTAACATCACTTTTTAAAATGATTCAAATTTTACATCAAGAAAAATTGATGATAATCAAAGGTTAAGTATCGGTTGTAAAAAATGATGTAAAAGTTTACTTAATTTGCCGATGTCTCACATTGCTCCCATTGTCTTTTTTCCATTCAAAATCTGTTTTGCCATTTTCTCAACCACCTTTGTACAGGTAATGAACTTGAATATATTATATAGATTATTACAAAAATCAACATGATCACCAGCTACTCCTTCTGTGTAATAGCACCCATTAGCTGTCAGAAAAAAAAACAATAAAAAAGATTGAACATTGAAAGTACATGCATTTTAGGTTTGTAATCATTTTACATATGTAAATGTGCATTTTTAGCTTTTGCATACCCTCTAATCTTGTTCCACTGATTTTAATTAAGTTTATTGTTGTGCTGTCTTTTTCATATTAAAGCGGCTGTGATATTTCAAATTTTTCATAGTAGGCTAGTGATTTAAGCAGCTCAGAAGTAGGAGAGGTGGCCCAACATGTACTCGCCCCATTGGAATTACTCTCATGCTTCTAAAAAAAAGTAATGGTGAAAAACAATACGGAAGTCAGTCCACCGTTGTTGCACTGAGAGAGGGTTTGAACCTGATCTATGACAAATAGACCACTGAGAGAGGGTTTGAACATACATATATATATGTATATATATATATATATATATTAAATGGACTACATAACAAAAAATGATATACATAGACAACATATTCAATCTATATATCTAACAAAATTGGCCTCAATATACTCATATTGGACTAACACATGAAAGTGGTCTATTTGTCATAGAGATAAAGATATCTAATTTCTGAATTTATCTTTCTTTGGCAATTAAAAAAAACAAAAATCTCTAAAATCCAAATTCAAAAGGAGAAACTCCACAAAATGGATTGAGAAGGACTTGAGCTCGGTCCGTTAGCCCAATGAGATAAACCACATAACAAAACTGAAATGGTAAGGGGAAACCAATGGAATTTAAATATCTTGAAATCCCATTTTTATTTATTTTTAGTTAATTACTAAAAACTAAAAAGTTCCAATTTCCCATCTATCCATATGAAACTATTTGAAAGAGAGAGATTTTAAAGACTGATCAAAGGCAAAGCTCACTTAATAGCATTATTTGTAAATGCATATTATGAGGAACTATATATGGAGTTCAAATGTGATCAATCCATATCAACCCATAAAGAAGCAATCCATATCAATCTATATACGGAAGAAATACAACTTTACATGTATGTAACTATGTATGAAAGAAATGCAATGGTAAATTCAATAAAAAGATAAAATTTATTTGCTGATCAGTTCTCTATTTAAGTTAAGCATGACGATTTTGGTGAGACAAACATTCACTTTCCAGCGACTTTCAATAAACGGCAAGCATGATTAGTCCAAGTTGAAAATGTAGTACGTAATCGCTCTTATTAATGAAGGTACCGCTATATATGTCGTTGAAGTTGCTTGAAGAATATAGTCTATACCAAAACAGGAAGATATAACAAGTATTCTATACCAAATAATAAATAAATACACATGATAAATGTATAGTTAGGTATCATGTCCTGAAAGAGTTAAGGTTAGGCAGTATGGAAAGTCGTGTAAAGAGCCCACATCACTTTTCAAGAGCCAAAAGATTTCAAGCTCATAGAAGGTCGATATAGAGCATTAAGTTCAGTGAGCTTACTATTTGTAATTGTAATGTGAGAATTATCTACTTGATTTAGTTCGTCTTCATTAATCAGATAAAATCTTAAATTCTCAAGACTTTGCATTTCCATTCGTATATGTGACTTATTTAGCAAGGCATGTTTGAAAGTCCCTTTCACACAGTGACTACGGTGAGCGTGGATATACCCTCTTATTCCCCATCAATAGCCAATGAGTTACTTTTGTTTCTATGAAACTAAATAAGCATACATTTGTAAGAAGAATATTAAAGTCACTTTAGGTGTCAACTCTGTTCTGTTTCCTGGGCATAGTGACTTGCATTCAGTTTAATCTGAAATCTAAATTGTTTCTCAATTTTGAACTCAATATCTTTTGTTTTATTCACATAACAATAAACTGTAGCAGAGACGTTAAATCATTCTGAAGAACCGTAAAAGGAAAACCCATCAACAAGTTACTTCACAAAGGTAAAGAAATTTTTCTCAAAGAGCACTGATATAATAGATTTGGTGTTTCCAAGGTTTAAGAGATAAAACAGACTCAAGACTCAGACTCTAACTCCTAAATTAATAGTCTATATTTTGAGGTGGAATATGGTAAGTGCCCCGTTTGTACAAGTTCCACCAATAATGGAGTCATACTCCAGAGAGGCAATTGCTGCTTCGTCGACATCACATATATCAACGCAGTTAGGGAACATGGAGCTGCTAGAACAGAAAGGTTCAGACTTTGAGAGAAAAATGCAAAGATCTCCAATGTCTTTAGTGTAAACAGCGTTTCCTTTTTCGTCTAGCTTGAACACCATTACAGCTTTTGTTTTCATTTTTACCGTATCTTTGGTGGTGGCCTTCTTGTACCACTTTACCAAGAAAGTTTCACCGGTGGTTCTTGACTCCACCAAGTGTTCACTCCTGTAGCACGAATCCAGAAGCTCCCTCTTGGTCTTAGGAAGCTCGGGAAGGTTTCGGAATCGCAGCCTCTGAATCTTGGGATTGTGATACTCTGTGCGGGGATCCCATGATCCGATGAGGTGGCCTCCAGACCCGGGAATACGAAACATGTCATCTTTCTTGGAATACATGACACGGGAGGAGAAGAAGCCGGGGTTTGCGATTCTGATGTTGATCCACTCGGAGTTACTTTGTGCCGGTCTACAAAAGCTGAGTTGAGGCCCCAAGAACTTGATAGCCACGACACAGTCCTCATCCTTGGGAGAAGATGAGGACATGGCCACGTTGGTCACGATTTGGGTTTGGCAGCGAGGCAAAGTTACAAGAGGAGGCAGGGGAATGCGTTTAGGGTTTGTATCTGATGCAACCGGGTTTAGATCATCTTGGAGACGCACTACTCCGTCGTCCTTCAAAGTAGCTACCCAGCCATGAGATGCCCCTATCGTCACCATTGGATCACTATCTACCAACTCCAGGGGCACCTTCTTTTCCAAATCAGTGCATTTACCCTCATTAGCATTCATAATCACGAGTTTTCCGAGACCCGCTCCACAAGGATCGGCGCAGATGATGGAACACGGAGGAGTCTGCACTGAGGAAGATGAGAAGCCATTAGAGAGGATCTCACGGACGCAGGTTTCCCAATGCGAAGCCTCGAGAGGCAGCTGAGAAGCAAATACATGAATTAGGATGTTCTGAATGAGAAGCAACAAAACACCCTCACATGTTCACATCTTCTCCACCTAAATTAATAATACAGAGCAATGGCCTTGCCCACCAAGTCTTCATTCTCCAAATTAGTTGGGATCTTTTTGAGATATCATTAGCTTCCCTTTTCTAAATTCTACTTTTAATGCTAATCAAACTCTTTATTACGTGGAAACTCCCAAACTTGGTTTAACTATCTCCTGATTGCGAGCCAGCTATGTGTTTTTGCCTTAGGCATCTGCGAGCGAGAAAGGAAAAGACAACATATCTGCAGTGTTGATCTTTTGATGGAGAGACAGAGAGAAAAGTTTTGTTCCATCTGATTCTGATTAACATTTATAATATGAAAAGATCCAAAGAAAATAAATGGATAAAACATCCAAAGGATCTTTTTATTTTTATAATATGAAAAGATCCAGAGACGGTTCCAAACCATTCCAATTAAACAAAAAACAGAGTTTAAACGATAAGAAAGCAAAGGAGTGAAATCACACAGTACGTAGTTGTTTTTCCGCTATATCGGCGAATTCAGGAACAAGAGACCTTAAGCACGTTTTAAAACTACCATGAAGATGACAACCACAGCTAATCCAAACAGAGAACGAGGGTCGTTGAACAATGTCTGCTTCTTGTCTTTTCCATCCTCTGTAACTGATCCTAACCCAAACAAGTCCCCAAAGTAGGAAGAGACATTTTCCATCAATCGAACAGCTTTTAGCTTCATGTCCTGCAGAATCTCTAAGAGTTCCATTGGCTTAGTTTCCATGACTTCACACTCCGTCGTGCTCGAATGTTCAGATTGGTCGTCATTGTCAGATTCAACTTGAGAGGAAGCAGCTGAAAAATAGACAAAGTTTCTGTTAAGTTGCTTTATCATCAAGACATATACCAAATGATTCACTAGTAATGGCGAAGTTTTAGTTACCAGTATTGTTGGTCTGGAGAAATTTCATGAGATCCTTATTCTCCATAACAGCATCCCATACTTTTGGGTCACACGCAATGGAAGCAACAACAGTCTGTAATAAGCAAACATGTGAAAGAGTTAACAAAGCTCTGTTAAATCAAAAGGGTTATATACGAAGCAATCTGAGACATATACCAAACAAGAGCAGAGACCATTTTAACCGAGGAAAGCTCGGAAACCAATATACCTGCGCGGCGGTGTTTTCACTCAGAAAAGCAAATGCTTGAAGAGCAACTTGTGGAACAGCTGATTCAACAGCTCTGTTCTCAGAAGATTGAAAACCTGAGAGCATTTTGGAAACAGCACCACCATCATTTGATCCTTCCATAGCAGCAGACGACTTTGGAGATGACATATACACCCTAATCCATTAACAACCATCAACATACACATAAACACAAACTTCTACTTCAAAGAGTTTCAAACCTAACCCTAATTCATCAAATTCAAGCACATATCCTCAAATTCTCAATTATTCAAGATTTACAGAATCAAAAAAACAAAAACACAAATTAGGATCAAATCTTACATATTAATTGCTTCTTTCAGATCCTCAGTAGCTTCTTTAGCCTCTTCAAGACTAGGAGGTTTGCTAAAAACAACTCTAGGAATTGGCTCTTCTTCAGCAAATTCCCAATCATCCCAAACCGGTCTCTGCATAATCATACCATCTTCTTCAACAGAAGGATGAACCGCCGATGAAATCGAAGCCGAAACCGGTTTAGACGCCGCCGCCGCCGCGGTTTTAACCCTAAAATGTTCAGTCGCCGGAGGAAATCCAAATCCTCCCCTGAATCCTCCTTTAGCAACTCCGATTCCAGCAACTTTCGCTGCCGTCGCCATAGCTCTTCCTCCTCCCATGATTCTTCGATCGAGAAGCTTGAATCGCAGAAGATTGATCACAATTACGAATTGGGAGATATTTTGGAAAATGTATAGTTGTGATTTCGATGAAGATTCTTAAAGAAAGAGAATACCTTATCCGCGAAGGTAAAATGATGACGTGAGCAATAAATGGGCGATATTTTATATTTATTAATTATCGTAATTAAGGAAATAATCTTTATGTAATCAAGGTTTACTAGGTCAAAAGTATATCTTATTAACGAATCTGTTTGTTCGACTAGATTCGGTTTATTTATATAATTTTCCGATTTTGTTCAGTGGATATTTTTTATGATACATAAAATCTTTTATTTTTTGGCAATGATACATAAACTAAAGCTTTTGTTTTAAATTTTTCATTAATAAAATTTAAAGGGTCATTTATAGATTTTCTTTACAATCACGTAAAATTTCAGTTACGGTTTTGTGGTATTTTCCCTTGAATTTAGAAACTGATTTTAGTAAAGATAGTTGAGATTTTTTGGTTTCGTATATTCTACTATGATGTTGCATGTGAGTTTATTTTGATTTTTGCTCTTTATGTGTAAATTATTAGTCAGAATGGTAGAAATCATAATCATCCCCATATTATTCAAACGTTTTGATTCATTAGTGAAGTCTTGATCATACAATATTACAAAGGTTGGAATCAATACAAATAACCATAGAGCTAAGGGGATGTGCGCAAAAAAAAAACATTAAAGAAAGTATTTGAATCAAGGAACAACAAGCTGTGAAATGTGACCTTTGGTAAGCAATCCATACCTAGTCTCGCGTCTAATACATTTTCAGGCCCCATAAAAAACCTCTACACCAAGACAAAGATGGACTTTTTTTGTCCATGGAGTTTTGAGTCGATATGGTTTCAATTTTTACATCTAGTGCACAATGTCAATGTTTATGATGATTTTACCTTTTGTCACTTATCAGGATCCATTTTCTTCATTTATAGGGTAAGCACATTTTTTACTCAGGGTTTGAGGAGACTTTGACGGAAGTTTCAAAGATTTTGAAAAACAAACAAATGTTGCATTTTTTGAAAAAGAGCTGAAAATGGTTGTATATTGTAGAGAATGGATGAAAAGAGAGGGAACAAAGTAGAGAAGCCAAAAAAGATTTTTTATGTTACTAACTTAAAATGAAAAAAAAAAAATAGTGTAGGATGCAAATTATAAGTTGTTTGAAATCATGCACACTTCATTTTGTTTGAAACGTTGAAATATTGAAAAAACGTTGAATTCCTATCACTATACCATTTCATGCTGGTTTATGTCGCAAATCTAAATTTGAGGTTCATGAGAAATTGGTTCGAAGTTCTGAAAAAAATTTAGACTGTGCTGCCGCACAAATCAAGATCGAGAATTGTTTGATGGTTCGGTCACAATAGATGATGACCTGTAGCCAGAAACACGTTTATTCTCCTTTTCTGCGTGAGAGAGGATTGGTTAAAGAGTATTCAAAGCTAACTACGACTTGAATGAGAAGAATTGAAGCCGACTAATCGTTTTAGAGATATTTAGTTTTGTTTTGTCAAGTAATTATTATCTTTGTTTGTTGCAAATGTTTGTTCTACGTTAGTTTAGTGTATAATCACAAAACTTCAGAAAAAATGTTAATGAGTATTACAGAAAAATGTATTTACTTCAGTTTCATTCAGACCTAACTTTCCAAAAATTCATGTCCCTATAGTATATGTAAATTCTTTTACATGAAAATTTAAATTCTCCACAAATCAACTTATGTAAAATCCTTTTAAATTTTAAGTCCACTGACGTCTTTGACACTATAAGTATATTTTAACCGAAGGTCATCGACCAAATTTAAATTAGTTTACGCTTTGGAGCAACTTTGTAACTATCACAAAACATTAAACATCATCCATTTAGTCAAAGACAATGAGATACAGAATTTTAAACTAAAACACAAAACATAGAATAGAACATGGGGAGTCTCATTTCTACAAGAACTCTCAAACAAAATTCTATTCTACTCATATAATTAGCATACTAATCTTTCTGATTAGTTTACAATTTGGAAATTTTCAAATGGACAATCGGGCTCCTCTAGGTCTTTCTCTCTACTTCTCATATTTGAGCTTCAAATCCTCTATCTCTTCTCATCTTTTTCTTCAAAACACCTGAAACATAAATCCAATAATTAAATCTTTGCTTTGATGAGTAATGTACGATCCAAAATGAAAAAAAGTTCTTAGAAACAACGTAATTTCGAACAAATTATGCATTCTTACCATTTCTTGAAGTGGGTTATTCGAATTAGGAAAAGAGAACTGTACATAATATTCATATTTGGTAAAGTAAAAATCAATGATAAAATTTGGTAAAAGTTACTGATCGAATATACTACTTATTCAAGTAAAAAACAAGAAAGTAAAAGAAGGAAAGGAAATGTTATGTCAGCAGTTACAGAGACAAGACTCGTATTGAAACTGGCAAATATATCAGACAATAAAATCCAAAAGAGTTTTCAAAGTCATCGAAACATAAACGAGAAAGAAAAAACACAAACCCAAAGCCCATGACTTCACTGTACCACTTCTATTCCCCACAAGCCACAATAACAATATTCTTTTTTTTTTTTTGAAAAATAAACTAATTTTGCAATTAAATTATACAGTTTTCTCCACTCGATCTGAAAAAATTAAAAATCTTAACGAATAATAGAGCGAAAACTGATATTATTTGACATTGAAACAAAAAATACACTAGAACTAACTCTGTAACTTATCACATTGATATTAGTCAGTCGTAGTCACCTTCTTTTTTCCTTTTTGAAATTGTTAGTTTTTGCAACAAACATTCAACTTAGAACTTTGTAAAGAACGACTTAAATATTTGAAAATTTTTGGGGTAAAAAAACAGTATTTATTAACACAAAAATGTACTTTTCACAAAACTAAACTAGTTTAAAGTAGAACAAATAAGCTTCAAAGCCGACTAATTAGTTAACTGATGAATGCCAAATTTCTGAACAATATTTTCTATGCTGACAAAATTAAAAATAGGAAAAACGAAAATTCAGATGATATAATTGTATACTATATATGAATATTAAATTAAGAAAATCCAAATAACTATTTTTATCATAACAAACCAAAAAAAAAAACAGATTAAAACTAAAATTAATAAACCAAAAAATCGTTTTGTGTTAATCCAAAAATTACCGTCAGGGTTACACTTGGGTGGGTCTTCAAAGAGAGAAAGCGAAAGCTGTTTAAAAGCAACGCCGATATCAAACACAATGACGCCGGAATTTGGATTCTCGACGACGATATCTTTCACCTGAAGCCACAAGAAGAGCTCTTTCTGCGATAGCCCTTCTACTCCGATGAGGCTCCCATAGCTGAGATTCGCTCTCACGACGGCTTCAAAGTGCACGTTCGTCTCGAATTTAGCGTAACACGGCGCCGCGAGGAAAACCTCGAGACGACCGTCGTTGTGAAGAATATAAGAATCAACTTCTTGCGGTAAAAGTCCCGCCGGGAGACCTTTTGATCGGAGAACCTCATGGACCGTTGGATAATACGGCGAGGATAGAGAAAAAGAGAGGAGGAGAGTGATGAAGAGAAGGATCATACGGGAGATGAGATTGTTCATAGCTTTTCACTGATAGAGAGAGAGAGAGAGAGATAAAAGTTTTATTTTTTTACGGCGATGATTCAAGTGGAGAGGGAGGATCTTAAATGGGGAAGAAGGATAAGCTGAAATGACGTATTTGCCCTTGGTTGGTGAGTGAATGGGGCCATATATAATAGATAGTATTGTTTTTTCTTTTTGTTAAAAATATAATAGATATTGTTAAGTGATTAAAGTTCATAAGTTTCAAAAAATTTAAGAAAAAATGGAAATAATATAGCGATTGATAGAATTTCTTTTATCATGTGGAGAAATAATGACACAAGAGTGGTTGGACACACCAAAATTAGCTTTAAAACTTTTTAAATACTGTGGAAAAACTTGAATTATTGATTGAAGTGTCTAATTAAGAAAATAATTATAACTGTAAGTATGCAAATGTGTATTAACCACCAAGGCACTTATGGTATGAATGCTTTTTAATTACACGAATACGAATTTTATTTATTCGAATTGGTACAGCAATGTTTGTTTAATAATTAATTAATGTAAAGTAGTATTTTTCTAAAATTGATATTTTTATCCTTCTATAGATTTGTATTTAGCTAATAATGTGAAAACGCATGTGATTTTTTTGTTTTTATTTGTCAACAACAAAAGCATGTGTATTATATATAGTCTGATTTTGTATTGTAGCATTGAATAATATATATATAGGGACGTGCTATGTATATAATTAACTTTGATTGTAGGGTAATCCAACACCTAATGAGTATAAATTAGATGCTACAAATTGATAGTTTAAGGAGTAATGCAGAATGCTTCATCATTTACTTAATTGTTTTTGTTTTCATTTGTTGGTGCTGAAAGCTTCTTATTAAATACATCTTATCATAAGTAGTGCAATAGAACAATTATATTTTAAGAAAATAGGGAGAAAAAATGCTGTATTTGTGGACTATTGTTGCATATTTGACAAAACAAAAATAAAAAGGTTAAAAAATAATTTAATGAGTACTAATTTTATAAATAAAATATACGAATAAAATTTTGTGAGTTATCACAAAACAACAAAGTGCCCAGTATTACTTATTTTCTTTATTTGTACTTATAGAAGGATATAGAATAATCTAGAATATTTTATTTAATTGTTTATTGACTCTCATAATAATAAAGGTTATGATACATACATATGTTTATATAGAGAGGAGAAGGATAAACCTAATTAACCTAGTTTCCTAATATACACAAATACATAAATGAGATAATTATTAGAAATATATTCAAAAATATTCTAGATTATTCTATATCCTTCTATAGTACTAGCTAGAGAGTAAAATAACCGTCACTAAAAATGTTGTTTATTCGATTATTTATTTTAGCAGTATAAGAATAAAATATTACTTACATTTTGATTGTTGTGATTTAATGTATGTAATTGACTAGAATAAAATATTTGTCGAAATATCAGTTATGGTTAAACTCTTTTCGTCTTTAAAGCAGTGTGCCACATAAGCTCTGGGTCATAGAGCTTTTGCATGAACGGGAAACAAAGTAACGGTTAAATTCTGCGGCAGCCAAAAAAAATCTCACTCTTGGAAGGGTAATTTCGTCTTTTCCAACTTCGAATCTATCAGCTAAGATTATTTGGATGTATTGAAATCTATTTGGAGATACAAAATCTTATCTTCTAAATATGAATATGTGATTAATTAAGAGATAATAATAGACAATTAAGGTAATTTATTAAATTAATTTAAAATTACAAAAATGCCACTGTGAGTGAGTCACGCGATACATAGTACACTAGGGCCCAGAACTGGAAATATGATTACGTTAACCAATCAGGGGACCGGTTTCACTTGACTGTAGCTAATAGAGTTATGCCACGTGGATCTTCTGTGGTTCCCATTTGTACCGGTTACCTGGAGATGAGTTGTCACTTATGTTCGTAGCGGTCGTTTGTTCTGTGTGCTTCTGTTGAAGAGCAGCAGGTAACCGGTTAGCTTGGCCCACGTGTGGCTCATGCAGTCTTACACGCGTGAGACTTGTGATACCATTTGTTTTAAAATTTGTTTTTTTTTTTTGGTTTTTTTTATTATTCTGCTGGGTCCTTGTAATTATTGGGACTTTTATAACTCACCTGTGTGATATACAAGATAAACTCAGTTATAGATATGCATGGGTCCTAGCATCTGAATGTATTGGAGAAAATTCAAAAAAAATTTATTTTATTTTCAACAAATTAAGTAACTGATCAATGTTCCTCACGTTTTTTTTCGTATATGGAAATATTGAGACGTTTTTTTCTTGCAGATTTTATGTTACGGAAATGTTGTTCTATATACCACCAAAATCTGTTTCAACTTCCAATCAATAATTTAGTCCAAGTATTGATTTATACAATCTTTTACGTTTTGATTGACTATATATAGTAGCGAATCTTTTTATATTGTGAATGGCTTTCATAAAATTATAAATCTATTTAACAAAAACGAAAAGAAATTACAAATCTATACAAGCGAAGTTAGAAAATTTATCGTTACTCTTAGTCAAATAAGTAGAGTTACACTTAATCCAACCACATAAGCTACTTAGATTAACGACGCAATAACGCATGATGAAATGTTCGTATACAAGTAATTTCATGAACAATATTATATCACATCAAATTTTTAGCTTAAGAGTTTAACAAACTAATCTCTTAAGTTAGGATATAGTGATATTTAGTTGTTTAAAAACTCCCTAATTGATTTAAACTAGATTTGTGACCCCGCGCAATGCGCGGGATTTTACTTATAAATTATTAATAATATAAGTCGTGAATATAAATATATATATTGAATTTTAAAAGATAAATCTATAATGACATAAACCTATTTATGAAATGATATATAACAGATTTTATTGAGAATAATGTTTCTCTTGAAAAAACCAACAAATTTTTAGGTAACACGTGGTAAAAAATTAGTTGAAAAAATTCAGAGAAATATAATACAATCTCGACCATGTCATGTTCATACATCTTTTTGAATTTAGTCAATTTCTCTTGAAATTATTTCGCTGTCATTTTATTCGTCATATTCTAATATGCAGTCGTCCACCTCGCGACATTTTATCTCTTTTCACGTTCTTTTCGTTAAAATAATTGATTAAATTTTTGATTCATTATAAACTTACATTAAAATTATATTCTCTTTATCTATTTCATTTTTATATTTTATTTTTTCTTGTCTATTATAAAATGTTCTTTTTCCTACATATTAAATTTTATATTTGGATTCTTCCTATTCTCATACATTGCATTTTCCATGAAACATTGCACTCTAACGTTATTGTTTAAAGAAATCTTGTATCTAATTGTACTCTTAAATCACAATTCTTTCCTTAAATATATTATACAATTTTATATATATTTTATCTTGATTTTGGATACATACTTTTTTCTTGAAAAATAGATATTCTTATTTCGTGTAATCTAAATTCTATAGTTTACTATCATATAAACTTTTTTTAATCTAAATATTTTATAAATCTTGAAAAGGTTAATGTCTTTCTAGCGTGATAACATATTTTTTTGTTTTCTACTTCTCATATATAAATTATATATATTTGAAAACGACGACGTTTTATTTTTTTTCCCTTCAAACAACGAAACGACGTCGTTCTAATTTTGGGGAAAAATTAAAATTAGGGTTCTTCATTTTCTCTCGAAACAGAAAAATGTTCGTCGATTTTATGAATTCACAGGCACTGTAAACGGAATCTGAAAGAAATGTAGCAATAGCAAGAAAAAGCAAAATTTGTTCCCGAATAGTTTGGTCTAGCAATTGTGTCCGTCTAAAGATTTTGTCTTTCTTCCTGCAGTGGAATCATTGTACAGACATTCTATCTGGAAACTTGTCTGAAATCAATTGTGTTTATAGTCTCGTGACCTGAATCATCATCACTATAATTCACAACAATTTCAATCCGCATAACAATTCATGAACTCTAAAGCTATGGTAACACACTGCCATTCATTAAAATTTCAACTCGACACAAATGGAGACAATACCATATTGTTTTAGAAATCATACAACCCCAAGATCCATCACATGGTAAGTAATACACAGTCGGACTATCGAATGATAGATCACCTTCGATATATAAATAGTTTTTCTCTCACGACCCAACTACAAGATTACATGAATATAGCAGCGGCTTGGGTTTTGAATTTAAATTAGTTTTGAGTTTGGGTAGAAATTGACGGGGGTTCTTAGTTTGGGTTGGAAAAACCCGCCCCCAAATAGTTGGTGTTGAAAATGGCCGTTTTCCCGCCACGTCAATGCCACGATATCGCTGACTCAGCAGCCGTTAAATTCCGAGCTAACACCGTCTTCTGTCGTGTTGAAATCGGCTAATTTTCATTAGTTTAGGTTTTGAATTTGAATTAGTTTTGAGTTTGGGTAGAAATTGACGGGGGGTCTTAGTTTGGGTTGGAAAAACCCGCCCCCAAATAGTTGGGGTTGAAAATGGCCGTTTATATGATATTAAACAATGTTATTGTTTATGAAAAAATATTTTCTTTTATTAAAAGATGATAATATAAAAGTATGTGAAATTTTTTTTAATGTTTCTTTGTTTAATAAATAAATTGAGTGGAAGTTTTATAAAGTCATATATATAATTTAAATTTTGATATCAATCAAAACGATTTAAATGGCAATTTGGTTTGAAATGCACCTATTAAATGTATTGGGTAAGGGGTTCGAATCTTTTTGGTAACATTTTATACCTATTAAAAATGTATGATGACGTGTACGCTGATGTGTCGCCTATGTGGACACTCTAGATGGAGAGAAAACTCTCTCATTATATATATAGATTATATTGGGTTTTCGGTAGTAAATACATTATCATTGATGATGAGTAATCATATCTAGCTAGATGTTGGAGTAGATCAATATAATGAGTTAAAAAATTCTTAAAATAATTTTGAAACAACAATTTTAAAAAATGAATTCATATAATTTATCTATAATTATATTTTATACTTCGTATACTTTTGATGAACAATTATTTTTTAAAAAAATATAGTAATTTTATTTATATAATTTATACTATTTTAAAATAATCATTAACTTTATCTCACTAACATTCTTCAAATATATATTAATTATTTTCTAAGTTATCTATTTCACTAACGGTTTTTAACGAACATGTTCCTTTTAATTTATAGATTGTTTCTTAAGATGGATAATATCTGTCGGAATAGACTAATATAATGAAAAAGAAACCGCTAGTAAAAATGATCCTCAAAGCATAATTCCAATAGATAAACCACTGTGTTTATATATCAATAATTATATTTTGTCGATAGTGAGTTATTAACTTTATGTATAATATATATATATATATATATATATATATATATATATATATATATATATATATTTTAAATCAAGAATTGAATTTATTTCAGTATCGTTCCTTAAAACTAAATTATATATATTACTAACGGTTTTAATTTTGAACATGTTTCCTTTATTTAACTAATTTTATTAGATTTGGCAACAAACACATTTGCACCAAACTACCAATGATAGGTAATATCTTAATGTCGGAGTAGATTAATATAATGAAAAAGAAACCGTTAGTGAAGATCCTCAAACAACATTTCTAATAAATAAATCCATGTGTTTATGTATCAATAATTATGATTTGTCGATAGTAAGATATTAAAAAATAATTGATTTTAACTTAGTAACGTTCCTTAATAATATATTAATTATTTTTTAACTTATATATCATTAACGGTTTCTAGTTTCGAATATGTTCCCTTTATTGAAATAATTAAATTAGATCAATTTATTTTTGGCAACGAACACATTTGTACCAAATTATCAATGATGGATAATATCTAAATGTCAGAGTAGATTAATATAATGACAAAGAAACCGTTAGTACAACAATTCCAATCCTTGTGTTTATGTATCAATAATTATGTTTTGTCGATAGTGAGTTATTAATTTTATTATATATATATATATATATATATATATTAAATAATTATTAATTTTATCTTAGTAACGTTCCTTAAAAATATAGTAATTAGTTTTAAACTATATATAAAACTAACGGTTTCTAATTTCGAACATGTTCCCTTTATCGAACTAATTAAATTAGATCAATTTATCTTTGGCAACAAACACATTTGTACCAAATTAAATGAAAAAAACGTTAGTGAAGATCCACAAACAACAATTCATATAGATAAATCCATATGTTTATGTATCAATAATTATGTTTTATCGATAGTGAGTTATTAACTTTATTTATAATATATATATAAAATAAAATTTTATCTTAGTAACGTTCCTTACAAATATAGTATTATTTTCTAAATTATATATAACACTAGCGGTTTCTAATTTCGAACATGTTCCCTTTATCGAACTAATTAAATTAGATCGATTTATCTTTGGCAACAAACACATTTGTACCAAATTAAATGAAAAAAAACGTAAGTGAAGATCCACAAACAACAATTCATATAGATAAATCCATATGTTTATGTATCAATAATTATGTTTTATCGATAGTGAGTTATTAACTTTATTTATAATATATGTAAAATAAAATTTTATCTTAGTAATATTCCTTACAAATATAGTATTATTTTCTAAATTATATATAACACTAGCGGTTTCTAATTTCGAACATGTTCCTTTTATTGAACTAAATAAATAAGATTGATTTCTTTTGGCAACAAACACATTTGTATCATGATGTATAATATCTAAATGTCGGAGTAGATTAATATAATGAAAAAGACACCGTTAGTAAAGATCCTCAAACAACAATTCCATTAGATAAATCCATGTGTTTATGTATCAATAATTACGTTTTGTCGATATTGAGTAATCAAATTTATTTATAATATATATTTTAAATAATAATTGATTTTTCTCAGTAATGTCTTTAAAAATATAGTAATTATTTTTTAAATATATACATATACTAACGGTTTCTAATTTCGAATATGTTCTCTTTATTGAACTAAATAAATTAGCTCATTTCCTTTTTGGCAACAAACACATTTGTACCAATTACCAAACACATTCGGACTGATAAACACATACACATTTATATATCAGCAATTATTTTTTATATCATCATGGTGAGTTACTTAATTTAGAATATATATAATATTATAAATATTAATTTATTTTATTTCACTAATGTTCTTCCAAATAGAATAATCATTTTTAAATTATCTATTTTGCTAAAAAAATCTAATTTCAAACATGTTCTTTTTATTGATTTCGTTAAATTAGATCGAATGTCATGGTAACAAACATATTAGTATATTACTATATTACTAGTGAGTACTCCTTCTGGTCCTAGAAGCTTGATTTTCTAAAGAATTCACATTTTTTAAGAAACAATCATTGTTTAATTATTTACTTTTATTAAATAATTTTTAATAAACTATGAACCATAGTAATCTGAAACAGTTAATCATTACGTCTTGAAATCTACGATTTAATAAAATCAATTAACTAAAAAAAAATCTAGAAAATCAATATTTGTGGAACAAACTCAAAACACTAGAACATCAACTTTAAAGAATAGAGGGAGTAATATCTAGATGTCGGAGTTGATTAAGATAATGAGTTAGAGCTGTTAATGAAATAATAACTTATAAATGGCCCATACACATTTATTAATCAGTAATTTTATTTCTTATAACCTATTAACTATTTGATGAGTTATTATTTTCGATAACCAAATAATTAATAAAAAATTTGAACATATAAAACAAAACAAAAAATAAAGACCTTTGCATCATTCGGAGTTTCGGACCGACTCTGAAGTCTGTTAGTACTAAGCGATTATATATACTATTGGGCCTGGAGCATTCTTCTGGCCCAAATAAAGCCCACCAAATATTCAGCCTTCTCCTTCTCATCCAAGGCTAATTACAGTTATGTTCCGATCACCGGTCACTTCTTCGGTGGTTCGATTTCAAGTTTCCGATGGATCTTATTTGCAATTCGTATGGCAATGACTCCGACGACGAACCTGAACCAGTGTCCAATGAGCGTTTAACATCTGAAATCGCCACCGCACCGTCTATTCCTTCAAAGCGTCCATATCCAGTCCCGGAGGAGCGACAATACAAACCACCGCGTAGACCGTATCCTCCTCATGGTTCCTATTCGGATCCTCAAACGAGCTCTTCGGTTTCAGTGCCGGTTCCGGTTCCGGTTCCAGGCCGGTACGTATCTAAGAGAGAGAGATCACTTCTTGCCTCCGTTTCAACGATTCCGACTCAAGATCAAAGTTCCGATTTGAATCAGAAACCTTCTAGCTCTCCTACTGGTATTTGCGATTATGCTTAATCAATTCGTGGTTTAGAATTTAGTGTTGGTGTTAGTTATTGCTTAAATTAAAGATAAATCTTCGTTAAGTGTTCTTCTTTAGTTTGAGTGATTGCTTAATGTTTGTTAGTCTGCGTCACTAGCTTTGTGGTTGCTTTATACTAATTTGTATGAAGCTTTCTTAATCTCAGTTCTTGGGAGCATCTCAGATTCTGATGTGCCTCGCCATGTTCTATCTTCGGTTACACATCGACCAAAAGGATCCTCGTTGCGAACCGAAATGCCTAGTAGAATGTCGATTTCGTTAACCGGCCATACAAAGGCTGTTACTGCTATTGATTGGTCTACAAGTCATGGTATGTTCTTGCCTTTTGTTGTGGCTTTTGAATTCACCTTGGTGACGATTGGCTTGATGTTATCCTCTGCCTCATTCATTTGTTTATTAGAGTTATTGTGCAGTTCATCTTCTTGCTTCTGCGGGGCTTGATAGTGTCGCTTACGTGTGGAATGTGTGGAGCAATGATAAGAAGAAAGTACGGGCTTTTCTCCATCATAATGCACCGGTTAAAGATGTGAAGTGGTCAAAGCAAGGGTTATCGTTGCTTTCTTGTGGATATGACTGCATGTCGAGACTATTTGATGTTGAAAGAGGGGTAGAGATACAGTCTTTCAAAGAGGATCAGGTTATTGGAGTTGTTAAGTTCAATCCAGATCATTGTAGCGTGTTTCTTTCTGGAGGATCAAAGGGAAGTCTTAGATTATGGGACATTAGGGCCAACAAAATCGTGCATGAATACATCCGAGATCTTGGGCCAATTCTTGATGTTGAGTTTATCGCGGGTGGGAAGCGGTTTATCTCTTCAAGTGATGTGTCTGGCAGAAATATAAGTGAGAATGCGGTTATGATTTGGGATATTTCGAGAGAGGTTCCTCTATCTAATCAGGTAACCTTCTTTCAGTTATATCATTGCTGAATTTTCTTCTAATTCTGTATAAAATTGCTTGATGAAAAGTATCAGTATGTCATTAGTAAATCAGAATTAGCTAACAGAGTTAAGCTTAGATATTGGAATTAAAAATAAGCTGCATCTATAGACACAAGCAGAACATGCTTATGTATGAATGTGCGAAGGAAGTGTTGCAATTTTCCTTTCGATTTTTTGAAGTTAGATGCTTAATGTCTCTAATAGCTGAATCATAGAGAAGCAAAGAAACTTCTTTTGTTCCTCTCTATAGGAATTTGTTGTATGCTCTCTTGTTTTATGCACCACGAAGTCGTAGAATTGTTCTCATTATCACTAACTTCCTGACCAAGCTAGGCCTAGCAGGAACTATCTTAGCGACATTTTTTAAAAAGTCCATTTTACATTTGTCTGACCTTTTCAAATGTGATTTATTTCAGTATGATTATTAACTTGCAGAAGGTTTCACTAACTTTTTCTATACATTCCCTCACATTGTTCGTTTTGTTTCTTTCACTTTGAAACAACGCTTAGCTTACACTCACTCTAAAACGTTCATTGCTCTATAAGGATATGATTAAACAGTGATTTTAGACTCTCAATTCTTAGAGATAAGACTATCATAACGACATCGTAACTAATGACATTTTCCTTGTTGTTTTCCCTGTTGCTCTCAGGTCTATGTAGAAGCATACACATGCCCCTGCATCAAACGTCACCCGCAAGACCCAGTCTTCATCGCCCAATCACATGGGAACTACGCTGCAATCTTCTCAACAAACCCACCTTTCAAGCTGAACAAATACAAGAGATTCGAAGGTCACTGGGTTGCAGGTTTCCCAATCAAATGCAACTTCAGCCCGGACGGAGAAACCTTAATCTCTGGCTCATCTGACGGTTCCATATACATGTACAGCTACAAATCCACTGAGCTCATTAAGAAGCTCAAAGCTTATGAACAGCCCTGCGTTGATGTGTCATACCACCCAGTTTTGCCTAACGTGGTCGCAGCTTGTAGCTGGAATGGACAAGTCTCTGTTTTTGAGTGATCCCACAATGGTTAGTATTAGTGCCAATCAAATCTCAATCTCACCACTGTTCTATAGTAGCTAGGAAATGGTAGAAAACGTAATAGAATGGGGAACTGATTATAACCAAACTCTCCCTGTTGATTTCTTCTAAGGTTATTGTATGATTGCAAGAAATTTCAGAAAGAAAAAACAACAGAGTGGGACATATTGAAAAATCTGTCAGACAGAAAATTTTCAAAGTGTGTTAGAATATTATCTGTTACATTTAAGTTTTTTTTTTTACTTGAATGGGATTTTTGTAGTGTTGCAATCTGAAAAAGGTGTCGGAATAGTTTCAATTATTTCTCTCTTTACTACTCCATATATGAGCGTCAGACACTGAGACTGACACACACAAATATGTTCTCTGATATTCTCTCAGGGAACTACAGTAAAACCGATCATGATATTTTGTTAATTTATAGTGATATAAATTTATCTATAAATTAATGTTTATTAAATTATAGTGTAAATTAATATTTATTAATTTATAAAAAGTTTGTTTTAACTTTTAAAAGGTTTTTTTTACAAAAATATGAGTTAAACAAATTTGATCTAAATAAAAATAATGTTTTGAATGTTATAAATTAATAGTTTTAGATTTGAATATTTAATATTCAGAAGAAAAACAAGTCTTTTTGACAATAGATAACAAAGATTATAGATGAATTCACATACAAAATAATTTACATAAAATTCTGCATATGCAAAATAAATAAAAAACCTTGCGAAAAATTTTAGCTATTTTTATGAAAAATTTACAGGCGATACAACAATAAGATAGTTTTGAAACATAACATAATAAGAAAACAAACACTAAAAATATATTATTTATATATATATATATATAATATGTAAATTTATATGATTATTAATTTAGGATATTAAAGGGACCATATATTTATATAGAGATTCCAAAAAAAATTATTACTTATTATTTTATCAAATTTCGCCAATTTTTACACTGGTCCGACTTGGGACCGAATAAATTATTATTTTATAGTGTTTATTAATTTATCGATTATTAATTTATAGAGATTCTACTGTATGAAATTTCTTTTGACTTCATTTTTCTTTTCTTTTTTTAATCGTTTTCGAATTAAATTAAGTATCAAAAAACACGAAAAAATAGTTGTTGAAAAATACTTGAATTGTGACCAAAAAAAGAAAAAACAAAACAGTTTTGGGCTTTCGGTCCACAATCTCCTATCGGCCTGGAATAAAAAGCTATCGATGTTACACTTTAGAATAAGTAAATCATGTTTTATGCAATACCTATTCATATTAACCCAAATATCCAATTAATGTTCAAAAGAAAAATAGAAAAATGTATTGAATAAAAATATGTTGAACAAAAGGAATGAATCATATATTGTCCAATTAATGTGGCCACTAACAAGTGTGTCAGTAAGTTTGATTTCCAACCATCACTTATAATTCCAAATATCAGTTTGTAAGTGAGTGGCACAATCCACAAATCCAAAGAAAGAAAAAGAAAAACCTTTTATTGACATAAGTATTATTGTGTTTCTTACCTCTTCAACAAGTACAAAGATATAATCATAAACTATATATGCGATGTAAAGTAAACCGTGATTGCTTCATTTATCTGGAGATTCTTGGTTTTAAATTTTTGATATGTTTTCTATGATTATTCTAGCTTCATGCACGTTTCAATTTTTTTTTTTAGTTTTCGGAAATTTATCTTTGTTTTCCCGGCTTGTGGTTCTAGGAAAATATCATTTTTTTTGTTGGCTTTTGATTCTTGGAGTCCTCTGAACTCGCCGGTTTTGTGTAACACCAGTTTTGTATTATCAATAAAACTACTAGACGTTAAAAAAAAGTCACATAATTTTAAAGAAGAACAAAATGATGTTTCTTTAGGACATTAAAATGTAAACAAACATGATCATCGTTTTAGAGACAACCATATGTGCGGTGGATAAATATATTGTATACACAATGCTTAATTAAACACCATATACACATCCATTTTGCCATAAAAAAACAGTTAACTTATATAACATATATGTGTATGCATATATATTGTATATACTGTTTGCATAGACCATATTTTAAAACATTAATAATTTGTCTGAATTTCTGGTTTGGAATATCGAATTCGTCGTAGAAAATTGTTAAACAGGCTCACACAAAAGGATAATGAAATGGTGAGACACGAACCTTTTCATGGGGAACAATTGAAGAAAGTGGGATAACAAAAAAAAAAAGAAAGGAAAAAGAAGTCTCATTATCTTTCACACCCACTCATACACTCTGTTCTAAAAATCCCCGCCTAGCCCCGATTACTCCCCGCTTAATCGCTAGGCCCACCCTCTCCGCCTCGATTAATGACTAATCCCCTAAAAAATCAGTAACCCGATTATTTTCCGTCTAATCCGATTATTTTCCGCCTAATCCGATTATTTCCCGCCTAATCTTACATACCCCGATTATTTTTTAGATTACAAGTATAAAAAAACATTTTATTTTTGTTATTCAATCATTTGAATTGGGAGTTTGTGATGTTTTACATAACTTGTGTTCAAATTTTAATAAAAATCATAAAAATTTGTTTTTACTGTAATTTTGAAAACAATATTGAATTAATATATTTTAAAAATATTAAAATAACCCTAAAACTAATCCCCGATTAATCCCCGATTTTAATCCGATTTTCCGATTAATCGCTAGGCCCATGCCGAACGCCCGACTAGCGCCTAGCGATTTTTCAAACAAAGCTCATACATAAACCATATAAAAATATATTATTGATACCAATTAAAGGAATCATGCATCGATGACCAAAAAATACACACACCGCGAGTCAACAAAAAGAGTAAACAATTTATCTTTAGGATAACCCAATTTAGAAAATGTATTCATTTTTATTAAAAAAAAACAATTTTCTATATCTTATCATTACTCACCATTTTCTTCTTCTTCTTCGTCTTCTTCTTTGTCTTCTTGATCGCACTAAGTAGACAGCCAAACAGTTCATTGCCAAGACATTAATTGGTCCACAAACATAAACCCTTTAAAGCTTAAAGCTTTTCCATTACCAAAGTTTTTCTTCAAAATTTATAAGTTGTATTGAATGAATCTAATTATTACCTCATTTTCAATTTGCTAGGTACGGTGTCTACTAATTATTCAAGTGCACCATTGGAAATTTATCCTCCCAAAAATATGTAAATATAACCAAGTGCACTATTGGAAATTATTATCCTCCCAAAACTATGAAAAAATAACCAAGTTATGCGATTTTATTATCCTCCCAAATATATATCAAAATTCAAAAGTCATGAAAATCACCTTTTCAAATAATTATGCGATTTTATTGTCTTCATGGACCTCATTAATTTCTACCTTACAAAAGCCTCATATATCCCTTTTAAAGAGATACGAATCAAATAGACGTGACATCAATCTGAAACTCTTCTAACAATGCACGATGCCAAACGTTGAATTTTTGTGTTTGCTAATTAGTGGTATGATTAGAGATATAATAATGGGTTACGTATTGATCCGACCTGGCTTTAACAAGTCCAGTCGAGTTTTGATACATTAAAAATCAAACGGTCATCGACTTTTGAGTTATTGAAAGATTTGTTTGTCATGGTCTAAATTGTCAAAAACATAATCATCTTTTTATCACCTACGAAGTCAAACGCTCTTTGAAACAAAATTAATCTCATTGTCAAAGAATCAACACTCGAAAATTCTACCAAAACCGACTTGTGCATGACGTTTGCGCATATAATTTAACTTTAAAAAACTAGCTAGAACTATCAACTATGCCTAGTCCAACATTGATGTACTAAATTATAGTCAAATGTGATTTGATCCGATTTGCTTGCCGGCTATTTATCCCTCTCTACTTTATAATTTTCATGGTCGAAACCATCTTTCCAATGCTGTAAAACTTTTAAGATTATTCAATTCGAATTTTCCAGATTAGGGTCGAATATATGCGTTTACTATCCTTACTATATTCCTAACCTCCCTCCCATTTAGTATTTTAATATAGTGTTTTGGTGCAAACATATTAATGCACCCTATAAGTGTAGCTATTATGCCTACATCTATACAACTCTACGTTTTCCACTTATGTCTTGAGTTTGTTCCCCACCTTCTTTGGTCTCCAACAAAAGATCTTCTCCTTTTCTGTTTTACTCTGTTTTCTTCTTTCTTGTATTATAACAAATCTATCGTTTTCTCTCAAAATTATTGTCAACCAAAAGCAAAATATAAAGGGCACTAACCATTTCAAAGCTACAAAACTTCATTGCATCATCCAAAACCTTACCAATATCTAAATTATTTTCCATACCCTCAACCCTACACATCTAAAAAAATTTCAATGATGCGACAAGAATCAGCAGAATTATTATTGGTATGACTAACTCTGTCAAAGTCATGGAATATGGCGTTGTGTTAATTTGTTATATAATCTCCAATCACTAAATACAAATACATTAATAGAGCAAACTTATCAGAAATATTTACGTGATGCATGTATAACTATTTATCGTGTTTCCGTGTGTTAAAGATAGAATTGTTTATCATGAATATAAAAATTAATTACGAATTTTGCCCTTTTTTACAATGACATTTATGGATTTTGCCCTTTTTTAAATAGTTTGTGGATTTACCCTTTTTCATGCTTCAAAAATATGATTTAACATGCGTTTCACTCGTTATGTTTGGGTTTAGTCGGTTATATTTGTTCTTAGGGTTTAGTATTTGGTATAAAATACTTATTTTTACAAAAAAAACATAAATACGTACATTTTTAAGTGTTAAAAAATGGCAAAATCCGTAAATTATTCAAAAAATGACATTTTCGTAAGATTTTCCAAAAAATGGCATTTTAGACAATTATCCTGAATATAATTCGGATAGAAGTAAAATTGAGTAGGTGCACAGAAAAAAAAGAAAGAAGTAAAATCAGAATTGTGTTTTATGGAGTCGTTCGTAGAACTGTTTGTTATGTTTTAAAATGTAGCAGTGGGTTAGATTTATTCATCATCATTAAAAAGATCAACATTTAAAATATAATAAAAACTAAAAATAATATATTTTTTAAAACTAAAAATAATATTCTAAAAGTAATGTAATTATATATATATAATATTCTAAAGTAATGTAATTATATATATATAACACATCACGTGAATAACCATGTATCTGTGGGGAATAAAAATTATACAGCTATATGTCTATAGACTTAGGCGAAATATAACTATTCTAATGTATAAGTGAAAACAAACCCATGTAAATTGAAGTGAACGACATGATATTACTATATTAGTGTTTTAATGTGACATTGGCATGAAATAAATATATATATATAAGATATATAATGTTTTTCAATGAAAATGATATAAAGAGTATTTGTGGTCAAGCGAGTGTTCGATAAGTAAATGGACCCACCGGTTAGTGTAATTGGAGACATGAACCGATGGGCTTAAAAGTTCTTACGACTTGAGACTTATTAATTTAATCTCTTTTTTTCATTGGATCTTAGCTTCATGGTCTCAAGACATTTCGATGCACCTTGTATTTATTTATTCATTAGGGAGACTAATTAAATAACAACTTGTTTTGTTATATGGTTCCCTCGATTCTTAGTCATTCACTTAACGATATGAGTCCATGAGGACCATGACCCTACCTTCTTAAACAAAACATCACCCTGTCTAAAAGAAAAGAAATGCTTCGATTTTTCTAAATCATTACCATAGCTCCACTTTTGGGGCCTTCAAGCTTGAACCATGCATTAATTTTCGACTTAAGTCTTAAACCGTAAAACATCTTTAAAAAAATTCGAAGTTTTCATTTACTTTACCACCAAAATACATATATATATATATAAACAATGCATTAATTTTAATTATTAATATATTTTTCTTCTCTCATTGTAACCAAACATTAACTGAAAGTACTGTCATAATTTATACCATAAGAAATGTCATGTTTTGTTCTCGAAACTAATTGATAGTGAATAAACCAGTTTTTGTTTGTTATCTTATAAGTTAACTTTTATCTCTGTAATTTTTTCCGGTAATTTTGTTAACTTTTCCGACGCTGTTTTTGATCTTCCCGATCACTCACCATATGAGTTGTTTAGTAAAATTTTCCTTTATTTTTTTAAAAAAGTTAATTTTGATCTCATTTTAGATGTGGAATTTCTATCAAGCTTTCTGAAGAAATGATGGTTCATTTAACTCTTCAATTTCGGGTTGGATCAATTTCTACTTGAATTAGACCGGGGTGTATTTAGGTTTTAATATTATGTTAAGCTTTATATACTTAAAATTGAAAACCAATTGAAGATATAATATCCATCCTATTTGAAATTTCTAACAAAAATGCTTATATCGTAGGGGTCCGATCATATATATATATATAGTAGTTGGTAATTAACAGAAAATCAATCAAATTTAATAGAAAAGAAATGAAATTTAACATAAAATAATATATAGTTGTGCGTATACCTATATATATTGAGTATATAACTAATTAAGAGCCATAAGCTAGTGTTTTGTTAAATAAAAATAATGGAATCTTATTCCATCTATTGAGGTTTTGACTGTTATCTATTTACAAATGTTATCACATACATCATTTTAACTGGTAAGATTGTCGTCTCCATTCTCCAATAAAAATAAATTTATTTATTTAAAAATTGATGTTTTATTCCTTAACAAATTAATTTTAAAAAATTCACTTGAAACAAGTAATTGACGCCTAAACAGTCAATTTTTTCCCAACATATTCAATAAATGATTACAGTAAATTAAAGTGGGTATAGTTAAAAAAAAACTTAAATTTACGCGAGAGAACATATAAAGAGATGAGGGAGAGATGCATGGAAAGGTGAAGGAAATATAAGGCTTTCTTTTTGCCACCGGTCATTGTCGCCGAAGAGGGCCAACGTTTAACACCTAAACTGATTTTCTTTTGGTAAATATGTCTTTAGAGTTTTAAGTGTGATATCTTTTTTTCGACCCATCTTGTCAAATCTTTTTTGGATACATATGAGTGTTTATCCTTTCAAAAATTGCTAATCACCCGTGCTTTTCATCATTCCATTTATTTTTAAACCTAAGCCTAAGTCTACAATTCGTGATAGTAATCAGTGTGATGATATATAAAAAAAAACATTTAAGGTAAATATCATCAACTATTCTAATATTTGATTGAAATGAAACATTGAAAAGGCAAACCGACATACTCATTTTTGATATTGTAGTAGCATGTGATTTGAGTCCATACCATTCATTTTTTTACATTTAGTTCTTTGTGTTATAACTTTGGTATGTCTTAAAGTTTCTTCTAAATCATTCGGTCTTGCTATAATATTGTAAATGTGATCTTTCCCCATATATAGAAAGTATCAAGTTTGATATATAACACTTGAAGCCAAGAAAACTAAAACTCAAATGAAACAATGGAATCAATTAGCGGGAGAATAAATTATTTTTGTCACTTACATAGACCATTGTGTGGACTGTGCTGTCTTGAAAATTTAGAGGAACTCCTTGGGAACTAATTAGTTTTCTGGTAACTATGTCCGAAACTAATCATCTAAATTAATTTTTTAGCATGCCGATTACATAATAGTCAATTATGTGCTCAAATATCATGCGAATAAACGATAGTAACGAGTTCAGTTTTTTTCTTCTAAGATATTCGATTGTTTTGGTGAAACATTATTTGAATGATATTTACTAACGTGATTCCATAAATCTTAAATTTCGACATAAAAGATACACATTTTAATTAACGAAACTTAACACCATTCCACCATTAATATTTTTTTTTTGGGGGGTAGGAATTCCAAGATATTTATTGTTTTACCAAATTTTCAACCTAAAAATAATTATGTTATATAGATTTATACGTACTAAACCTAAATCAGTATTAATTCCACATACATCTTTTATTTTTTAAGGGATAAAATAGACTTCAAAAATATATTAATCAATATAGAAATATAGAGAATCTAGCTCAACAACCAATTAATTGACATAAAAACTCAAACTCTTTAGTAGCATATATTCATATGCAGATGTAAATTGAGGGATCCACTGGTGGACATATTCCCTTAGAAAACTGGTAATTGAGAGCTTGTATGGTTTCAACTTTTAATGGTAATAAATGAATGGAAGAAAAGTCTCATATTAATTATATATGCGTATACAAAAGCATGTGGTGAAAGCTGGAAAATAATGCTCAAAAATTTAATCCCAACATTTGATCCCTTGATAAACTATTTTACTCACCAAATGAATGAAACATTTGGATAGATAAAAAGACACAAAGACCAATAACACTATTTGAAAATACATGCTTTGTACCCTAGAGGAAATCTTTTTGTCTTATAAAAGGAGTAAGGAGAGAAGACAGGAAACTCAATTTGTCAAGGCTTCTATCAATCGCAAGAGATATTTTTGCCCTAGTTTTAATTAGTGGGCTCTTTTTATAGTTACCTCTCAATAAAGTTTAAGAGATAAGGATAAAGTAAACAGTACTTCTAGATAATTTTGGTGTATGCACGACCGATCGATTTCGAGATCAATAATTGTCACGACAAGAGATAGAACTAAGATGTAGACATTAAGCTTTCAATGGTGACGATGCTAGAAGTGGTGTGATAGGTATAAGTGTGGTAAATATGGTAAATGTGTTAGGTCTAATCGAAAAGAAATCATAAAAATATTGGATGGTAAAGGTTAAAACAAGGATATATTATTGGTGCATGCCGTTAAAATGATGATAAAAATTGTTCAAACTAGTCATTTATATATTAAAGATTGTAAAAACAAAGAGAATGGGACTTTTACTACAAAATTAATATCATCGTTTTTTGTAACTAGACCATAAGATCAAACATTTATCGATATCGCATTTTTGGTAGTTAATTTTAACCATCAACACACAAAAAGTTATAGATCGAGAGTTAAATTGATGCACATGCTAATTGCATGTAGTCCCTTTAAAATATGAGAGCAATGTCATTACTACCGGGACAAATCTTAAAGATTATTTAAATTGTATAAAAACTACTAAAATCTTTTTAACAAAAAATAATAAATAAATGCTACAGATTACTTTTCTAGCTTGTGTAATTGGTAAGATTCTTAAAAATCACGGCATAATTGTATCAATGATAATGCATGACGAAGCGATGGTAAAATTATTAATATCGCGGTAAGTTATGGAATTATATCGTGCTTATGTAATTTTATGGATTATCAGTAAAAATCATAGATGAAATGATTAAAAAAGAAAGAAACAGAGATGTGGCATGTTGTGATGATAATGCATGAGGAAGTGACGCATCGCATGGGAATCATGCTTTTAGAGAAAGTTTAAAAATCAAATCAAAACTTTATTTATTTGTTCTTGATTTTGTTTTTTACCTTTCCGTCCTTTAATATTGTCCTTCCCTTCGTTACCAAATTTCAAAAGACAATTGATGTTATGCTTTTATCATTTGAATTTTGTTCAAAAAAAAAAATTCTTTTGAATTTTTTGTTAAATTTGTCATTTCATTTCTCTCACTCGTTTTGCCACTGTCTTTGTGCTAAGACCGTACGACCGCGTCGTACAATATAGTCAAGAACATATTCATTGAAACCACTTCTTTACCTCCCTTTGATGTTTCTAATTAAAACAATTTGGAATATAGCTGGAAGAAAAAATGAACATCACTACTACTAAGGGATTATTGTTTAAAATACCCTTTTTTGGAAAAAAACTTACGAAAATATTATACAACTAATTTTTTTAGAATATTATACAAACCCACAAAAAGAAAATCATTTTCATAAGCAATTAAAAAATGGTACATTAATTGCTGTGATTTTTTAAGAGAAAAAAATAAATGTAAAACAAAAAAAAAACATGTATTTGAGGCTAAATGGAAAATAAAGAAGTAAAAGTGTCATGTTGGAGGTTCGAACACAGTAATGGGGGTGTCAATACCTGGGAAACTACCATTTGTGCTGTTGGTATTTAATGAAATTTCATGCACTAAAAATGGTATTTGATTATTTAACCTGGGTCAAGTGACCCACCTTCCTCCTTGGTGGGTCCGCCCCTGTCACTACTACTAAGGGATTATTGTTTAAAATACCCTTTTTTGGAAAAAAACTTACGAAAATGTTCTTTTTTTGAATAGTTTACGGATTTTGCCCTTTTTTAACACTTAAAAATGTACGTATTTAGGATTTTTTTTTCCAAAAATACGTATTTTATACCAAAATACTAAACCCTAAGAACAAATGGAACCGACTAAACCCAAACATAACGAGTGAAACGCATGTTAAATCATATTTTTGGAGCATGAAAAAGGGCAAAATGCATAAACTATTCAAAAAAGAGCAAAATCCACAAATGCCCTTATGAAAAAGGACAAAATCCGTAATTTATTCCTACTAAAAATCAAAAGTCTGAAAGGTTAAATGGAAACAGCTTACATTTCTAACTTTAGCCTGCCAAATTTGTATGGCCGAAAAACATCTATGCACTTAAACTATATAGTTGAATACAAAAGATGATCTTGACGAATCAATAATGAAATGGATATTAATCTTTTAAGAAAGTATTTAAAACCAAAAAAACAGTAAATAAGACAAGTGATTGGCTGATTCCATTCAATAGTTTTTGCAAGGTAAAAGCCTAAATGTGTAATCACAATCTTGGTGCTGGAATCATTGTTATATTAATGAAAAGTTTAACAAAATACCATTTTATATGGCCGATTATCAAAATTTATTGTTAAATATATCACACATATAGACATATATGTATGTGTATCGAGAGAAAAGAAGAAAACTTCATGATTTATGTCACTATATATATATTAGATCCTAGACATAAAAAGATGAGAAATAGAGATTTAAAACACACTCTACAAAGCCCTTTTCGACTGTCAAAGAGAAGCCAACTTTCTAATGTGTTTTTTTTAAAAAATTTCGCTACTCAATCAATTTTCAGTCGTCTCCACTTTTATTCTTATAGTATAATCTTTATTACTATCCTTTTAAATTAATCATACAATTCTAACCTCTTCATCAGACACGCTCCTGCCTTCACGTTACACTACATGCATTTATAGATTATGCGTGGTTTTCAAATGCTTACGTACGGTCTACGGTGTACTTGTATTTATTCGCATATATGGAGTGGTAATGAGGATTTATTTCAAGTCTTTCCATGCTACTTGCTATAATGAATGATAAATTTTGTAGTGATTAGTTAATCTTGCAAATGAATGCGAGACATGATGAGAGTTAAATATATTGGAGAAACATGATAAATATTATGAGATTGTTACATCTTCTAGGTATAAATAGTGCTTGTTCTCTCGAATTAGCGTGGAGCATCGTAGTTTGTACACATACACATACACATAAACAAAATTTTGATGAGTTGGCCAACGTCTCTCTTGGGACCATCAGACCATCAGTAGTGGCAAATGTGTTTGTGTGAGTGTAAGTATTTTTTTAGTATTATAATTTAAAGCAAAAGAGAAAAGAGAAAGAGAAAGAAAGAGAGAGATAGAGAGAAAAAGTGTTACACCCGGATGTGAAGAGAGAGACAATTTTTTCGTTTTTTTAATACCTACACCCCAAGATTCACACCCACCTGATTGTGCGACTGCTGATGTTCTCATAAATTTGAAATTTAACTTGTATTCAGTTTTGGATGGTTCGATAAATTGTCCAATAATTGGCCTGCGAAACAATTATTTACCAGAAAACTTGCTCCCTTCCAGTGGCGGAGGTAGTGAAGAGGGAGGGGGGTCAATTGACCCCCATAACATTTATGATTTTTGGTTTTTAAGGTAATTCTTACAATAATTTATGGATATTTTAGTTTAATTTTTCCATAATGACCCCCATGCCATCAATCAATTTTCTTAATTTGACCCCTCACATGTTAATTTTTTTTAGCATTAATTCATTTTCCATTTTTTATTTTATGTTTTTATCTAATATATGGCTACAAATCTCTAAAATCGTGGTACATATTAATTTTTTAGACATATTCTATTTTTTTTCTTTAGTTTTTTTTCCAAAATTGTTCTTAAAGATATTTTATTTAGTTTAAAATAAATGATTTAATATTAATATATAATTAAATAAAAATTAATTAATTATATATGACCCCTATAAACTAAAATTTTAGCTCCCCCACTGCTCCCTTCTCACTTCCAACAGATGCTAGAGGAACCGGATGGTTAATGGTGATTTAAGAAAAATTAGTGTGTACACAAGTTGCGACTAGCTAGGCTGCTAGGGCTTTGAGTTTCGACTACATCACGGGATCGTTAAACAAGGAGCAATTAGGGACCACATCATTGGTTTCCACGAACTAATTTGATACTAATGAAAGATTAAATAAGCAAACTATAACAGTAAATAATTAATTAACGCAAATATACTATGTGCTGTTCCCTGGAAGTAAACCATAAAGCCATATATCTTTCAACATTCAACCATCCACATGCACGTTATGACACCATCATTATAAGTTAATTCGAAAATCCAGCAATTTAATAAGTTACTAACATAGATTATCAGCTTTAATTATCTGTTCTCATTCCTTTTTAGTTTAAAGTTTTCGGAAAAATTAGTTTGCATGTACGCAACGTATATGGACGTAGGTATGAACAGGTATATTTTATTGTATACAGTCTAGTACGTACGTAATACGTACTATTTTTTCTTGCTTTAGCAAAATATCACGTGCAAAGTATATGATTATAGGTTCAGGTCGAATATTACATGCATGGACGAGATTTATAAGGAAAATTTGGATCTATAACCAACCAAAAAATATAAATTAAGAAACTAACCTATACAAAAAAAATATAATGATATTGGCTGTATAAAGTATAATAATATAATTATGTCCTCACCACCATCACTACTCATCACCACCACCCCAGCCCAGAAACCACCGCCGGACCTCCATCGCCGGAACCACCACCGCTGGTCCTCCGGCGCCGAAACCACCATCGCCGGAGCTCCGTCGCCGTAATCACCACCGCCGGACTTTCCTCGCCAGCACCACCACCGCCGGAGCTTTGTCGCCGGAACCACCACCACCAGAACTCCGTCGCCGGAACCACCACCGCCGGACCTCCGTCGCCGGAACCACCATCATCGCCGGACCGGGACCTCCGCCGCCGGAATCGCGCCGGAACCACCATCGCCGAAATTACCACCACCACCATTAGTCATTTTCCATACCCTTGATGTTATTTACTTAATTGATACATATAATGTGCTATATTCTTAATATTTTAGTAGAAAAGTGTTATTTTTGCAAATGACCCTTTATAATATTAGACATTAAACACTTTAATTACAAGAAATTTTTCCCGTCCTCCTCAAATTAAATAAGTTAAAAGAAAATTGCTCATCCCACATATTTCTTACCACTTGGTTTGGGCGATTTGATCCTTCACTATCAGTGTGTCATTTAATTCACCTCAACTCCTTTGTACTTGTTTTACATGTGTTAATGTCTTTTTTTTTTTTTAAACCAATTAAGTTTGAATTAATTATTTATGGATTTATCCATTTTTGACTAAAATTTTGTGGATTTGTAAAAATACGATTTAACATGTATTTCACCTATTATATTTGGGTTTACTCGGTTTTATTTGTTCTTAGGTTTTTAGTATTTGTTATAAAGTATGTATATTAGCGAAAAAATTATAAATATATACATTTTAAGTGTTGAAAAATGACAAATCCATAAATGTTACTAAAAATGATAAAATCCATAATAAGTTTTAGCTTGTAAGTTTTATCGGTGTATATAGGTTTACAATTTTTTTTTTTTTGACAAAATCTATAAGAGAAAAACCAAATTGACATCTTCGAAAATAAGATAAGAGTCAATGGTCAAAGATTTGCAATGATCTGTCGGTGCCTCACATAGCCTTTCCGTATAAATATAGCACAACAAAAACTCTTGTGTTGTAGTGAGCAAACGTACGTATAGAGAGTCAGAACCACTAAGTACTTTCAAAAAAAAAAAAAAAAAAAAAAAAAACCACTAAGTACATACTTAAAAGGTCCAGAAAACGCCCTCTCAGTACTACTTTGAGATAATGAAAGAGTTCGGTCCTACCTTCCCTCTCGGTGCACCCGCTTCCACCTGATTTTCAGCCTATCATGTGGGGAGCTCCCACGTGGCATGACCGGATGTTCCGTGTCGAAAACAAAATTCTTAAAAACGATCAAACCTCTTCTCCATTGTATTAAATTTTGTTTCAGATATTTCTAGCTATTTTTCTTGGAATTTTCTAGTGAATTTATGGATCATCCCCGGAAATAACGGAAACTGCGAGCCAAAAAATCAGCAAAAAAAAATAATACGAGCTGGATTGCTGATGTCATCTTGTGATGTTCTTTACGAATTTTCTCATTGCGAATTTTACATCTAAAAACTTTTAGGCGAATCATTTACGCAAGGAAAAATCAACTCATGGAATATTAGTATGAAGTTTGACAACAACCTTCTTAACAAAAGAACAAAGAAAAAGTTTGACTACCTTGGATTAGATTCACTCTTTTGGTAAGTCAAAAACTTACCTAAGTATTTGACTTCTAAATACAAACACGGAAGTGAAATATATATATATATATATATATATATATATATATATATCTTCAAACACTAATAAAAGATTGTTACGCTATATGAGAGTCTACGCAATACGCATAGATGTTATTTGTTAGGCACCGATTTAAAACCTAAAATGTAGATTAGTCTCTTTCTAGTTATGTGCACCCCTGTATGTGTAGTACTTCAATTAGCCCTCTCATATGTTTTTGAAACCTAACACACAAATTTGATTGTGAAATTTTTCTTTTTTACTGGTTTACGTTTCGTCTGACCTTCAAAACGTGTATTGATGATCATACGTTAAAATATATATATTATCAGTGGCTTTGATTGATGTAGAGTTTTGAAAGATATTCCTCGATTAAAAATTGTTGCTTGTGGAATAAATTTTTGACTTACTTGTCAAAGAAAGAATATATATACTTTCTCTGATAGGACAAGTAATTTTAAGTACTGTTGGTATAATTAGTAATTACATACGTATATCTAATATAGATATAGATATTATTTATTCTTTAGAAATACGGCTCACAAAACTCATAGTGTGTGATACTTTTTTCGTTTATATGTCTTCGTAATACACTTGCAGATTTTCGTTAATCCTTTATTTGGTCATATAATAATCATTAATCTAATAGCTATTTTACAATTTTCTTAAAAAAGTTATAAAGAAAACCCACAGCAGACGTTATCTTTATGTATAGCGTCTTTTACTTTCCTCAGCATCTTCTTCTAGAATTTCCTTGCACTATATAATAGAACATTCCTAAAAAACACTGAGATTGCATTCCAAAACAAACACTGAGAAATGAGAATTTAACTAGATAGACAAGAATATAAATTGGAAAGCAGATGACACTTTGACGGGAATCATATCTTTGCTATATATTACCATCTTGTTCTCGTATCTAATTCTGGTTAATATCTATAGACTAAATAAACTTTGAGCTCAATTTTTTTTTTTATTTGGAGCTCAAATATTACTATCCCAGATGTTACAATTCAGTAGTAACAAACTATGAAACATCGAGTTTACAAGCTAAGGCTTGCCATTATTTCTTTAGAACAAAGAAAAAATCGTTTATCAAAAAAGCCAAAAAACAAATCAAAAAACAAATAAATTTTCGTTCTTATCACTTAAAATGATTACATATTTTTGTGTTTGTTTAAATAAAAAGATTAGAAAATTATTAAAATATGTGTTCACACGAAACAAAATGTTGATTATATATAAACTCATTTGATTTTCATGGATGATCAAAATTAAACAAATTCAGCAAAAAAAGTCGCATGAAAATAAAATACGTGAAGGCACCAAACTAGTACACTATAAAACACCAAGTACACGTGTCAACCAATCACTATGGAGTCCAGCTGTAATGGTCCCTGTTTCTTGTCGCCACGATACATTGACCAAAACGTTTCAAAATACCACGAGAAGTTGTTCCAAGTGAACGCCGTTATTTGTGTGTACCGGGAAACGGAAGATAGTGTTAGCTTAGGGTTTTAGAAAAGGCTTTGTGAGAGTTTGCTGCCTGTATTTTGTGGGACAACTCCGTTAAACTACTGCGGATTAACCGGGTATTGCCGGTTTTTACGGTCCTGGTCAACCGGGTAAATCCCGTTATAAAATCTGTGCCCTCATTTATGCCCTTGCATACATGTTTGCATTTGATATTGTCACATTAGTATAAAAAAAAAGTTCGTACTTAAAAAAACTTAACTAATTCAATCCTAAAAGAGTTGGTTGAATTACTAACATTTGCTAAAATCGAACTAAAATGTGAATATTAAAACCAAAATCAAACCGAAACCCAATTTATCATAACTAGAGTAATCGAACTAAATAATTCAAAATACATTAGATTTAACTTTAATTTAAATTATAAAAGAATTTTTAAAATTAAACTTTGAAAAATCAAAATTAAATGATTATAGATTTTATTTATAATTTCATTTAATTGAAACCAAACCGATAATAAAAAAAAAATCTGAACTAAATTGAGTTACAACTAGTTAATTTGGTCTCAGTTTTTTTATAAACTAATAAAAAGTTGTAAGCTAGATTTTACACCTTGCTATATTTAGTAAAAATTAATAATCCTAATGTCTACCAAGGTTTGTAATAGAGGTTTCGTTTCGAGTAAATTCGTTCTTAAACTAATTGGAACCCGAATTCAAGATATGCAACATGATCATTTTTATCAACTATATACATTCTAAAGTTTTCACATGGACGGTGGATATAACAATAACACTAAGTTAACCATTATATATATTGCGTGTTCTGTTTACATGATCATTTCATTACCTTTATTTTCTACAGCACATGATCATTTCATTTAAAGAGAATAATTTAAGTTAAATCAGGGGGTAGGGAAAAAAAATTCAACCATCAAATATATTTTATTAACTAAAATAAAGTGGGCGAATTCGAGAATACTATATAGTTTGAATGTCCTTAAAACTAAACTACTATTAAACCTTTTTATTCAAGCCAGTACGGGTATTGAGTATTGTCCAATATATAATTCCACTTTCTGTAATGAAACGAACTAAAAATTAAATAAACGACAATATAAAATTAAATCCAATTAAACACGAATAGTAAGCCGTTCACTTAAATCCTGGACTTTAACATTCCGTGAAATTACCTTTATACCCTTCGATATCTTCTTCACCCTCTTCCTTCTTCCCTCTATATATATGAAGTCTTTCTCTTCCATTTTTCCTCACACCCTTAAAGCTTCAACAAAACCAGATCAAGCTTCTTTAACCATTTCCATTCTTCTTTAAGCTTTCTTTCTAAAGTTTCTCTCATTTCGTATATTAAACACAAACCTAAACGATGCCTGAGGCACCAAAGATCGTAGCTTTGGAGGTTTCTGATGAGAGCCTCGCGGAGAAGAACAAGAACAAACTCCAATTCATCGAAGACGTGACCACGAACGCAGATGATGTTCAGAGACGAGTTCTTGAAGAGATCCTTTCACGTAATGCTGACGTGGAGTATCTCAAACGACACGGGCTCGATGGACGAACCGACCGTGAGACTTTCAAACATGTCATGCCTGTCGTAACTTACGAAGATATTCAACCTGAGATCAACAGAATCGCTAATGGTGATAAATCCCAAATCCTCTGTTCTAACCCCATCTCTGAGTTCCTCACAAGGTTTGACCATTGATCTTTTTCTGTTCCTCTCTACATTTCTTGATTCTTTTTTGCTTTCTTTTTCATTTCTTGTTTTCATATTGAGATCTTTAAGACCCTTAAGAGTCTATCTATGCTTCTCTGTTTTTTTGCTCTGTTAGATTTACGATTCGAATCTCTAATGGGTACTTTAAAAGGTTTGAACTTTCTCATCCGTTCACTGTTAAAAACTTTATCCAAAAAAGAAGTCACAACTTTTTCTTATGGGTCTACTTTTTTCGAAATCATTTGAAAAAACATATTTAGAACTTGCAACAAAAGAAGATTCGAGCCTAACATGGATTTATGTCAACAGTTCTGGGACTTCTGGTGGAGAGAGGAAACTGATGCCAACAATAGAAGAGGAACTAGACAGAAGATCACTTCTCTACAGTCTCTTGATGCCTGTGATGAACCAGTTTGTTCCTGGTCTTGACAAAGGCAAAGGAATGTATTTTCTGTTCATCAAATCCGAATCCAAGACACCAGGTGGTCTCCCTGCTCGTCCTGTTTTAACCAGTTACTACAAATCCTCTCACTTCAAAAACAGACCTTTTGATCCTTACAACAACTACACAAGTCCCAACCAAACCATCCTTTGTTCTGACTCTTACCAGAGCATGTACTCTCAAATGCTTTGTGGTTTATGCCAACACAAAGAGGTTCTTCGTGTTGGTGCTGTTTTTGCCTCTGGTTTCATTAGAGCCATCAAATTTCTTGAGAAACATTGGTCTGAGCTAGCCCGTGACATTAGAACCGGTACCCTCAGTTCCGAGATAACCGATCTTTCAGTTCGTGAGGCGGTCGGGGAGATTCTTAAACCGGATCCAAAGCTTGCTGATTTCGTCGAATCAGAATGCAGGAAGACCTCTTGGCAAGGGATCATCACTAGGCTTTGGCCAAATACCAAGTATGTGGATGTGATTGTGACTGGAACAATGTCACAGTATATTCCAACTCTGGATTATTATAGCAATGGTTTGCCTCTTGTCTGCACAATGTATGCTTCTTCGGAGTGTTACTTTGGTGTGAATCTCAGGCCTCTCTGCAAACCAAGTGAAGTCTCTTACACTCTCATACCGAACATGGCGTATTTCGAGTTCTTGCCTGTTCATAGGAACAGTGGAGTCACTAGCTCAATCAGTCTTCCGAAAGCACTCACTGAGAAAGAACAACAAGAGCTTGTTGATCTCGTTGATGTCAAGCTTGGTCAGGAGTACGAGCTTGTTGTCACCACCTATGCTGGTTAGAAAACCAACCACCTTTCATTGATATGCTTTGGTTACCAAAGAGTGAATCTTTGAACTAAATGTGAGAATCTTTAATTTACTTGCTTACAAAAGTTGAATGTTGTGTTGTTTTGTGATTCTCTATGCAGGACTTTACAGGTACAGAGTGGGTGATGTCCTAAGCGTGGCTGGTTTCAAGAACAATGCGCCTCAGTTCAGCTTCATATGCCGCAAGAACGTTGCTCTAAGCATTGACTCAGACAAAACCGATGAGGTTGAGCTTCAAAACGCAGTTAAAAACGCGGTAACACACCTTGTTCCGTTCGATGCCTCACTCTCCGAGTACACTAGCTATGCGGAGACATCATCTATCCCAGGCCACTATGTCTTGTTCTGGGAGCTCTGCTTGAATGGTAACACGCCAATTCCTCCCTCGGTCTTCGAGGATTGCTGTTTAACCATAGAAGAATCACTTAACAGTGTGTATAGACAAGGAAGGGTCAGTGACAAGTCCATTGGACCATTGGAGATCAAGATGGTCGAGTCAGGGACTTTCGATAAGCTCATGGATTATGCGATAAGCTTGGGGGCATCGATCAATCAGTACAAGACACCAAGGTGTGTGAAGTTTGCTCCGATCATTGAGCTTTTGAACTCTAGGGTTGTTGATAGTTACTTCAGCCCCAAGTGTCCTAAATGGGCCCCTGGTCACAAGCAATGGGGGAGTAACTAAAGAGGAAACTTTGAGGAAGAAGAGAGACTCTCTATGAAGTAGAAGGTTCTGTTTTTGTAATCAAATGAATATCGGGAAAAGTGATTAATCATTATGTCTGTTTGTTCTAATTTTAATCTTAATTTAATTTTGCTTTACTGTTTTTGTTTTGAAATATGTTTAGCTTAGTCATATGTACATAGCTGGTTTATGTTTCTCTAAGTGACTCTTTTAAGTTTCTCCAGCCTTTTAGAAGTTTCAATCCATTTTATTTCTTACTATTCTTGCAATTAGCTAGGGTTAAGGCTAAAAGGAGAAGCGAATTATTATTAACATATGACATATATATGGGAACTTTACTTGTTCTAGTATTTGCTTCAAAAAGCAAAATTATTAGGAAGCCACAATTTTCTCTGATTGTTATGCGTTTTTAGTAGATTGTACTCCGAGAGATGAACAAGAATCATCAAAATTTCAAGGATCGACAAAGAGTTTATTTTTAGGCTTCAAGGAATATAATTTAGTTGATTAAATAATAGAGAGCATGTAGATCCGACATTTTATGTTTTGTATGTAATATAATAGTGTTATGCATTTTCATACTATACAATTATACAACTCGAGAACAAGTATTTAATCACTAACGTCAGAAGTAGCATAAATAAATAAATAATTCTTGTTGCATTCTAATGGAGTAGTTTAGATATAATATATGAATACACAGATCATCTCGGAAGTAGCAAAAATATGACGAAATTTTGCCAAGTTGTGAAAACATTTGTTCCCTTCCCTGTGTGACCATCAGAGACCACAAAACTGGCCTGAAATCGTTCTTTACGTTTAAGAGACTCACATTTAAGCAAATAAAACAATTCAAAAATTAAAAAGATGGCAAAAATGCTTACAAGTAACAGTTTTTTATTTTTAAATTTTTTTATTTCTGTGCTATGGGAAACAGTCAAACAGACTACTCACAATGGCTTCCGACACATTACTCAGATTTCAGAGAAAGGAGATGTTTTAGTTAGAAATTACTCAATTAGTAGAAACTGACAAATACATAAATAAAACCGATTCTTATATTATTTTCTTAGTATATCCTAATAATTAGCCGCTAGAAAGCATTGTGGGTTCTAACATAACCAAGATCTCCATAAACAATTTACTATTTAATTTTGTGTTTTTTTTTCATGAATGTAGTACAAACTTCTTCCCCAGAAGATATGAAAGTTACTCATGGTTACCTTTGTTCTTGGAATATCATATGAAAGGATACAAGTACATTACGCTATTACGGCCACGACCGGAGAAGTCTTATTCTAGACTTAGATGTGTCTTATGTGTCTATTTCTCTGACTTCCGATTTTTTTTATTTTTTTAATAACATTCATAAATAATTGTATATACTGAAAAGTGTTTTACAGAGGATTGATTAATTTTGAAGGATTAACAAAACAGATTTTAAAAGAGCTAAAATTAAAGGAAACATAGCTATAATCACCAACATAAATACATAATTAAGGAAGGTGGAGATTATAGGCATCTATCTAAATGATTCCAGTTGTTTTAATTTTGTTCTCACCAAAACCTCTTTGGTCTACCATAATATTGAAACTAAATTTTTTCACAATCATTTTCTTGGACGACAAAGAGAATGACAAGAACTTTCAATGATTTGGTAAATACTACAAAATAGAAAAGGAGAAAATTTGAGATGGCACAAAACCGAGTGTCGGGTATTTGCTGGATTTGTCACGTGGCCGTTCCGATAATCGCTCAAATATACTAAACACGTGTGGCTAAAAATTTGTTTTGACTTTTGAGTTTTGACCGACCCCATAAGGTACACCGCACGTGCGCTACATCAAAGCTTTGCTCCCTATATGGGCTTACATGGTAGGCTCGTTATCTTGGCCCAGTAGTACTGTAGAAGTAAAACGACACTGTATGATGTGTTCTGCATTTCAATTTTCCTGTCTCCACTTTTTATTTTATTTTGTCCAGTTTCGATATAATTTTCTGTAAAATAAAAAGCACAGTATTTTCTTATACTTTCTTTATTGAATTCTTGTAATTTTATGTTCTCAAATCAGTGACAAAGTAGTTTTACAAATGGTACTTTGATCGTTTGGTGTCATATGCTAGAGTGAATTTCCTTGCTAACATCAAAATGACAATAAAAAAGATGTATAGTATATGCTTTTAACCCTTTCTTTGGGTCAAACATTCACTTATATTAAAACTTGATGCTACAACACGAGAAATCTAAGATCTCTTTGCCAAAGAATCCACATCCCGAAAATAAAAAAATGATACATAATAGAAATACAAGCGTGGTAAAAAGAAAAAAAAAACTGTTACAATCATTATAGCTAGGTCATGTATGCTTTTACGGTTTTACCAATAACCAAATTAGAAAAAAAGGAGAAAGGTATATGAGCTTATTAGAATAATAAATATGATTAATTTAAGTGTATCTTATGCCCCATCAGGACAATAACATGATAAGTATATAATACTACTGATCAGAACAATATAACTACGAACATGCTCATCATGGGATGTTTCAAATTTGGACAGTGGAGTATACGTGTAGATATCGTATACTTATATACACATACTGACATACAGTGACACACAAACCACAAACATAACACTATGCAATGTTTGCGTGTCTCATGACCACAAATTATCTAAATCATAAATTCATAATATACATCTTCTTTTGACGTAATTATTATTATTACCCTAACCAAATTGGTTAACCCAGCCTATATAGCATGAGTTCTTATTTCCTAGTTTTTTCGCCTATAAGAGTAAATATGATCTACAATGAGAAGTTAACAAATTATAAAAGTGTTAACTAAATTGCTAGATTGTTTCTTATTCAATAATTTCATTACGAAATAGTAGATTTGAAGTTTTCCCAAGACAGTTTAATACCATAAAGTTTTACCATCGCATAAATATTAATAGATTTATGATTAATACTTAAACCAAACATACTCTAATACATGGTGGATTAAGATGCTGATCGCGGCCAAATTTCGATTTCCATGTGGTACGCATGCATAATTTTTTGTTTTTCCTCTTCAAACTGGTACGCATAAGTTATATATGCTGATTTCACTAAAATTCAAGATTTCATGGTTAAATGATTTAAGAAAACTTGGTTAAGACTTATACTTTCATCTTACTGAAAACTAGAACTACGAGGACTCAATATTAAATAAGCGAAATTGGAAAATAAAAGTATAAGAAATGGCATCTTCACTTGGAAAAATATACTAATCAATTAGGAAAAAGTCCCATTTTTAGTGGCACTAGTGGATTTTGTCATTTTTTCGTGAAATATTTTAGATTTATCATTTTCTCGTATCTAAAACATATAATTTAATTTTACGTATTATGTTTGAGTTTTTTTGTTCCATTTTAGGATTTAGTGTTTGTTATTAAGTATGTATTTTATAAAAAAAAAAATAACAAATGTATAGTTTTTAAAATGACCAAAAATGGCAAATCCAAAAGATTTGGATGCTAAAACGGTACAATTAACAATAATCCAAACAAATACTATATTTTAGTAGATACTTTCATTATTCATCAAACGACATGATACTTTTTTTTCGGGTCATGCACATGTTACAACTTATACCTAACATAGTGTTGCCACTCGTTCATGCAACAAATTAATGAAATGAATCAATGATGATGTGAACTTTGTTATTATATTAACTCTTTCTTGTTTTATTTGAGGTTATATTTCTCTTCATGCATGTTTACTAAATATGTTCCTTCCACGGGTTGTTGGATATGCTATAGTATTAGCTAAATTATTGAAGGGAACACTCTTTTGGTTTTAGTCACTTTTCTGCAATGTTATAATTATAAAAAATAAACCAAAGCGATCCCTCACGTTTCAAATATTTAAGTCTGAAGGCTACGTTTATTGGTCTCTTCCTTATTTTTAGTCTTTCATATCCAATATCAACCGACAACCATAGTAAATAAGTAGAGCAAATCCATAAAAATATAATTATTCTTCCTCAAACTCTCAACTGATATTATATACGAATTCAGATTCAATTAAATCAAAATAGTCTGTTTCTGACCGTTGAACTAACTATGCTACAGTATTACTTTCTCTTTTATATAACAAGAAAAAACAATTGATTTTAATCTTATACTTTGACATGATAATATAATGATGTCTTTGTCTAACTAATTTATTTATGTCGCTCATATGTAACTGTTCTTTTAGATAAGTTTGTGAAATAACTACTATTCGTATGGATAGGGTACCACCACTAACCATTTTAATGTATAAAAGTATTATAATTTTTTTTCATTTTGATAAAACAATATTTATAATTTATTAAAATGGTTTGTTTTCGACTTTCACTAATCTATATATCTATGCTACAGTATCATCTAAAATATCCTTCATTAATCCCCGTTCTTGAGCATATTCGAATCCATGATGCTCAAGCTTGAACGAAACATTATAAATCTTAGAATATTCCATGTTGATCGTCATGAAAGAAAAATTAAAGAATTGAACATATTAAGGTAGAGTTTAAAATAGCAGCCTTCTTTTTTAGTGTTAGAATTTTAGTAGCAGACCCAACATTGATTTTTGTTTGGGCCACAATTGCTATCTACTACACTTCACTGGGCCAAAATAAATATTGCTCTCACTTTTGCATCTTTCTTTGTTGTTTTTGAATTTTATTGTTAGAATGGTTTCATTACAATTTATATAAGTTGCTTTTAAGTTTTTAATGTTATCTAGTATCATTTTACAATTTCTGATGTAAAAATTTTAGTAAAAATTTAACATTATTTGGTAAATTTGAGAAATAGGTTAAAGAAACCAAAAAATCAACTTTAACAAAGTTACAATGACGACGAATCTTTTGTTTGGAGTGTAACACAAGTACAAATCATACATATCTATACGTAATACCAAGACAAGAATTATTGCTGTGAAATAATATCAAGTATTTTAAGATAATTAAACCCGAAAAATCACAAAAGCCCCCAAATTCAAAGAGAAAGAATATAAAGATATAAAAAGCAGAACCAAACTGTTTTTTTCTTTTTATCTTATTGATACCATAATCTTTTCAAGCTCTAAGCAGTAGACCCCTTGAGCTTCTTGGTGATGGTGGCAATGTACTTGCCTTGGTGAAATGCTTGTTGTAGCTCCAGCTCTGTTGGCTGTCTCGAACCGTCTCCTGCAAATGTTCCAGCTCCATATGGGCTTCCACCTTTCACATTCTCCATTTCGAACATTCCCGCACCAAATGTGTAACCGATTGGGACAAACAACATCCCATGGTGAACCAGCTGAGTTATCGCCGTCAATCTATAGATTACAAAAAACGTTTTCAATAAGTAAATATAGAGGCAAGAGATGATGTGAAGTGTTAGTTCTTGATGAGAACTTACGCGGTGGTTTCTTGGCCACCACCTTGAGAGCCAGTGCTGTAGAAGATACCAGCTGGTTTACCGGCGAGTGACTGAGTCCTCCAGAGTCCACCGGTTGCATCCAAAAAGGCTTTGAACTGAGCAGCCATCATACCAAATCTTGTTGGGAAACCAAAGACAAACCCATCTGCTTCAGTTAGCTCGTTGGGGGTAATGATTGGGGATTCGCTTTTTGGTGGTGCGCTCATCTTAGAGAGTGCTTCTTCGTGAAGCGTCTCTGGTACCTGTGGACAACAAATTCATCAGGTTCAATAATTCACATGGATATCTATAGCAAAGGTAAATGGTAATGTGTGATTTGGAAATTCCTGTGCTAAGCAAACAGAGTCTAAAATGCAACACATGTTATTGTAAACGAATTGCAGCAAGAATGTCAAGAAATCCGAAATCTCGATAACCAGAGTCCAAAAAAGAAACCTGCCCTTTCAGCCAAATCAAATCAGTGAAGCAGAACAAGTAATGCCATATACCGAGTAAACAACGCAGACAAAAGTAATGAAGCTCTATTTGACTAGAAACTCGCAGAGCAAGTCAGCATTTAAGAATCCAAAATTAAGAAACTTGGAAATGGCAATGGCCCAAGAATTCTGCAAACTAATGTCAGAATGTCTAATCCTTTCTTCAAGATAACCAAACTACTTTATAGACTCAATCCTAGTATTAAAGACTTCATAGCCACTTATATCCATTAACATAGTTTCTTACTGAAACATAAAAAGCCAATTGACAATTGTGCTTATAAAAATTGACAATGCAACAAAAACAAAGTAGTAAGCAATATCACCTGCCATAGTTTAGCTTCAACACCTTCAACAGAAGCAGCTCCTTTCCTTATTTCTTCAGCCAATTTCTCCACATGACCATACATAGAGTAGTACCTGCAAATGTCAAAGAACTAAAGTCAAAATTGGAATCAAACCCACCAAGTAGCTAAACCAAAATCCATCAAAAATGACCCCAAATTCAATCTCATATTGACGAACATAAGTACCAAAGATCCAAAATTTAATCCAAAGACCAATCAAACAATCACAAAGTAAGTAAATTTACACAAATTAGGAATCAGCTCAATAAACCATGGAAAAATTCAACACTGATTAAGATCAAATCAAGTCACTGAAGTGAATCAGAGAGAAAATTCGATCTTAAATCTAAACCCATCGATTAGCTTCGAAAAAAATCGTAACTTTAATCACCAGAAAAGAGAAAAATGGAAACTTTGACCTACACGATATACACTTTAGTCGCCATCGAAGTGTTCTTCTATGAAGCTTAATACTTTAATGGGTTTAGAGAGAGAGAGAGAGAGAGAGAGAGAGAGAGAGATGTTCAACGATCCGAAAATGCAGAAAGCGTATTTATAGAGTGGAGTCGTGGAGAAGATGATCTGTGTTCTTTATCCTTTTTCCATTTAACTTCTTTTTTTTTTTCTTCTTCTTTCCATAAACTCTTGATTCTATCAAATTCAACCCCATGAGTATTTGGTCTACATAAATTTCACCCCATAGTTTATATTTAGGGAGACTCACAAAAATGCCCCTTTTTCAATACCCCTTTTTAAAAATGCCCCCTTTGGATGTCCATTTTTAAAAATACCCCTTTTATGTACAAAATGACTAAATTACCCTTCTTTTAATAAAAAATATCATAAATATATAAGGAAATATAACAAAATTAGGTCCACAAAATACAAAATATTTTTTGGCGGGAAAATTGCTCCCCCAATTTTTCCCGCCAAAACACTTGTAAAAATTTGTAAAACCTTTAAAATACCTTGTAAAATTTTCCCGTAAAATTTTTTCCCGCCAAAAAATTTTCCCGCCAAAAAATTTTTTTTGCGGGAAAAGTGATTCCGCAATTTTTTTGGCGTTAAATTTTTGGCGGGAAAATATTTCACGGCAAAAATTTACAAGGTATTTTAAAGGTTTTACACATGGTA
>NW_003302548.1:16405046-16567195 GCF_000004255.2 Arabidopsis lyrata subsp. lyrata | reverse complement strand
ATTTACAATGCTTTTTAATGGTTTTACAACGTATTTACAAGGTAGTTATAATATATTATAAGATTTTACAAGCTATTTTATAAGGTTTTTACAAGTTATAAGGTTTTACAAGTTTTTTATAAGGTTTTACAAGTTATAAATACCTTATAAAACCTTAAAGTACCTTGTAAAACCTTTTAAAATACATTGTAAAACCTTACAAAACACTTGTAAATACCTTGTAAAAAACCTTTAAAATACCTTGTAAATTTTTTCCGCCAAAAATTTTCCCGCCAAAAAAATTTCGCAAAAAAAATTGCGGAATCACTTTTCCCGCAAAAAAAATTTTTTGGCGGGAAAATTTTTTGGCGGGAAAAATTTTTACGGGAAAATTTTACAAGGTTTTTTAAAGGTTTTTACAAGTGTTTTGGCAGGAAAATTGCGGGATCACTTTTCCCACCAAAAAATATTTTGTATTTTGTGGACCTAATTTTGTTTCAAATAAGGGTAAAATGGTCATTAAAAATTAAAAGAGGGCAAACTTAAAAATAGACTCTCAAAGGGGGCATTTTTGAAAAGGGGTATTGAAAAAGGGGCATTTTTAACAATTTCTCTTATATTTAAATATTTAACCACTCATTGATGATTTTTAAACAGATCCATTAACTATTTTTTTTTTCAAATTTAGTTTTGTTCATGATGGGTTCTTAACAAACATACATTGTCTTTTATCATTAATATTGTAGAACGACATAATTGGTCATAAAAATGATAGATCAAACGACGTAATAAATAGTTTTAAAAAAATTAAAATGGAGAAAAAACTGTAAGTAAAATGCATAATCGCAAAAATGTCAAATATAAATTACGATTTTACATAATCATTTTTTTGGTAAAAACAATGCAAAACCACACAATTAATCAATTATAGTGTCATTTTCGGTTTATAATTAGCTAACGATTGAATGAAAAAAAACTAGTGGGGCAATTTTGAAAATTTCGGATAATATAGGGGGTAGACGTGGTCAAAGTAAAACGCCGTCGTTCGCACCTGGTCTGGTATTGGACAAAGAAAAAAGAAAAGTGGGGTTGGTGCGGGAAATTAAAACATTGGTTTTCTTTTAAAAATTAAAAATAACATAATAATGATGATATGTTGCTGTCACGCTCATCATCATCATGTTCGTTTTCCCTCAAAAATTGTTTTTAATTTTAATATAAAACAGAGCTTTCTCGGCTTACTTGTTTTCTCTAGAAGATGTCTTTTTCAAAACATGAATTATGGTGTTTAATATATTCAAATTTTACATTATTTAACAACTAATCAATCTTAACACATTGACACAAGATATGTTAGTGACTAACACGTATTAGTTAACAGAAAAAACTAGAATTAAAAAGACCATACAAATGGATTGTTATATAAACGGACGATTATATATTTCAATTAAATTAAAGAATGGAAAAATGATTCCTTGAATCGTCGTATAAATTCTAAATTTTTTCAAATTAACTAAATACTCCCTCTGTTCCTAATAGTTTGATGTTTTGGAGTTGTCACATATATTAAGAACTCAATCATTGTTTAATTATTTTAACATTGTTTTTAGTTTAAAATATTTTTAATAATTATCAACCAATGGTAGTCTTTAATGATTTATAATCATTGAATATTGAAATTTACAATTTACTACTATAAATTAACAAAAATAAAAGAAAAATACTAGAAAATCAAATTTTATTGAACAACCAATAAAAAGTAGAACATCAATCTTTTATGAACAAAGGGAGTAGCTTTTTTTTTACCAAACCAATCACTCAACCTCATTTTTGTTACAACAAATGCATAGCCAACACATAACTCACAACTAATTGGCATCATAATTTTGAAGAATCTATCGATAAGATATTTATGGAGAAGGATTATAATTTTTCTTGAGAAAGTGATTAAGTCAACGAATATGGTCCGAGCTCTATGAAGACAACCAAGTAGGTGTTAAATTGACCGAGGGGTAGGGTCAACAAATCTTGTCCGTCCGATCTCCGACGATGACAATCTAGCCATTGGATCTAGTTCTTGACAGCTCGTGATCGAATTTATATTCCGATTTCAAGCCCTTGCATCATCGCTCTCGTCATTATTATTATTTGTTACTTTTTTGACTTTTAATTTTCTACATCAAAACATAAAACTACGACTATGCATCTAATTTTCCAATAAAAAACACATAGTATAAAATTACAACTATACGTTATTTGACGATAGATATAGATATACTATAGTAATCGTTGTGATACGAGATAAAATAATTAAATTTGGACGTGATTTTGACGTGTCATCCTATCAAATTAGTATGGAATGCATTATTACTTTTTCTTCGTTTACATAATCATGGTGTCAGCACTCGAGTATCTAATTTCTAACGACTAGGAAAACATCGACATAGAGAAGAAATTAAGATCATGTTATTTCATTTCGTTAGAGCATCATTAACGGGAGTATGTTAGGTAGATCTTAAGAAAATCTTAGGAATAAAAGTGATTAAATTTATTGAATTTTCTCCTTTAACATTAAACAACGTTCCTTAACTAAGAGGCTTTTATTCACCTAAGAGACGTACACGTGTCAAGCTTTTATTCTACTCCTTTCCCTCTCTCTCTTCTCCTACCCTCTCTCTCTCTTTCACGCGAACCATGGAGGCTTTCGATTTTTAATTTGGTCTGTTTGGAAGGAGAAGTCTGTTGATTCTCTTCCAGAGACTTCCGGAATATTGATTCCGCCGTTGAGTAATCGGAGCTGATTAGGTTTGATTTTGTTATGGAGATTTTGATTGCGCTTGTGAACAAGATTCAGAGAGCCTGTACAGCTCTGGGAGATTACGGCGAGGGAAGCTCCCTCCCAACTCTGTGGGACTCATTGCCGTCGTCGGTGGTCAGGTTTGGGCTTTTGACAGCCCAACTGCATCATACTAGCTATTTCCCCTGCAAATCAGGATCTTGCTACATCTGATGCCATTAAGATCTCTCGTGAAGTTGATCCAAAAGGTGCCAGATTCTTCCTTCCTTATATGTTTGATATAGTTGCTTTTCTGAATTTACTTTGTTCTTTCTTTTGTGAGATATAATTCACTGTGATGACATAGTAATTATGGTTTTATTTCTATGGAGCATTGTATCTATGATTGAGTTGTGGAAGTTGTGGAAGTTTCTATTCTTGTAATTAGCTGTGGAAGTTGTTTAAACTAAAATGATGTTATCCAATGACTAGGAATAAGACTCAGTTTATGTTTGATTTTGGTTGCAGGTTCTGTTTGGCTGCGAATGTGATTATAGGTTACTCTTGCTGGATTTAGGAATGGCAAGTTTTCTACATTGGTGGCTACAAATGTTGCTGCTCGTGGTCTAGATATCAATGATGTGCAGTTAATTATTCAGGTTAGTCAACACCTATGAACTTTAATCATTCTGGTTTAATGCCTCGTTGGTTTGTTAGAACCAAAGTTTATAGTTTTTTTGTCAAATTGAATCTCTGTTTGAATGTGAGTTGTGTGTTAAAGCTTGAATCTTTTTGTCAATTGTCTTTATGTGTCTCAAAAACCTCACATGGTTTTGTGTTGAAGCTCAATGGAGGAATTTCAGTCATCTATAGATATGGAGTCCCATAGGAGTTCACCAGAGAATGACCTTTTATCGTCTGTAGCTTTGTCAGGTCCTTTATTTCGGAGCACAATCTATCATCTGAAAGTACCAAGGTTTTCAATTACGTCTCTGGGACCAGAATATACACTTCAAAACAAGTCATATAGCCTATATAGTGATAAAAGACAATGTAGGAGCTTGACTGAAACTACAGTATTTGAGAAAAAAATTGGCTTCTACACCTTTTATTTGAAGGTGGACCCTTCTTGGCCTCTCTGCATGTACGAGTTACGTGGAAGGTGCAATAATGATGAATGTTCTTGGCAACATTTCAAGGATTTCTCTGATGACAGTTTGCAAAAAAGAAACAGCATGCAAGAGACATGTTTAGTGAAAATGATAGATATCAAAGCTTGTATGAGTTTGGTTGTATGAATGTTTGTATTGGAAAATATTGTTTTGCAAAAATTTGAAATTTTTTTCTTAAGAACCAACCATTGGAGAACATTTTTGTTAAGATATTCTCTTTGTATCTTAGCTTTCAAAAAGCAAAATTTTAATTTTAAATAATGTTAAGAGCAAAAGTTAAGAGTCCATCAATAATGATGCTCTTATTCTGTTAATTCTGCATTTTGTAGTTTCTGCTGGTGTTTAAGTTGCGACGTTTTAGGTTCACTGGTGCTTAATTCTAATCCATGGTGAAATACAATTATAATCCATGGTTGTATATTCAAACTTTCAGCCAAAAGTAGAGGCTTGGACCATTCATATAGTCTTCGATTTAGTAACTTTTAAGTTTCACTTGTAAAGACAATAAAACTATATATATATATATATATATATATATATATATATATGTCCAATAACCAGTTAAAGATAAAAAGAAAAGATAATGATAAAATGCCAAAGATGGCTTGCGTTTCAAGGATGCTTCGCTTTTATACCCCATTTCTTTTATAATGACCAATTCACCCCTAATTCTGCTGATATTTCGTGTAAACAAAGTAATCGACTTTTTATATAGCTTTATTGACCAAAGTGTCGCTTAAGATACGTACATGCATGATTTGGTCTTTTTAGCAGGATCTCAGGAACTGCATGGCTACACGCATTAGCCTACATGATGATACACTCACAATTGCAAGTTTGCAACCATATTTGCTTTATAAAAAGAAAATTAACTATTGAAAAGTAGAAACATGATCAGGTGGTTGAAAGTTGAAATTACATTCAGAGTTTTAATAATTAAATGTGGACTTCGATGAGTGATGTGTTAAGACGTTTGTTTTTAAAAAATTATAGCTTACCCTCCATTTTTTTTTTTTTTTGGTAAGTACCCTCCATTTCTTTATATGTGCAAGGAAAACTTTCTTTTATATATTAGTTGGCCATTTAAGTTTTTTGATATTTACTTCTCCAATAAATCAATTTTTTTTTTCTTCAGCTACGTTATTTCTCTCCAAAAATAAAAAGCCAACTCTAGAAAACTAAATTGCATGGTCAACATCCATTCAAAGCCTAAATCTTTTTTATGATATTAAAATTTATTTTTATAACATGAAGATCCAAGTGTTTAACTGTTATTTTTATTCATTTCATCTTTACTCGAATTAATGGAGGAAAAGAGCAACACATTTGTGGAGAACACGGAAGGTAACAAAATTAAGAGGAAAAAAAAAAAATCAAAGAGGCTTAATAGCCATAGACCATAGCACATATTGAATATCTTAGACTTAAAACAAAACAAAAGAAAACCTTAGATGAAAAAGGATAGACTCTCTCGGCTGGCAAAAAAAAAAAAAGGATAGACTCTCTCAATTGAATAATTACGTCAAACAAACTAAACTTCTCTACTTCACATAAATGCAGCTATATTGATGTCTTAGGCCATTAAGGTGCACATCGATGCTCTCACCAAATAGAGGAAAAAAAAAATTTCTCCTAATAGAAATATATTGGTACCCTATACATCGTGGCAGAAAAATATACAATAAAAAAATATATATATATATTGAATTCAGCACATCTTCATATAAAAATTTCAAGTGATCAGAAACGTTATCAAATGATACAATATCTATTAGTATATTTCTAGAATAACTTTTGAATTAAAGAACAGTAATGAATCGATTGTCTCAGACTTGCATATAATGATTTTTTCTGCAGCAGGATTTTCTACTGCTTTGATATGTTATATTGTATATTGATACTAAACACATGCAGGAAAAATGGAAATGAAATCGAGATTTATTACGTCCGCTTGGAGGCGAAGGAGCCTTCCCACATGGAGGCGATTAATAAAACTTCTTCTGGTCGTGAGCTTGAGGGAAAGATTGTGACATGGATGGTTAGTGTCTATTTAGTTTAATTGTATGTTGTTTAGTCAATCAAATTTTTGTTGATTGTTTCTAAATTAGTTTAGTATTTAAACATTGAGGATTAATTGTTTGTTGATCTAGTTAAAAACAAGAGTTAATTACGGATTTTGCCCTTTTTTATAATGACATTTATGGATTTTGCCCTTTTTTGAATAATTTATGGATTTTGCCATTTTTTAGGCTCCAAAAATATGATTTAACATGCGTTTCATTCGTTATGTTTGGGTTTAGTCGGTTCCAGTTGTTCTTAGGATTTAGTATTTGGTATAATGTACGTATTTTTGCAAAAAAAAATTATAAATACGTACATTTTAAGTGTTAAAAAATGGCAAAATCCATAAATTATTCAAAAAAGGACAAAATCCATAAATGTCATTATAAAAAAAGGCAAAATCCGTAATAATCCCTAAAAACAAACATATATCCTTCAACTTTGAAAAGAAATGTAAGAAACTTTTTTATGTACTTTAACTGATTCGGAACTATATATTCATTTCAACTATGATGTCCTCGAACTCATTTACTAGAAAGTGGATCTATTTTTTTTAATGTTTTATTATAAAAGAAATTGATGACCAAAAAAGAAAAAGAAAATAGTCGCAACAACGCGTATTGTTTCATAACAACGCGGATAAGTTTCAATGCATCACAACTAGAATGTCCAACAAAATAATTTAATTGTTCATATACTTAATCTTGAAGATTTCTTAATATATATCTTTCTACAAAGTATAAGTTTCAGTCCACATTAATCAGAATATCAACAAAGAAGGTATGACTTTACACATCGACATTCATGTTGAAACTAAAAAACATTTTGCTAACAAAATATAAACACAATATATTACAATCTAATTCAAAATAGAAAACCCCGTTTATTTATTTTTTAGAGGAACTAAACCAAAACAGAATTTTTTTTGTTTGCCAGCAACTGATCACTTTCTTAAAAACCTTATTTTATTTTTTGAATTTAATGATAAATTATATTCAAAAAGAAAATAAACGTTTTTACAACATGTGCAACTTGTGATTGAAGAAAAAATGTTTAGAACTTAAAAACTGAAAAGCCTTAAGTTTTTAAAAACTTTCGAAAATGCTTAACAAACTGGTTGTAAGATTAAACTAAGCACCTACTTTAGTTCTAATTTTTTCGGTTAAAGTTTTGTTATTCACCCCCAAAACTACTCAGTGGTTTTATTTATTACTTTTGTAAGTAATTTTGAACATTTATATTCCTTTTACTCTCAAGAATTATTTATTTATCAGTTTTTTTTTTTTTGGTCAATGACTATAATCTATCGACGTTTTACAAGACGAAGCCTAAACTAAAAAAGTTTGAACAAAGAAGAATTGAATCAGTTAAGATTTTCCTTTGCTACTTCGATAAAATCCAAACAATTTCTATGAACCTCAACAATAATGGAAAATCAAAGAGAGAATAAAAATAGGGAAATTGTTAAAAATACTCTTTTTGGTGTGTTCCTTTTCAAAAATGCCTCTTTTTAAATCTGAAATTTTTATAAAGTTTTATTAGGTTTATAAGGTACTTATGGATTGTAACTACTACTTGAAGACTCGATCCAAGTATTTATAAGGTTTTATAAGGTGTTTTAAAGGTTTTACAAGTTATTTTAAAGGATTTTTAAGGTTTTTCAAAGGTTTTACAAGATATTTTAAAGTTTTTTAAAGGTATTTAAAATGCATTTATATGGTATTTATAAAGTATTTATAAGATTTTAGATACATAGAAATGTAGTTTGTGTATGTTTTAATAATAATACATACATATTTGGGTAAGTCTTATATTTTTAAGATCATTTTTTATAAGGTATAAAAAAAAGGGTATTTTGAAAAGTGGCATTTTTGCAAAAGCCCCATAAAAATAACATAATAAATTATTAAATTGTTTTTTTTTGTTTTTGTCTGAAAAATAGTCAAAGTCTCTACCACAGAAAGAAGGTTTCTCTATCAATGACGGTGTCTATAATCGGAAAACTCTTCCTCGATCACCTCCGTCACAACACACCGTGACGCTTCCATAAGTTCAGGACTTAGTCTAAACATGAGCACACAAAACTCCATCTGATTCAACGCACCATCTCGATCACAATCTCCTTCGTTGATCATGCATCGAACATCGTCGTCCGTTAGATCTCCAAGTCCAAGAACCGTCGATGCGTTTCTTCGTAAGCTCTCGAATGTGATTACTCCTTTGTCTTTATCCATGAGAAGCTCGAACCCTTTGCAAAGCTCTTCGATTAGACCTTCTCCACCGAGTTTACCGGCCATTGTTGGGAAGAAATCTTGGAACTTGGGTTCTTGATTTTCTTGGTTTGGTCTTGTTGGGGATTTAGGCGACGCCATTAGAATTGAAAGAGAGAAACTGATTGTTTTGAGCGATGGGTTTTGTGTTGTGATTGAGTTTTATATAAAAAGGAAGAGAATTTGAGATTTCCGAGAAGGAACATCCATGGAAACTTGAAGCCAACTAATCTACATGTAATGGGGAAAAATCTTTAAAAATTTTGGTTTCTTCTTGGAAGCTCACGTAAGGGTATAAGAAAATGTCTTTTTTTCATTATGGATGAATGTGATTGTTCCCACGGGAGGATAAAGTTACTTTGAATGTGAAGTTTCGTTGACTTTCTTAGGCAAATGACTTTAGATTCCATTGATTGAGGAAAGTTCTTTAAAATGTTATATATTTTGAGTTTTGAATCACACTTAAAACACACATAAAGATTTGGTCGGTATGGTTTTCATTGCGTGTGTGTGGAATTTCATGTGGGAAACATTAGAGTTATATGGTTTTGATTTTCTATTTTGTTAGTATTGAAACAACAAAATTGGGAAAATATTCATTTTATAATCGTCAATAGCCACCAAAGCCATTAGACCATCAGCAGTGGCAAATGTGTTTGTGTGGGTGTAAGTATTTTTTTAGTATTATAATTTAAAGCAAAAGAGAAAAGAGAAAGAGAAAGAAAGAGAGAGATAGAGATAAAAAGTGTTACATTCGAGTGTAAACTTACACTCGGGTGTGAAGAGAGAGACAATTTTTTCATTTTTTTAATACCTGCACCCCAAAATTTATACCCACCTGCTTGTCCTACTGTCCATGCTCTTAGAGCATAATGTTAACCAACTAAGGCAATTGAGAGAGTATATAAGTTATTTTTCCTCGATGTAGTTAGGTGAGAAAAGTCTCCAAAATAACAAGTTCACAAGTTTATAGTGACTTTTGGGTGCGATAATAAATTATTAATCCAGATTTTTGGTCGCTTATTGGAAAACATTAACATGTAACAATCTTTATTGAAACTTCGTTTGTGGTAGACAGAATATTCCACTTGGTCTGCCTCTTCTATTGCATGCCTTTATATTTTTATTATTACCCTCCAAAATAATCCAACCAAATCTCTTCCTTATTGGATAATTAATCACTATCATTATCCATAATGGTTATAAATAAAATGAATGCATGAATCTCAACCGCAAAACGAACCGGGTTCGTAGAAAGAACATTGAATCTTGATTTATTGACTTGGTCAATTACTTCATCGATTAAAATTAATTATCTCTACCTAAATCAAGATTCAAATCAAACAATAAAACTTTTGATCAGATCTTTCGGGACCAATCGAACATATATTTGAAATTCCAATATATTTCAAACAATAACAAACCATGACTTGTCATATACCAAAAACGGGTTCATGATCAATAACCAGAATAAAACTTACAGATGCAAGCAATGAAGCATTAAACTCTTATAGTTCGATAATTTCGCCAAAATATGAAGAACATTCTTTTTTTTTTTTTTTTTGGACAAACAAATATGAAGAACATTCAAAGTCAAATATATGAATGATATTATACAATACGAAATCTGATTAAATTATCAACATATGAAATTCTTTACATATTTATTTGATTATTTCTATGATTGACACAATAATAGAGTTTCTGTGGAAACGATGCTAATGTTCTGATATGCTTTAAAATTAGCAAAACAAAAATCCTCCAAAGCCTCAAAGACAGGAACCAAACACTCTTGCATACTCATCGATACGGCGTCGTTTAGCTCTCTTATCATTCTCTCATGCTTTTCTGTTTCTTGCGTCACACTCTCTCTCAAAAACAACAACTCAGGTCCCACCATCATATTCGCCGTCGGACCAGAACCATGCGCCGTTCCCCGGATCTCCTCCAACTCCTTCGTCTTCTTCTCTAACTCCTTAGACAATCTCTCTGTTCTCAACCTCTGTTTCTCTTCCTCTACTTGCTTAAACCCTAACCCTCGAAATCTTAATCTCATTTCTTCAACAGCACTCAACACTTTAATCTCATCCACATTCTCAATCTCTCTTAACCACTCGCTGCAAACCCTAAATATCTCAGGAGCCTCGATCTCGGTTTCATCATCCTCCATGATGTTTCGGCTAAGCCATTCGTTTAAGAGCTTAACGAAACCTCTCTGAGAATCAATGTAACCTTTCAAAGATTCTCTGTATCTTCTAATCTGTTTTTCGACTTGCTGCGTAGCTTTCCTCGAGCTAGATCCATTTTCAACAATGTGAACACAAGACTTGCTTCTCGCAATCACTCGAAACTGCTTATGGTGACATTTCGCCAAGAATCTCCACATTCTTTTGAATCCGTTTATGATCTCAATCACCTGAAACGAAAGCTCTTCGTCTCTTATCTTATGAATTCTCATGGAAATCGATTCAACCGCTCGAACCGAAACATTAATCTTAGATAAATAGAGTTTAACCACAGTTTCCGCCTCGTAAATCTCGCTCGATTCTGCTCCGGTTTGATCAAGATTGTTCAGAATCTTGTACGCTTTATCATAAGAAACCCTAAGCTTTTCTTCTACTGTAACTTCTGCGTGAAGCTTCTTTTCCCACATATAAAGCTTCTCTAATGTCATAGAGAGTGAAACAGCAACATCATCTAAGCGAAAACGGCGCTTTAAAATCAAATCACGAGTCGAATTCCCGGTACCACCAAGTACCCTTGAAGCAAATCCCTTGAATTGAGATCCTAAAGGTTGATGATGAACAACTCTGCTTACTTCAAGCAACTCAGAGACTTCACTATCACCCACAGCTTTCTCGCATATACGAGTGATCCTTTCTACAACATTCCTTAGATCAGTCAAACCCGAACCAGAAGATTCCGAAAAACAAGAAGAAGAAGACTCATACGCTTCATCAGAAACTTCCTCATCTGATCTTGTCTCTTCTTCAACTTCCTCATCTGATCTTGTCACTTCTTCAGTAACAATCTCTGGAGTTTTTGCTGTCTCTCGCTCGCAAGCTCCACTAGAATTATCAGTCTCATCTGCAACATCTCCATTACAAGTGTTTGCTTCAACATCTTGCTTATCAATTTCACTTGCAACCTTCTTCTTCTTCTTTGTCTTCTTTTGGTTCTTTCTTATAAGACTATTATGATCACTTTCAGGTTCCAAATCAGGAATCCCTTCTCTCTCCCTAACTTCTCTAAATCCATCACTCTCAACCTCATCATCTCTTTGATCAGGTTTGATAAATTCGCACTGCTGCGTGTTATACACGGGACCGTACAAACCGAGTATATCACCATTCGCGAAAGTCTTCTGTTCAACAGAAGAAACGTTTTGCGAACCTTTCACCTCTTCTTCACTTGGATCACTAACGAACTGTTTCCACTCAAACCCTAAATCTTCTCTTGACTTCTCCATACCCTCTTGACCATTGTTACTTGAACCGCAAGTTCCATCTCCAAACTCAGGGTTTCGAGGATTCTGATCCTCATTGTTGCTCAACGGAGCTGTTTGAGATTGATCACAGACTAAACAATCAGAATCTGAACCCGAATCAGAATCCGTATCCGAGTCTGAATCTGATCCAGAACAAATTATATCACTACTAGACGAATCATCATCCGAATACGGAATCACAACCAAATCCTTATGAACAAACTGATTAAGAGCTTTGCTAAAATCTAAAAGAGATTTAAAGTAAAGAAGATGAGATCTCGCTAAGTGATAACGACCATCTCTAGCTGCTCTGATCAATTCTTTCCTCTCCTTACACAGATTCAACAATGGAGTGTTACTATCTCCCTTGGAAGCAACGATTCCCATTAAACCTTTTGAATCTCTCGAAATCGGATAAACCCTAATTTGATTTCCTCGCTTTAACAAACGATCATTCGTGGATTGATTGAGTTTTTGTACCTTTTGACGACATCACTTAAAAGTAAAACCCTATTTTGGCAGAAGTATGAGTCAATGATGAACCCTAATTTATAAGCAATTTTGATTTATTTTGTAGAGCGACGCTGAAGTTAAACGGTGTTTTGATTTCCCCTTTTTTTTTTTTAACGTTAATAAATAATTTTTAGAAAAGGAAATTTGTAGCTAAATGGAAAAAATCTCACCGTAAATAAGAAGTTAGAACAATAGGTTACATGTATAATTAATGTTTGGGGGCACGTTATATAATTGATATTAAGAGCTAATGATAGAATCAGAAAATTAAATTTCATAGATGCTACAATCAGATCTACCATAGAACAATAGGTTTGGCGATTTCTTTTCAACTGTCTCAGCTTTTTCTTACGTTGCTAATTAATTGCTACCATAGTTTTATTTTTAACTTGAGGGCTTTGAAGTTACAAAAGCCCAAATTAGTTTACTTCGAAGAATTTGTATTTTTTTTTTAACAAATTCAATATTTCTTCTCCGCTGGACAATGATGATGTGCAATGTCATATAATTTGTTGGTAGTTTGGTACTTATCAAATCGTATAATTGATGTTAAGTAACTCTAATTAACTAAAGTTATTTTCGTACGCTACAAAGTTGATGTTGTAATACTTTTATCTTGTAGTATCTGAGATCTTGGATATTCATTGTGTTATTTGTTTGACCAGTTTGACAGATAAAAATAAACAAATCTTAGTGTATATATAAGAAAATCATATAATTAATTTGATATAAATTATATGATCACTCACTGAACAATTTTTTATTGTAATTTACATCTCTCTTAAAAACTTGGAAAAGAAAACATAAATGGAAAAAGAAACAAGGAAAATAAGGAGAAATTCGTGAGATATTTTGTGTATGGAATTCGAGGCTTCTTCTAAATTGTTCTAAAGTTGTCATCCACACACATTTAAAAGTAACAAAAAAAAAAAAGAAAAACCCTGAAACTCAAAACACCTCCACGGCTCCACTCATCATCGCCTTTTAATGCATGTGGCTCTCAAATGAAGACATCTCGTGTTCCTTTGATTCTTCACAATTCACACTTCATCCTTCACACCACTAATCTTCGCCACGTAAAAATTTCTCAAGCATGTTACGTAGGCCCAACTTTACTTTCTTTTTTTGTTCTTATATACATTTTACGTATTATTTGTTTTCATAAAATGACTTTACATCTATCTTTTTCTAGTCTTAATCTTAATTTCGTGATTAGACGTTATTCCGAACACGTTACATCCACAAGACCACAACACTGACATATTTTCATATTTTGTGATACTTCGGTCCACAAATAAATTAGATTAGGAATTATACTTTTCGTATATAAAGTTCTTGATAGTTTCAAAAAAAAAAAACATAAATAACTTCGTTCGAATTAAAATCATATCGGAGTCTGAAAGTGCTAAATCGGCATCATTCGAATCAGTTAACATACCAACACTTGGATATTTAACCATTCATCTATGTGCTAAGTTCAAAGTTCTAACTTATCATTCATTTAAGTTGGTGCCTTGTTATTTCTTTTTATCAAACATCTAGTTTAGTGGATCTATATCTAACAAGGGTGCATAGATTTTATGGAAATTAGTTTCTCTCAAATTGTTTTTAGATAAATCGATTAACCAAGAACATGTGATTTAGTGGTCTTCTTTGATCAAGATAATTTAATTTGTTCTCTGCATCAAAACTACAGATCAAACTCTATCATCTACAGAAAATCAAAACGATTTTTTGTCGACAACTCACAACAGTAAACATTTTCAATGACAAAAATATTTGTCTATCTAGCTACAAGCTTCTTGGGTCATGATCTATCCTGGTTTTTAGTAATTTTTAAAACCAAATTGGTTAATTAATGGCAAATGAACCTGGCCGAGAAATTCATAAACATGCCCCTCTCTCTCTCTCTCTTTTTATAATCCAGATTTAATAATTTCCCAATTACACATTTTTTTTACCATTAGCAAATGACAAGTAATATATCGAGTTTGCCAATGATATGAAGTAAAATTAGTGGTTGGATTTGATTTTGATTTAGAGAAAAAAAAACATTTAATTTGGATTATGTAAATATATGGAACACTAAAAGTGGTTGATAAAATTAGGTTCTTCTTCTAGCAACCAGCTGGTTGATTTCATGGACACCAAAACTTCCCAACCCAAAATGCATATTAAAATCTGATATCATCATTATTATCATACCGTAACAGCAACGATATTAAATTCACTATTCATTTCAAAAACAAATCGAAAACCTTATTCACACAAAATGCTTGGACCGGAACGAGAGATGAAAAAGTAAAAAAAACAAGAAAAAGAAAAGAAAAGAAGAAGTGGACCCCATTAGACGTGTATTGAGGACCAGACAAATCCCAGGTGGGGATCACGTGGCTCTAAGTCTATTACAGAACCTGATTCGTCCACGTAGGATAACTCCGAATCTCCCTTTCCTCTTTACGAGGCCACGTCATTAACTAAAAAATATAACCGCATAAAATATCTGCTGAAACATCAAAACGAATCATATCTCGACACGTAAGAAAGACTTCGCCCATAGGGGAGCCTTGTCCCCAGTACATGGTTTCAGGACCAAGTAAATAAAAACATTTGCTTTTTTAAATCATATTATTATCTCTCCTAAATTTAAGAATTCGAGAATAATACTCAGCCGCAGAAACCTTAATAATTTTTAAAAACAAATTTAGAACTACTAGTACAATAATTTATCCACAAATTATCAACCATGAAATTTAAAGTTTGAACGAATCCTTTAATCTTATCCTAAATTTAAAATTAGAAACTTCTTGCATTTCATTAAAAAAATACGTGAAAAATCGTTTCGTGAAAAGTAAAAGACGACAATACCCTTGAAAAGAATTAAATCACATAAAACTCGCCACGAAATTCTCATAACACAATTCGCTATTTCGCTGTCTCTTATTTGTGTCCGCAGAAGAAACGAGAGAAGAGAGAGAGAAGCAAAGTCCTTACCAAGAATATTTATAACACAAACATCGAGAGAGAGAGAGAGAGAGAGAGGTTGTGGTTGTGGAGATAAGATCAATGGGGAAGAAGAAGTGCGAGTTATGTTGTGGAGTAGCGAGAATGTATTGTGAGTCAGATCAAGCGAGTTTATGTTGGGATTGTGACGGTAAAGTTCACGGAGCTAATTTTCTGGTGGCGAAACACACGCGTTGTCTTCTTTGTAGCGCGTGTCAGTCACACACGTCTTGGAAAGCTTCTGGGCTTCGTCTTGGCCCAACTGTTTCTATCTGTGAGTCTTGTTTAGCTCGTAAGAAGAATCACAGCTCCGTCGCCGGAAAGAATCAGAATCTGAACCAAGTAGAGATCATTAGTAGAGAAGATGATGATGCTGAATCTTATGATGAGGAAAGCGATGAGGAAGAAGTGGAGAATCAGGTTGTGCCGGCGGCGGTAGCGGAAGAACTTCCGGTGGTGAGTTCGTCGTCTTCTGTTAGTACCGGCGACGGAGATCTGGTGGTGAAAAGGACGAGACTTGATTTGGATCTTAACCTCTCCGATGTATGAATCTTTTTCTTTATCTTCTTTATTTTTTTTAGGAATGATCGTGAAATTTATTGTTTTAATTTTATTGAAATGCAGGAGGAGAACGAATCTCGTCCGTTGAAAAGATTATCGAGAGACGAAGCTTTGTCAAGATCAACGGTTGTGATGAACTCAGTCGTGAAATTACAAGGAGGGAGGAGAAAATCAGAGGGATGTGATACATCATCGTCGTCTTCATTTTATTGAAATCGCCAATAAAAGTAGAGATTTTTAGCCGTTGATGATTCTTTCGTTGGTTGATAGATTAATCCTCACCGTTCATTACTAACAATACTTTTTAGTGGGTTGAGTTAGTTTTAAGACATTTTAATATATATTCGTATTGAAGCTTTTTCGTAGCTGTTGAAGCTTTGTATTATTATTATGTTGATTTATTTTTTGTTTAAGCTATTTTGTTACCTATAAAATATATTCATACATGTAGTATAAAATCATATAACAAAGAAAGAAAAATGAAGCAATTTTTTAAATTAGTGAAACATGAGATATTATTATAACGTTTGAAAGATCACCAACCAAAACCAAAATTTTATAATTATGCCAATCTGAGATATTATTTAATTGGCAGCAACAACTAAAGAGTACATAACGTATGAATGTCGTTAGTTTTGTAACTGCGACCACTAAAAAGAAGATATTAAATTCCATTGGGTCCTCCTTTTAAAGTTTTATTTTATTCGTCAAACGCGTTGAAACCATCGTGTCTGTCTCTAAACTGTGTTTAATAAGCTCCAAAAAAAAACAAAAAAAATATGATGCAACTATGCAAGATCCAAGGTTTTAATGAATTAATTGAAGCATGTGGTTCTCATTGCATCTCTTTTCAAAGACCGTTCATTTAAGCCGGCTTCAAAATACTAAAATCTAAAATAGTGTGGAGATTAATTTTTGAAGCTAGTTATTATATGAATAAAATAATTAGAGATAATAATTTTGATTTTAAGGTTTACACTTGGATAAATACTTGTGGATATGAATAAAATAATTAGAGATAATAATGTCTCACTTTCGAATGTGAGGTTATTGGCATGTTCCTTCAAAATGATATGAACTTCATCTAGGATGGATTCTCAGTTTGGATCAGTATATATCATCATGCATGTGATTGTATATATATGTTTCCAACTAAAAAACAGTCAATAGATGGAATGATGCATATCACTTAATGTGGTTATATTTAAGTATCGTTGTTCATACTTAATGTGGACAAGGTACTCGCTACTTACAACATCTCCATCCATCAGACACTGTGTGGATGTTTCAAAAATACTATTTTAATTAATTTATAATAAATAAGTTATTTATTTAAATTATAAATTATAAAAAAAAGAATTTGGCCAATAATAAAAAGACAAGTGTAGACACAGTTTTTCAAAGTTTCTCAAACCAGAAACTGTGTCTACACTCTCTCCTACTTTATATTATTTTCTATTTTTTTTAATCTTAAGACATTCCTCCATACATTACTGTTGGAGATGTTCGGATATTCTCATTAATTATTATGTCCAATCTGAGTTTATGTGGGGCTTTTTGTTTTTTAGGACTTACTTAAAATGACGATTAAATGACAAAACAGAGCATATTAAAAACGACCATAAGTTAACCAGTTGATCTGTGTAGACACTTGTTATAGTATCAAAGAGTCATTATATTAATTTGATCACATCGAGTAGGGAATATTAGTAAGTTGGATTTCGTTTATTAGAAAAAATATTATTTCAGTGTTTTGTTGTCAATAAAGTATAGCCGGTGGAAACATAACCTTATATATTGGGATCATCTTACATTCAATGGTGAAAAGAAGTTGTTTTAATATATGTTTCAACAACAACTTAAAATAAATTATCATGCGATGTACCGCGGATTAAAATATAGTATATATATATAAGTTTAGATTTGTTAAATTTTCGTTTAGGTAGAGACCATAAGAGAAGGAAAAATAAGCTAAGTCATATAGTATATGTGACTATACTAATTTTACGGATTATTACAAACTTATACTTTGTATTATATGGATTTAAATCCACTAAAATTTCAATCCATTCTTTTGAAAAATGTTTTAAAATATGAAAAGAAAGATGAAATAAAATTAGGCTTTACATTCGGCATTAATAAGCATCCCGTATAATCAATTACTCAAGTAAAACCCAATCAAGATAATCAAATCGGTTAGAATAAACCGCAAAAACGCTTGAGAGGAAAAAAATCAGAAAATTAAAGTGGTCTGCGTCATTCTTCTTTGTGCTCTTTCTCTGTAAAACAAACATTGAACATCTTGGGAATGAGCAGTTTGTAATTCAAATCTTATACCCATCATCATTAGCCTCTTGTTCAAATCTGGTACGATTGAGTCATTGTGAGCTTGGTCTTCAATTTTGAAACGATGAATACAATGCTTTATATCAAACTTGAAGCTCAAGTTCATGAATGGTGTATATATAACACTCTTCATCTGCTTCTCTCCTCATCACTCACTCTTCTTCTTCTTCTCTCTTCAAACGAAAATGAGATCTGTTTTCATTGTTTTTCTTTCAAGTGTGATGAAAGAGATGAGAAAGACTAAGGTTTTTGAGTGGAAGAATCAAGTGAAAGTTGGAACTCAAGGAGTTGCAAACCACCTACAGTATGAGCTGAAGTTGGTGGTGAAACCGGAGGTTCTCACCAAAGAATGAGGCTTTGAAGTTCTTGGTCATCGTTTCATTGTGGAGACAAGTAAGTGTCACTACATCCGTAATCTCTACGATAAAGTCAAGCATCCATTCAAAGAGTTGTCGGATCTGAAGAAAGAGTTCATGAATCTGAAGATTGGAGAAACAAGTACTCCTACAAGTAAAGAAAGAAAGTTGATGAAGATTCAAGATAATCACGAGATTGAACAAGCTTTAAAAATGGGGCAAGACAAATACAGTGGAGCCATTAAAATACAAAACAAAAGTTTTTACACTACTTAAAAAATATATATATATCCTATATCTTTTTTTTTTTTCATCATATCCTATATCTTTTAATTGGCACAAAGTGATGAAATATATTTTCTTGAATTTGCTCTAACAAATTTGATAGCTTAAGTATATAGAGAGTAGTGTGACATTTATCTGACTGTATAGTTTTTGCAATGTGGAAGTCGATTGTTCTTGCTTGTGTATGAGCATAAACTATATACTCATAAGAACATTATGTTGTTTGGCCATTTAGACTTTCATTTCCAAGAATCTAGATTTAGACCAAAGAGCATTACGATTAATGAAATAGGGCTATTGGGAGAGATTTGATGTCCATTGTTTGATTCCTGCCTCTCACAGTTGAATTTGTTTACTAGATCAAGTTAGATTGTTTGTGAATTTAGTGTTGTATGTGAGATCTATCTATATATACATTTTTGAATGACTTTTAGCAAATAAATCCTGGAGTTGGACCTTATTTACGGATGAATGCCATTGACATTAATTATTTAAATTTGAAAAATATTACTTAAAGATATTACCAATACGATTTCGAGAATCATAAATTCATATCTTCCTTAATTTTCTGAGTCATTAATGTGATAATCTTTAGGAAATATTTCTCTGTAAAAAAAAAAATCCACATTAATGAAGGCATTAAAATCGACACTAACAATTAAATTATTTAGATGTTCAATTATTTTAAGATTCTTATATCTTATTTGATATTTTTTTTTTAATATCTCATTCTTTAATTACTGCGTTTAGAATTTATTGGTTGTTACCTATTTTTTGGTGAAATTTATTGGTTGTTACTTAATAAGTAATTATGGTGCGTTTATTTTAGTTAATATCTAATTTAAAGGATTTGTTTTCTTTTATTATTAATAAATGAATAACATGTATAGAAATAAAAGATTTTTTTTGCGACTCCATAATAAAAATATTAAACTCTTATTTTCTACATTTCTTACACATAATATCCTCTTATTCAATAACAAAAAATATATATTACATATTTTTAAAAATATTTATAATATTTAAATTATATAAAAAATTTGTAATATTAATATTATTTCAACTCTATACAAATTTAATATATATGTATATATATCTTATGGGAACCATTTAAAAGAAATTTTTAAATTGACTTGAATTATATAGCTTTTAAATAAAAGTATTATTAAAAAGAAAAATAACTAAATAATGTTTAATTTCACGGGACGGGTAATATGATGGGACGGGTTTGGGTTGATATTTATAAAAGATCGTATACCACGGGTGAAATCCTAAAATTAACAATCAAAATAATCTATCAAACAAATTACATTTTGATTTTTTTTAAGAAAATATAGCCCCGCGGTACACCGCGGGTTAAAATCTAGTACGTCTATATAAACTATATTTGCCATATGGTTTGATCTAGATTTGTACCAAAGAGCATTACGACTAATCAAATAGGGCTACTGAGAACTGAAGGGAGAGATTTGATGTACATTGTTTGATCCTTACCTCTCACACTTGAATTTGTTTACCATATCAAATTAGATTGTTTGTGAATTTAGTGTTGTATTTGAGATCTATACATCCGTGTAAACTATATTTGCCATATGGTTTGTTCTATATTCACACCTTGTTTCTGATTAGACATTCTGTATCCAAAGTTTTTTTTTGTTATAAAAGGCATTACTTGTACATGTCCGCCGCTTGAACAGATGTATAATCCGATATTATAGTCATCTACTCTAAATTTGCAAAAGAAATTAGACCTAATAACCAAACAAGTTTTACGAATTACCAAACATTTTTGTTTCTTTTGGAGACACCCATCTTTCAAAACTTCAATCCTTAGATTAATCAAAATTCCAACAAGTCAAATCAAAACCATAAATCAACCAAATCTTTATTTGATTTTCACATTAACTAAAATCTAAACAGACTCAAGATTCACACACTCACACAATAGAACAAACCTACACTACCCGTCTTTATTAAAGAAAATCATAATCCTTCTTCTTCCTTAAAAGGGATTCAGTAATCATACAAACTCCTTCATGTTTAATGCAGAAACCATTACATAACCCAAAGAAATTCATCAACATTGTGACTGAAGATAGACCACACACTCAAACACTCCTCTGAACATTCCTCTAACACCGCTACTTGATTTGTGTACCTTTTCAGTTCCAAACACATGAAAGAACAATAATCAAGATAAATGTAGACAATATAAGCTTACAGAGATCATTATGTGACTTTTATATTACCTAGATGATGCGAAGAGGGTGAACCTGACGAGATCCCAAGAATCATCACTCATCTGTGGTAGAAACACAGGAACAAAAAAGGAATAAGACATTGTCATTTGGTCAGATCATAGATAAATTTACTGGAATAACCCTTTAATCACAACATATTTCAATGTTTGAAGATACACAGAGAGGAATCACTTAATAAACCATGCAGATTATACATTGCTAGTCGTGATGCAGTATGGTGAAGATAACAAATGTAACCTTCAGATTATATAGCCTTTTTACCTTATCAGTATACAATCAGAATCTTTTGACAGATTCACTAGGCAGCTCCAATCTTGTAACGTATGCCAAACGTTCTAGAACTAACACCAGTGATTATCTTACTGAAGAAGCAATCTACGAAACTCAGTAACTTTATTTGACAAGTTTTCATCAGAACTTTTCTATCGTAAAAGTAACAAGGTAATGCAACTCTCAATTATATTTGATATCTAAACATTACTCAAGAGTTTAGATAAACTTTTTTCGCATGTTACACAACCAGATTCTTTCTACACATTCCCATGCATTCCTAGATTTTTCTCTGTTAACATCCCTGCTATTGTAACCTTTCCTAGTCTGGATCAAAGCAAACAACAACAAAAAATATCATTGAAGCTTCCTTTTTAGAAATACTGCACTATTTGATTTTCAAACAACAACAAGGATACATTCACCAATTTACGAAATGAGGGCTTATAGAAGCTTAAAAGTCAAGAATCATAATACTTGGATGCTAACGATACTTAATGTTGCCTCAAACTAAACCAACAGAGAAAAATAAAATCAAACAAACTCACTTAGAAAAGTTCATTCTTCAAGGGTCAAAAGAAACTTTCTTCTGGACTAGTAGTAGGTGCTAGACTACTTTTAATCTAAACACAATCAATGGGTAGTGTAAACAATGCAAGAAATAGAACGATGTCGGCGCTTCTTTTTCCCACGTGTAGGGGAACAACAATCTTCTACATATAATACAGCAAATTAGCCATAACCACCAAACAATATGATATATACTATACAACTAACTTCAGTAAATCGAAACAGTTTCGGCAGATGAAGAAGATATATACAAATTCATAGAATGAATACACTAAAGCTAGGAAATCATCTATGTACATGACCATCATCCTCTACTTTCGGGTAAGCAAAGCAATGAACATGGACAATATTTCTCACTAAATCGACAAAATCATCTTAGTTCAGCTATAATTTTCCTGTACTACCATCTATGGCAATATTTATCAACATATTCACAACACTCACTACACTACTGAATCTAAATCTAACACATCAACAGAGACATCCATGAAAAAAAAAACTACGAAAGAAGCTCATCAATCAATCACTGAATCACATAGAGATAGAGATAATTGAGCCCTGACCTTTGATGTGTTCATGATGAGCAGAAGCAGAAGCAGCAACAACATCTTCATCATCATCTCCACCAGACTTGACAGTAACAACAGGAACAGGTCCATCACGATCATCAGGATATCTAACCACAACAACGGGACAAACACAGTGATGAACACAGTAATCACTAACAGAGCCAAGCTTGCCATCACTTCCTCTTTTCTCAGCACCAAAACCTCTACTTCCCATAATCACAGCACTAAGACCAAGCCTCTCAATCTCAAGACATAATCTCTCCCTCATATCATGATCTTTCACTATATGGATCTTATAAGGAAACCCTAATTCCTTCAACGGCTTAGCTAGATCCGCAACTTTTGTTGAAGTAAAAGCATCAAAATCTTCTTGACTAGGCTGAGATTGAGCGTTTGGATCTTCAACAGAAGGTTGAGTTTTCAGAGGGAGAGGTCCCCAATCGGCACCGAAGAGGACGGAGGTTGGAGAAACATGGAGAAGAACAACGGCGTCTCCGGGACGGATGTAGTGATCTACAGCCCAACGGACAGCGAAAGAACTTTCTTCAGAGAGATCAACGGCGACTCCGATTTTACGACGAGCTCCGGCAGTTGGAGTTGGAGTTGCGGCGGAGGAGGGAGTGGAAGAGGAGTGGTGGTGGTGAGAGTGACGTGGAGAAGGAGGGTGATGGATCTTGATGTTTGGAAGCTGAGGATGATCGGAATCTGGATTCATGATTTTTTTCAGATGTTGTTTTTGTTCGTCGGAAAGTGAATGAAATGAAGAGTGAGAGAGGTTTCTCTTAACGGAGAAGAAAGAAGCGTGTTTTCTCCAATTCTTTAATATTTGTTTTTGTTTTTTAAACAGTAGACTACATGCCGTTAATTTTACCTAAAAACGACAAGCAATCCAACATAGATGTAGTTAATAGACATGAGTGATCCAACGGTCAGGATTAAATCTGAGCGCGATAGTTGAAGAAGGCGATTCACTAGATCTCCGGCGTCGGTGATTTCCTCCACTTCCTTCTTCCTGCAGCTTGAAGACGAAACCTCACTCAAATTCTGATCTCTCTGTATCTATCGATCGAGGTTTTCGTATGTTTCGTTTAGATCGGTGACTCAGATGGCGAACTACTTGGCTCAGTTCCAGTCGATTAAAAATTCCTGCGATCGTCTCGTCACCGCCGGTAAATTTCTCCCCAATTTTTTTTCAAATCTATAATTTTCTAGGGTTTTTGTTTCTCTACGATTGCTGCATTCTATTAGGATCTTACTTCTCCTCTTTTTTTTTGCCACATTTTTGCGATGTCATAGTTAGATATTAGTGGAAAGTTTCTCTTTGTAGTTGAAGGAGGTGATATGAATTTGTTAGGTTGTTGGTTGGTCAGATTATACTCATGAATGAAGCTAAAAGTGCTTAGAAATGAGCATCAATTCCTGAATTTCTCTGAAATTGGAAAGTGAGAGAACTGATCATGAGGATTTCTTTGTTTCTGACCTTTTAACTATACTTGTTCGTTAGTATTAAGATGTATTCTCTTTCTTTTTGTTCCCTGTTACAGTGGAAGATGTGTGTGATCTGTGGCCTACAGTGAAAGGTTTATTTGAAGAACATCAGCCATTAAAAAGAGCATTCTTGACAAACAAGACTCGAAATCCGGTTTTTGTTGAGAACTTGCCGGTTGAATTCATATTAACTACAGACGCGAGACTTCGTAGTCGATTCCCGCAGGAGCAATATTTGTTCTGGTTTCGAGAACCATATGCAACTATTGTTCTTGTCACATGTGAGGTACTTGTCTTGTTGATATCTTGTTTTTTGTTTTCGTTTCTCTGTGTCATTCTTGGCAGTGGAGAGTAGTCACTTGCCAAAATATGAAACAAAGATGATGTGCTTGATGATATATGTTTCTATTTTCCTTTGCTATAAGAGACAAGAACCAATGTCTAGATAGTAGGCACCGTTTCTAATGTATATTGTTTCTGGATTAGGTTAGATTTATCACTTATGTGGTTCGACAATTTTTGTTCTTCTAGCTTTTCTGAGTATACCTTTGACCTTGCAGGATCTTGATGAGTTTAAAAACATTCTCAAACCACGTCTGAAATTAATTGTTCAGAATGATGAGAGGGAATGGTTTATTGTATTTGTATCTAAAGCTCATCCAAGTAATGATCAAGCAACTAAATCTGTCAAGAAAGTATATGCGAAGCTTGAAGTTGACTTCAGTTCAAAAAAGAGAGAAAGGTCAGCAATGCAGATTGGACTGTGTTTTATGTTTTTTTTTTGCTTTGATACAAGTAGGCAAGAATAAATAAAAACACCACGCCAGATGCCTAACGACACTTAATTGCTCCTACCACAGTTCTAATAAAAATAGATTAGGTTAAACAGTTGCACGATTTCAATTACTTATATTTTTGCTTGATGCATAAATCACTCATTTAAAGGAAGTTATCTGTAAGTTATTTACTTATGAAAAACGCTACAACACCTTTTTATTTACTTGATCAGTTTTACTTAATTTATGCATGCCATACATAGTCTTCATTTGATAATTTTTGCAATGCTTTTAAGGTGCTGTAAGCTGGATGTACATGGCCCTGACGGAAATTTTTGGGAGGATCTGGAATTAAAGATTACCGAGTGCATCAGGAATACCTTGGATAGGCGTGCCCAATTCTACGAGGATGAGATACGCAAGCTCAGTGAGCAGCGGTTTATGCCAATATGGAACTTTTGTAACTTTTTTATCCTGAAGGTTAGCTCTCTTCTCAATTTCCGAAAGGAAAGTGAATGTGGCTTCTATGCAGATGAATAAAATGGTTCATAATCCTGTTTCTTCCTTTTTTAAATTAGATTTTATACTGTTGTAATAAACTCTTTGATGGAGATTTATGTGCTCCTTTTGTTGCTTCCATAGAAGTATGAAAAGAATCCCCATCTGTTAAGCTTAGAAATCACCTTTGGTCCTTGCAGTCACATTTGATGAAACTTTTCTCATTTTCTTAAAGGTCATAATGTTCTATGCTATCTCAGGAAAGTTTGGCTTTCATATTTGAGATGGCTCATCTTCATGAAGATGCATTACGTGAATATGATGAACTAGAGCTCTGTTATTTGGAAACAGGTTCTTTTCCTACCTCTGTATCTCTTTCTTGCAGACCCGTGGCAATAAAAGCTCCATGTTTTGTCTGTTTGGTATATTTTATATTCTTAGGTTTTGAGAAACCTGACATATATCTTTATCTCTAAAAGCATTTGGGATCAGTAGTCATCCAACAAACTGATTTCTTTTTTCAAGATTTTTTCTGAAAAATAAGCGATCATGCATTACCTTCAATGCAGTTAATATGCCTGGGAAACAGAGGGATTTTGGAGGATTCGACAGTGAAGATGACCAAGCTGTGCTGCTGAAACCAGGAAGCAAACCATTGACACAGATTGTGCAAGATGATTCTTTTAGAGAATTCGAGTTTAGGCAGTATCTCTTTGCCTGTCAATCTAGGGTTGGTGCACACAAGAGCCATCATATTGATCACAGTGTCCTTTTCTCCATTCTAAACTGTAGCTTTGCTTTAACAACCTTTTCATTAGCTTACCTCTATGTGGTTCTTTGCAGCTGTTGTTCAAGTTGAATCGTCCTTTTGAAGTTGCATCTAGGGGCTATTCTTTTGTTATTAGTTTTGCAAAGGCCTTGACCCTCCATGAGGTAGCCTATACTGTTACTAAAGAAACGCTTATTATCTTACTTTTGATTTATTGATTTGACCAAGCTTATTTCCTCTCTTCTTTTGATATTTTTGTAGAGTGTACTGCCCTTCTGTATGCGGGAAGTTTGGGTAATTACTGCATGTTTAGCGCTGATCGAAGCAACTGCTTCTCATCACCATGATGGAGTTGTTGCACCTGATATTGAGAAGGAATTCTTCCGTCTTCAGGGTGATCTCTATTCACTTTCACGGGTTAAGGTAGAAATCTGCTTGCTTTCAAAATTTGTACAATGAACAAAACCCCTGTTACTCTTCCCATTTGCTGACATCCTCTTTCAATTTCTGACTGGAATTTGAATGGAGTTCTCCGTTGAATAATTTATTTTGAGTTGATATTGCATATGTCTATGTCATAGTTCACTAATTGTCTTATGTGATGTCTACTAGATCCTTCATGTCCAGTCACTTAAAAAGTTGATTTGTTGGTTGCATATAAATTTAATCTGGATACTATATTCAAGTGCTTATGCCCATTGAAATGCCTTTCTGATCATGGCAGTTCATGAGACTTGGATATCTGATAGGATATGGAACTGACATAGAAAAGAGTCCACTGAACAGGTACGGGTCTATTTTTGTTATAGCATGTGCATTACTTGTTATATAGCAGTATTAGTTCTCCAATGACTTCCCGTAGAGAAAGGATTACCCAATTAGTGAGGAAGTATATGTTTCACTTTAAAAAACTGATCAAGTCTTTATTTGCTGAAAAAAGCATGTGGAGTTTTCTTTCTCTTTGGGATTAGGCTATGCTGATGATGTTTAGTAGTAACTCCTACACATTTTATGGACAGTGCTTGTCTCAGTATGCTGCCTTGGCCAAAACCGGCTGTCTGGCCATCTCTTCCACAAGACGCTTCCTCTGAGGTGCTTGAAAAAGAAAAGGTATAATATAAATATGCTGCGTGAATGTGAATCTATCTGATAGCATTGTTATGGAAGCCAATCATGCTTTAGATTCGAGCTAAGAGTTAGCTGTACTTGCATGGCCTCTAGTGGACACTGACATAATAACAGGGTATTATTTGTAAATGTATTGTATGCGAGATTTAGGTCTGCGTAACTATATTTACCATCTGTTTTTTCTTTTAGAATACTTATCTCCTTGTTTTGGTACAGACTATTCTTCAAGCAACTACAAAGACCAAGCACTTTGGTATTCAACGGAAAGCTTTACCTCTTGAACCATCTGTCCTTTTACGTGTGGCTAACAGAAGAAGGGCTTCTCTGTCTACCGGAAATATTCCTGAAATATTTGATGGCCGCCCAAGTTTTACTGAAGGGTAATGAAATTTATAAAATCCTGTTCTTTAGCCCTTCTTGTTTTCAAATGTGTTAGTACTTAATCTCATTTTTCTTCGAAGTTTCCAGGAAGTATTGCAAATCATCACCTTCTGTTATTCTTTAAGGAACTAAAATGATATGTTTATATATTTCGACAGATCAGGTTTAGAAGCGTCTCCGAGAACCCCTTCATCACTTAAAGTACAAGCACCTCCCATGTCGAGAACAAATTCTTCACCTGGAAATTTTGAGAGTCCCCTAGATAGACCTATGAGGCTTGCTGAAATTTTTGTTGCAGCTGAGCATGCTCTGCGACTTACCATTTCAGATCATGATTTGTTGAAGACATTGTCATCTATTCAGGATTTTGAGGTAGCATGCTAATACCATTTACATAAGGACATCTTCTGATTTTTATGCTGCTCTTTCTTCTAGCTTCTTATTTATAAATTTTGTTGTGGCAGAATAAATATCTTAATCTAACCAAAGGTGCTGCCGAAAACTATCACCGTTCTTGGTGGAAGAGACATGGAGTCGTTCTTGATGGGGAAATTGCAGCTGTCTGCTTCAAGCACGGAAAATATGATTTGGCTGCAAACTCTTATGAAAAAGTTTGTGCCCTTTATGCGGGTGAAGGATGGCAAGATTTACTGGCAGAAGTCTTGCCTAATTTAGCTGAGTGTCAAAAGATTCTTAATGATCAAGCGGGGTACATGTCATCTTGTGTTAGACTACTTTCGTTGGATAAAGGTTTATTCTCGTCCAAGGAGCGGCAAGCTTTTCAGTCCGAGGTTGTTACTCTTGCACACAGTGAAATGAAGAACCCAGTTCCCTTAGATGTGTCATCATTGATTACGTTTTCTGGAAATACTGGCCCTCCACTTCAGTTATGTGATGGAGACCCTGGGAATCTATCTGTTACTGTGTGGAGTGGCTTTCCTGATGATATCACCCTTGATTCGCTTAGTCTTACCTTGGTAGCCACCAACAACACTGACGAAGGCGGCCAGGTTTGCTCCATAAGACATGAATTTTCTCGTTCTTTTCTTTTATCAAATTTCACGTTCTTAAGAACTTTGTATATGGACTGGCTTTCAGGCTTTAAAGAGTTCCGCTGCAACTGTGCTAAAGCCTGGAAGGAATACTATCACTTTTGCTTTGCCTCCACAAAAACCCGGTTCCTATGTCTTGGGAGTTGTTACTGGCCAGATTGGGCGCTTGAGATTCAGATCTCACAGCTTTTCGAAGGGTGGTCCTGCAGATAGTGATGACTTCATGAGTTATGAAAAGCCAACCAGACCTATCCTAAAGGTAAACAATCAAACCAATTTTAAGAAATTAAATACAGCTTTTGGAACGGTAGAAAATCATTGAGTACATACATGAGTAAACTCTTGTGGACACTTTTTCCTTTGTTGATACGATAGACATTTTATTCTTAGGTTTCCAAACCAAGAGCTCTGGTTGATCTTGCTGCAGCTGTATCTTCTGCGCTGCTAATAAATGAAGCCCAGTGGATTGGTATCATAGTACGTCCTATTGCTTACTCACTTAAAGGCGCCATCTTGCACATTGATACTGGTCCAGGGTTAAAGATTGAAGACTCGTATGGCATTGAGATGGAGAGATACATGGACACAGATTGTGATGCTGGTGCATCAAAAGCTGATGTTTTTGTAGAAGATAGACCTGTCTCTCCAAAACGGGATTCAGAGGTGCTTAATCTTTGCGAAGGTAAAATAGTGTTCTCAGATTGGGCAAGCAATGTGAGTTCTATTCTGTGGGTCCCTGTTCGTGCATTGAGTGAGAAGCTTGCTAGAGGGTCATCTTCAGGTTTGCAACAGACATTGATTTTCTGATTAATATGACATGTTTGTGTCACATCCACTGGCCAATGATCATATTTTTTTTGCGTTAACAGTCACTCCGCTGAAACAAGATATTTTAGAGGGAATGAGAACTGTAGCTTTGAAACTTGAATTTGGGGTGCATCATAACCAGATATTTGAGAGGTATTTCTTCCTTGTTGTGGCAAATCTTGATCATCGTTTGTCCACATCAGAGGTTTGACCCGACTCAAACAGTTCTTTTCCTCATCATATTTTCTTCTGATTTTGTTATGTGAGCAGAACCATAGCTGCACATTTTACCGACCCTTTTGATGTGACCACAAGGGTGGCAAACAAATGCAATGATGGCACTTTGGTCTTGCAGGTAGCCAACTTTAGCTCCTTAAAATTTAACAATATTATCCTTAACCTCTCTGTTCCCTCAATCTTATTCACGTCCACTCAAGATTATCAATGAGTAATTTCTATCTACAGGTTATGCTACACTCCCTAGTCAAGGCGAACTTGATAGTTCTTGATGCTTGGCTTGATCTTCAAGATGGATTTGTTCATGGACAAAATGATGGAAGACCGACTTCAACGTTCTTTCCGCTTGTTGTGTCTCCAGGATCTAGAGCAGCAGTCGTGTTCAGTATATGTCTAGACAAGACTATGTCATCAGGTTTTCCTATCCTTCTGAAGAACGGTTAATATGACTCAGATTTTTACTTTATATCTTAGTTTTGGTCAAACACACTTAAACTCATAACGCCATTTGCAGCTATTTATGATTCCAGAACAAAAAGTATTCTAATATAGATTTGAAGAGAGTTCGATAAGGGCTTAGGAAGATCAACCTAATAGAACATGTCAAACCCCTGAACTCTTGTCTTGTTCATTTCTTCCATAACTCGTTTCTGTAGGCTTATCTAGTTTGCACAGATCTTAGTTTCTTTGAACCTTCTCAATCAGGATGCTTTATATCGAATTATGCAAGTATTTGGGTGATTCCCTTTTATGTGTGGCTATAAGCATACAATGCATATGAAACAGAGAATATAATAGGTTTTATTAACTGCAAACTAACTAATTGTTTGTACGACAGAAGGGAAAGATTTGCAGCTACCAGAGAGCATTCTGAATATCAAATATGGAATCCATGGGGATAGGGCAGCTGGAGCACACAAGCCAGTGGATGCAGATCACACTGGAACTGATACTGAAGGGAGAGATTTGGTGTTCAAGAGTGCTATTGTTTTACAGCGTCCAGTGCTTGATCCTTGCCTCACAGTTGGATTCCTCCCACTTCCTTCTGATGGGCTTAGGGTCGGGAAACTTATCACCATGCAGTGGAGAGTGGAAAGGCTTAAAGATCTCAAAGAAAGTGAAGCCGTGGAACAACAACATGTAAGTGATGTCCATATCGAGCTACTCGATATAGCTTCTTCCTATCTATTGAAACTATATATTACTTTAAAATATCGGCATGTTCATCAAATGTTGTTGTTTTATTTACACAAGGATGAGGTGTTATATGAAGTCAATGCAAATTCGGAGAATTGGATGATCGCTGGTAGGAAGAGAGGCCATGTCTCTCTCTCAGAGGAGCAAGGTAAGTAATCTTTTCTTCTTCTCACTTGTTTTAGTGCAAGAAACAACAAATGATGATATGTTCTTAATTTTGTTGGCTGGTTCCAATAAATACTACAGGTTCAAGAGTAGTAATCTCGATACTATGTGTCCCGTTAGTTGCGGGTTATGTCCGTCCTCCTCAACTCGGGTTGCCAAACGTAGAAGAAGCAAATGTAAGCAGCAATCCATCGGGTCCTCACTTAGTATGTGTCTTGCCTCCACTTCTCAGTTCTTCCTACTGCGTACCTATCAAGTAATAGAATCTCACTATATTTTTTCCAAGAAAACATTTTTTCTGTATTTTTATTTTGTTTGCGATCAAAGAAATATCAGAGTATGGGATCATCAATGATGAGAGTGATTTTTCTTTTGTGACGATTTTACTTCCGACTTATGGATCTCATCTCGCAAACCTAGACTAACTCGAAGTCGACTACACTGACTAAACACGCAAGTGAAGCGGCTTACCAATATAAACGTACTACAAATGTACTTCCTTCTTCCAAAAAGCATTGCTGTCAATATAAACGTACTACAAATGTACTTCCTTCTTCCAAAAAGCATTGCTGTCAATATAAACGTACTACAAATGTATTACCAATATAAATACTCTCTGCGTAATTAAGCTACCAGTAGACAATTGGCTTAAGATGTAGGCCAATTGTAACAGTGGAATCTAACTGCGATCGTGGAAAATGGAAACTGATCGACACCAATGAGAATAGTTTCACATGAGGGAACAAACAAATGCATAAACAGCATACAGGTCATTAGCTAATGTAAAAGAACCCACGTACATAGTTAACATGTTGTAACAATGGAATACAGTTGTACTACTACAAGTCTATTGCTTGACGAGAGTGAGATGGTGCTAAGCAAACCACTAGTCTAGTTTTTGGGGTGGAATACTGTAAGGTGCACCGAAACGAGCATTTCCACCGGTCATGGAGTAATCAGACAGATCGACAACAACGTTTTCGTTGACATCCAAGATCTCGACGCGGTTAGAGGACATGCCGGGAAAAGAGCTAGCAGGGACACAGAAAGGTTCAGACTTTGAGAGGAAAATGTAGAGATCCCCAATGTCTTGAGTGTAAACAGCGTTTCCTTTTTCATCAAGTTTGAACACCATCACAGTTTTTGTTTGCATTTTCACCATACCATTGATAGTCTTGGGTGCGGGTGCAGTTTTCCTGTACCACTTAACCAAGAATGTTTCACCAGCTGGGGACTCCACTAAGTGTTCGGTGATGCAGCAGGAATCCAAAAGCTCCCGTTTGGTCTTGGGAAGCTCGGGGAGTTTTCGGAATCGCAATCTCTGCAATACGGGATCGTGCTTGTGTCTGCGGAGATCTCATGATCCGATGATGTGGCCTCCAGATCCGGGAATGCGAAACATGTCGTCTTTCTTGGAAAACATGACACGGGAGGAGAAGAAGCAGGGGTTTTCGATTCTGATGTTGGTCCAATCGGAGTGACTTCGAGCGGGTCTGCAAAAGCTGAGCTGAGGTCCCAAGAACTTGACAGCAACAACACAGTCTTCATCCTCGGGAGAAGAACATGACATGGCCACGTTGGTGATGATTTGGGTTTGGCAATGAGGCAGAGTGACAAGAGGAGGCAGGCGAATGCTTCTCGGATCTGTATCGGACGCAGCAGGGTTCAAATCATCTCGGAGACGCATAATGCCGTCGTCCTTGTTCACAGTAGCTACCCATCCATGAGATGCCCCTATTGTTACAGTTGCATTATTATACACCACCATTGGATCACTAGCTACCAACTCCATAGGCACCTTCTTTTCCAAATAAGTGGAGTCATCTTCATTAGCGTTAAAAATGATGAGTCTTCCAAAATACGGTCCACAACGACGAGCGCCGATTATGGTACAAGGAGGGCTTTGCAACAAAGACGATGATGAGAAGCCATTAGAGAGAAGTAGAGAAGACCTCACGGACGCAGGTTTCGAAAGGCAAAGCTCCGACAGCCGTCTGAGAAGCAGAGACATTGATATGTTCACAGAAAAGTAAAACCCTAATTTTTTAAGAAATGATTATTTTCAGATCTTTTCCGCTAACTTAAAAGTTAAAAACCCTAAAAACATTACATAATTAATAGGGGAAATTGCCTTGGCAGCCAAGTTTTTGGATTACAAATTTTGCTTATCTTAGAAAAGCCAAAAGAGAAAAGAGTCGAAAAACAAATAACCATACATCGGCCCTACGATTAATCCACTGCCAATATCCAACGGCTACGATTGCTTACCTTCCCTCCCTCAACGCTTTACTACTGATGTTATTTACTTCATTAAAATCTCAACCACCCGTTCCAAAGTCACTACTAACAACCAACGGTCTCGATGAAATCACGTGTCTTTTGCTATAAACTTCCAATTTTCCAAAATGCTTAATAAAATCTCGGAATTTTGTTTTCAATAAATTGATCATTTGATGGGGGAGAACAGAAAGGGTTTTGGTTTTGTCTGAACAAAGTTTTAGGGTGCGCAAAATCTGGTTTTATAATTTAAATTAACTAATCAATCTCGATTCCAGCAAAAGAAGTTTATAAATTGGGACCAAACAACATGTTCCATTCTCGTCTTCTCTGTTTCATCTGACTTGTCATCTCAGCTTCGTGGAATCCGTAATTAGATTGGTTTACCTGATTACTCTCCATCTTGGGCCACCGTTTTATTTTTTTTTCTTGTAGTCATTGTTGGGCTATTTGATTCCAAATTGGTTCTCCTTTTGATGTGTGTTGGGCTGCTTAGTTATTGGGCCGTTATTGGCTATGTGTAAAACATTACTGAATAGTCTGAATTTGTGATCCTTGTTGAGAATGTGAAACTAATAAAAAAACATGAACCTTAAGCATGATTAGACAAAACACAAGTGAAGAGAAAAAGTGTAACTAGTTAAACTGAAACTCAAATTCCAGAAGTAACATAAGAAACAAAGATTCTGAAACATTGTTTTGCGACTTGTTGCTGAAATGTTGCATAAACCATGCTCTAGAACATTGATACATGAACTCAAAGTCTCAAATTGAAACATGCGACTACTCAAAGTCTCAAACAATGATAACAAAACCCTGCAACTAATTATCAATCTTCATCATCCACTGATCCACAATACGTTGGTCTTTAGATTGTAGGGTCATGACCATCGTAGTGAAAAATAAGAATAAGATTTTTCAATGGGGTATTATTATAACCTAAATAACTTTAGTCATTTTCATATCTTATACCATCTAACAAAGTCTATAACTCAAAAATGAATAATAAAACGTTTAGGAAATTTTTGATAAAAGGTATTTAACTTATACTCCCTTGTAGTGACTGGAAACAGAGGAATGCTAGACTACACGCTTCTACGTCTCAGCCAATCTTCTCAATTAAGGATGTGGTTCGTTGACACTTGACACTTAGCGTTTCTTTAACGATTTAGTACAAACCCAACGTATTAGAACATGTCGTGATAAAAGAATATTGTGGATTGATTATAATTGAAAATAAATATTTTAACAGCATAAAATAAATGTGAAATCTGGATAAAACATGTGAAAGACTATAACCTTTTAAATGTGAATAGAGAGACCTTATGAGAATTTTTCAAATTAAATGTAAGAATTTTAAACTATACTATTATTGTATAAATAAATAAAAGGACTATATTTAGAGTATAATTCAAAATTAGCAAATATGTCATCAAGGGACATTAATGTTAATATATATATAAGATAGTCAGATATCATAAAAGAAAAGAAGAAACAAGAAACAGAAAAATTATTTCAAAGGCTGAAGACTGAAGTTGATTGTTTTATTGATTCTTAATTATTTGTTTGTTTATATCGAGTTCGAAAGAGAGAAAAAACATCATCTGAATAGTTAGAGATTAAAAGAATATCGACTGATGCGAGATTTTGTCTTCATGATAACTACAACAAGTGTTGTAATTCTTCGCGTCAACTTTATAGGACAGTTTAATTTGCTACACCTCCTAAAGTCGTCTCATCTAGTATCACGTGACATACTCCTTTACACTAAATCGGGCAAACCAGCATTCTAGGTGCTAGGTACTAGATCACTGCCCGTTTAACGCCTAGCGCTTTCTTGAACGCTAATCGTACATCTTTTTCAGTTTGATTTTGCATTTTAGTTTGTGTTTGTTTGTATTTTGCATTTTAGGGTTTCTCATCTTTTTTTCTGTTTGCAGTTTTGCATTTTATGGATACCAGCTTTAGCAAATGATACTCTAATCTTGCTAAATTTGCATTTCAGCTTAAGTTTGCAACTTTTCCATCAAAAATGTCCTTTTTTAGTTTTCGTCAACCACTTTTTACATGAATTTCTATAGATTAATCCAAAAATCATCATTAGCAGCTCTAATGTTGTGTATTGGCATAAAAGTAAAATCATTAATTTTCAGAAGAAAACGAAAAACGACTGAAAGTAAGTAAAACGACTGAACGTATAAAAAGTAGAGTGGCAAAGAAAGTAATCATCTGAAATTTTTGTTTTATTCAAAAGAATTTGGTATGGAAGTTGGAGCTGTTGTTGTTGTTTCCCAAGAAGGCTTTTAGAGGAGATAAAACCATGTACATAACTGATATAACGAAAGTATCAGAAACCCATAAGTAATTGTTTAATGGATCAGAGTATACAGTTGGGCCTGATCAGTATCAGTAGAATGATACTTCTGATACTCAGTATCGGGTGAGGTGGCGGCAGCTGATTCGTGAGGTAAAAAACAGAAAAAAAATTTCTAAAAATTCACATATAACTATACTTTATGATACTTTATGAGTATCTTCTATAACCATTAAAAATCATTAAAAAACTCAAACAATAAACAAAATATTATAAATAATATTAAAAAAATTTTAATAATATTTTATAAATATCACCTATAACCATGCTCTAACATATCATATCCAATGCTGTTATAACATATAGTATTATATTACAAAATACGTACCACCAGTTTTTTAGTAGGGTCTAATTTTTTTCAAAATTCTTAAATTTACATATAGCACTATATCAAAAGTTCTGCGTTAGCTTTATTTTTTCTTAACTTTACCATTGATATTAAGAAAAATACAAAACAGGCTACATAATTCTAGTGGCACGTTATATCATTGATATTAATGAAGAGCTAACGATGGAGCGAATACTTGCATGATAAAGGATTTCGAGTACTTTCAAACAATATATATGGATATATAAATCTTTTCATATTATAGAATATATTTTTACTTTTAGATGTAAAGTTATGGTTTAAAAGAGAGATGTGACAAAGAGAGTAGTACTAATAAATGTAGGATCTACCAAGAGATTGTTAATATATAGGGTCAGGTTATTGTATATTTTTAACAAAATCAACTACTATTACTAATAGTGTTGTTATACAGACCCATAACTATTCCAGAGTTTACTTGTACATTAATTGAATGGGAACCAATCTAATACATAGTGAGAGTGACACTGACACTAAGTACTAACAATGAAACTATCACTTTCTTTTTAAGCAAACATAAAGCTTCCACATAATCAACTGTCTTTATTTGGTATAGCTAAATACAGTACTAATATCCAACCTAATTTTTCTAATCTGGCTTGCATCACATCGTCCTGCGTACTCTACAACCCTTTGTATAAATATGAAAAAAAAAAAGACTCTTTTAAACGGCTGGTGATATTTCAATCAAACTACAATAACTAATGTCGCAGTCAAATGCAAGACTGATTTAATTGAATAAAACTTTTTTTAAAACAAAAACACTCCATAAGTATATAAACTGATAAAAGTATTTACACATTCTGTCGATCGATGAAAATCTCTAGGATTCACTAAAATAAAAAAGGGGTATGAAATTACATTAATTTTTAAAAAACCTTATTTAACATCTCCAATCTAAACGTACTTCACCAGATCCCAGATTCAATCACACTCTTCTGTTCTGGGAAGGTTTCTGATTCAATCACAAAAAGGATTTCGCCAAAATACGATCGCATCCATCAGACTTCATCACTGTGATTAATTGATCTTCATCTCTGGATCAATAATTGGATTGATTCTATTTTGAAATCGTAAAAGCTCTCCATAGAGACGACGAAGCTGTTTGTTTTGAGTCGGAATAGTTGTCGAGAGAGAAAAATAAAAGCTTCTATTTGTAGTGGTTAAGACTTAAGAATATGTAATTTACCAAAATACCCTGCTTTATTCCGTTAAACCATTTGGATTTAAAATTGAAAATGATATTTTTCCCCCCTAATCTGAATATTTTTGGTCCGTTAAAAGTTAAAACACTCTTTACAAAATTCAAACTACATTTCGAATCACATGGGAGTATTTTCCCCCCTAATCTGAGTATTTCCGGTTTGTTTTGTAAACCGAAATTTAATTAACAATTGAATATATACACATTGATCCTTGACTTTGTCTACCGCTTTTTAAAACCAACTCCCTGAATTTTTTTTGTATTTTCGATTTCTATTCCTATGTTTTATTTCTAAACAATAATATCAAACTTCTTCCACATTCCTAGAAGATAGGCTGAAATTTCTTTTATTTCGTCTTTTAGCCCTATATTTTTATTGTTACATAATAACACCAAATTTTTTCTACCTTCATAGGAGATGGCTGTCGATGTCAAGATTCACGCTAAGTATATTTGTATGTTTCAGTTAATAAATTATACTTAAAAAGGAAGGAATTACTATCAAGAATTAATAGGAATTTAAATGAATAATCGTAGTGCTTTATTGGAAATGAGTTAGTATAAGTGCTAAATTAGAGAATGTTAATTGAGCACCAAGTAATGAGCTCGCTCTGCTTCCTTCGCTAAACTAATGTTTTCGTTGATGCACCAGGTATTCTCACATGCACATTGTTATAATTTATTTTGTGCACAACACACCAAATGCATTTCTATCATTTAAACTTTTACTATGTTTAGTTGAGAACTTGACACTCAAATTTGGCATTTTGATATGAAAAAATGTTTATTTCCTCTAGAAAGCAACTAAAGTAATACATTTAACTCACGTTACATTAATCTAAAATAAAAATATACTAGATAACAACCCGCACGATGTGCGAGATGAAGTGATTCAAGTAAAATTATTATGATTAAAATTATTATCCGGGATCCAAGATCCGTTTGTGTAAAACGAAACAAACATTGAAAAAAACAAATGTTTTTTTGTTTTATTCAAATTTGGGAATATTTCATATAAGAATATGTTTTACCCGTGAAATATTTGAACCTTGAATAAAGCTTCAACGTGATAAAAAAGTATTGACGAAATGTTACCATTTATGGCAATATGTCTTTCCGTATGTTTTAAAGATTTCGAGATTTTGTAGTATAAAAAGATTTTTTTTTTTTTAATAAGTATAAGAAATCCAAAATTTAGCAAAGATGAGATTTGATAGTTTCCAAGCTAAGATTTTGTAGTGTTCCAAATCTAAGATTGTTAGATTATGAATGGATTATTTACGAAATGGTTATAATGTGGCCAGATTTTGGTTTATATACAAATGTGATTATAATGTTTTTCTTCGAAAAGTTAGAACTCCTCCAAAAAATAGGATTTTAAGTATTCGTAACATATATAGAAAGGAGATTATCTTATTTATTTAAGTAAAAAATTTATGAAAGATGTAAAAATTTTGTAGTTTTGAATTCGAGATTCTTGAACCAAATGTATATATTTTATCATTTAAATATAAACATAAATATAAATATAAATAAAAAGATTGTTTATCCATCCGCTAAATAAAATTTATATAAATGTATATAAAGAAAATATAGTAATATAGTAATATAAGATAAACAAAAAGTGTATGTTTTTAATTATTAATGGGATATATGGATGTGTGAGACTAATGGCAAATTCTGTAAATAGTCTAATAAATCTTGGGTAATTATCTAAATAAAAGCCAAATTATTGTGAGAGCGACACTTCAGCGTGCCAATCTTGTTAATAACACATGATGATAAGTTTTTTTTTAAAAAATGTTTCTCTATTAATATATAGGGGATTGTATATGAACGAAAATAATAGAATAGTTAATTGAACCATACGTCGTTATTTCAAACACGACTTGTGGGTAAAAAAATAGAAGAGTAAAGAAGAGAGGGAGACAAAAGAGGATGAGACAATGAAAAGAAAATGCCCCACACCTGAATTTTAGCCCCCAAATAACTCTTTCATTTCCTTTTGATTTGACACTCTCACTACAAAAAAAAGTGTGTATTACATCACATAAATAGTATCACAAAATTAAATGATATTATTTTAAATTACTTGTTAATAAGTGAGACAAATTTTGTGGTTTAACATCAATTATAATAACTGATATCATTTTTGATTTGTTTTGAGTCAATAAAATTGATAGAAATCTATATTGGTTTACATCACTTGTAAAGAATTGACACAAATATATGAATTGACATCAATTAAGTAATCGATATATTCACTAATTTTTGTTAACATCATTTAAAAAATGATAGAAATTTTACATCAATAAGAAAAGATGCTAATTATATGAGTTAGCTTCAGTTTCTAAAAATGATGTAATTATTTAATCATTTTACATCTGTGACTACAAGAATATAACTATCTACATATACATTTTTATAGTACTTTTTTGCTTTAATTCTTTTGGATCCGGGTTTGACCCGGTTTTAGTCTATTCGGATCTTGGATAAGCAATTTTAGGGATGTTGTAATAAAAACAAACGAATATTTTGAGTATAATTGCTATAACAATTCCATTTAATGTTTCTTTAATTACAAATAAGTTACCTATTTTAATGGTAAATAATCTTTCATATTAATAACCTTAATAAATAGCCGATTTTAATGGAAAATCGTTTTTCATATTTATGCTCATAATAAATGTCCAGATTTTAACTATATATATATTTTAAAGAAAAAAATGTATTTATTTTTTAACAATATATATATATCTACATATACATTTTTACAGGAGATTTTTGCAAAAAGTCTTTTGGATCCGGGTTTGATCCGGTTTTAGTCTATTCGGATTTTGGATAAGCAATTTTAGGGATGTTGTCTTAATTTCAAACTAATAAATGAAGCCTTTATTAATTTCAAACTGAAAAAATTTATGGCAATATTAAAACGAAATTAATTCCTTTATTAATTCATATTTGTTAATTTCCTTAACTTCTCCCCACACCTAATTATTAATTTTCTTTAAGAGAATATGCGTATAATAAAAAAAAATAAGTTACCTATTTTAATGGTAAATAATCTTATTTGTTATATATATATATATATATATATATATATATATATATATATATATGATATCTTTAAACTAACCATATTTGTTATTTACCTTAACTACTTCTAACCATAATTATCTAACTACTTATTTTTATATAGAAAGAATATGTGATTAAAATAAATATTTTGTAAATATTAATTTGGGGACAAATTCTTACGAAAATAATTTGTTTTGTTATAAAATTTAATGTTTGTTATTTTTCTAAATTATTTTTGAAACTAAATTACATAAATACTAATAATAATTTGTCTACACCATAAAATGAAAATAGTTATTTATTTTAAATTTTTATATAATATTACGTAATTTGTTTTAGTTATATTTTCTGATATAGGTGAACAAATTATTTTCGTATTTATGAACATTATAAAATCTAAATTAGTTTAAAATTTGAAATAACTATAATCCTAAATTTTAATCTTTATGGGTAGGTTTTTTTTTGTGACCAAAAATATTCAATTGGATCTTTCTTTAAATTTTGGCAATATCCAAAACGAAATTAATTTATAAACTCTAAAAATATCTATATTTTTAACTATTTCTATATCTAAACTCTTTATTTATGACATATATTCTTCACGATTTTTACAGAAAAAGATATAAAATATGATGAGTTAATGCTAATTAACAAATTTGAGCTAATTTTTTACAATCTCTCGACCTAATTTAAACAGAATTATATAATTCTCATTTCACTTTTATTTGATGTTATATTTATATTATTTTGAATTATTATAAAATAAATGTAGTTAATAAATTGGGTATTTTTGATAGAAATAATGATAATCGGATATATGAGTATTTTTTACAGCAAAAATAAGAAACCTTACCGGACTTGTATGGTAACTTCTATGTAAATTATTCAATTTAAAATCGAATATTAAATCAACAAATACAATTCCGAGTATATGGTAACTTCTTCGTTATTTAGGGAAAAAATTTCGCTAAGATATATAGAATCTTCTAATTATCAGATTAACCATCAAATATTCTCTACGATCTTGAACTATGGAAAGTCATAAAGTTGGTTTACTGCAAAATTATAAAAATCGCGAAAGCGCAAATCAAATATGTTAAGATCTTTAACGATAGAAAGTAAAATTAATTTCGTTTAGATATTCTGATGCGATTAACTATAGCATATCTACGCTAATTACTTATAGAATATTTTGCAGAATATGCTTTTCTTAAAACCCTAATAAAGCAACCTAATTCTAAACATTATAAATATAGGCTCTGCTATTCGGCAAATCATTTTTCATTCATCCACACAAACTTCTCTCAGCATCTATGCTTCAGTTTTTGAGCAATCTAATTTTTATTTTTCATTGTGTATTCTCTATTTTCTATTAATGATGGTATGTTTCTACGATTTTAATTCTTTTTTTTGTTTTGATATCTCAGCATCTATGCTTCAGTTTTTGAGCAATCTAATTTTTATTTTCATTGTGTATTCTCTATTTTCTATTAATGATGTAATGTTTCTACGATTTTAATTCTTTTTTTTGTTTTGATATCTGTTTAATACAAACGCGTGCGGCGTGTCTAAGTATATGTTTTCCTAAAAACATAGTATTTTCCTTACCCCTAAAACATTCATTACCAAGATTTCAAAATTCCATTTTACCGCTGAATCATAATTAATATGACAGATTTTTATTGTAAACAATTTATCATTTTTTCATACACTACACAATTTTCTCTACTAAAAATATACAATATTAAAATCAATGTCACAACATGTAAAATTAATATTTCCAGCGGTATACCGCGGGCTCTCAACCTGAAAAAGAAAAATTAATTTTATTATTTAGTAAAATTATAGGCCCGCGGTGTACCGCGGGTTAATTTCTAGTATATATACATTTTTGGAGAAGATTTGGTTCAAAAAATCCTTTTACAATTTTGTATTTGTACATTTAGTCCCTACAAAAATAATCTGACAAAAATATTGTATTAAGCAAATTTTACAAAACAATAAATTAACTCACTAAACATTCCTAATTTTTCCTAACCTCGATTTGAGTTTAAAATATATGGAAATCAAATATTTAATTTTAAATGCTATTGATAATCAAAATATCGATCATATCTACTAAATATAAACTACTAAAACAATAAAATCAAAATCAAATCTAAATTAGTATTATATAAATCGAAATTAAATGATTGATTTAGTAAATATAGAAATCATATATATTTACATAACAAACATATATTTACAGAGCAAATAGTTTCCTATTTTAATGCTAGAGATTTTATTGTATTTAACATTTGTTTCCTACAAAAGTTGAACAATATTAATTGAATATCGTCTCAAATAAACAAATTGGAAATGTCACATCACTAAACGATTTTATCCTTATTTAATCAAGCATATACGTAGCATATTTTTTTTTCTGACGATTTAAAGATTTTCAAAGATATCAAATTCTTGCTCATCAAGATTTTGAATATTCTCTAACCTAAAACCCTACTAACTATCAAAACACTATAAATACTCACTCATTTCTCCAATCTCTAAACACAAACAAAAATCTACTGGTTTTTTGTGTGGTTTACGTGATTTGTATATCTTATATTTGTACTATGTAAGTATGGATCTAACTTTCTGCTGTACATTGCTTTGGATTTTTCAGGAGAATGGATATCAGTTGCTGTTTCAGAGCGCTCGTGCCATCGTTCAGGCATATCTAACGAGAAGTTTCTTAAATAATCTGAAGCAGGTAAGAGTGATATCATTTTACTTGTGAATTGGCACTTAATCCATATGTAATCGTAATTAATAACAGAAGCTTAGGGAGCTGAAATGATGATGTGTGAGGCTACTATAGCCTGTTGTTATGATATCCCTCTGCTACTTATGGAATCATGTTTTCTTACTGGCTGCAGGACGGAAAAGCTCTACCAAATGGCCCTGTGGTCATTTCACCAGATGGCCTATTTCCAGCATTGTACCGTGAAGGTTAATCTTTATACCCTTCAAGATTCATTTAATTGCAGCATCTTTACACTTTTTCCATTCAATAGTAAATATCTAAAATATACACAAACAAAAAGACAGACCAAATTATTTATTGATTCTCTGATGAGTCAATGTTATTGGAGAAGAAAGGAAATTGTTGATGTTGACAAATTGGTTTCTTGTGTGGTTTACGTGATTTTGTTGACTAGATCGATATAATTTGTGATTTGTGAATTGGTGAACCAACTTTAGGCGTTCACGTTCTAAAGAAAATAAATGTGCATCGGCCTATTTCAATACTAGGGTCTATATCCTTACCAAAAAATAGTTTAAAGTAGTTATAATATTTAAATTTTATAAAAAGTTTATAATATTAATAATATTTGAATTTATAAAAATTAAAAATATATATTATATGGAAACCATTTAAAGCAAACTTTTAAACTAAATCAAATTATATATCTTTTTAAAAAAATATTAATAAAAAGAAAATTAACAAAATGATGTTTAATTTCACGGGACGGAGTTATATGGTGGGACGGGTTTGGGTCGATATTAATACGGGATAGTATATTACGGGTGGAATCCTAGATAGAATAATTAAAATACAAATATGTAATTTGAGTCGATATTAAATCTTTTATGAAGTTTCAAATATTATAAATATTTGAACTTTATAAGAATTTATAAGAAGTATAACCATTATAAATATTTAAACTTTATTAAACGTTTAAAGTATTTATAATGTTTAAATTCTATATAAAGTTTATAACATTAATAATATTTGAACTCTATAATAATTAAAAATTATTATATATTATGAGAACTATTTAAAGCAAACTTTTAAATGGACCCGAATCATATGTTTTTAAATAAAAAATATTATTAAATAGAAAAATAACAACATGATGTTTAGTTTCACGGGACAGAATTATATGTTGAGACGGGTTTAGATCGATATTAATATGGGACGGTATACTACATGTGAAATCCTAAAATTAATAATCAAAATAAAATTATACAATCTTAAAATTTATCTAATCAGTTAAAATATAACTATAATTGTTACCGTATACGTGATTATGGGTAAAAGTAAATAAAACAAAACAATATAACTCTTTTCAATATTTTTTTTTTAAATAGCACGTTTCGGTTCGTTAAATCGACAGTTACAAACTACTAACTCTATGTTATTTCATATAGCAATTGATATGACAAAAAATATTAACTGATATGTAAAAGAAATCTATTAATAAGCTAAGTAATACAAGATTATATTTTCTATTTTATGGAATGATGTTATTTTTCACTTATTTTCTCTATTATATGTATATGATAATTGCAAATACAAAGAAAGGGAAACACACCATTGTATATAGAAAGTTAAATTTTGAGTCATTGTACTTACAAACTCCAGCTATGTCTTAGTCAGCTTTACTACATTTGCTTGTTTTTTCTTATCCTGACTTAATGATAAATAGAAATTGTATTTTTTCCTTTAATTATGTTGTTTTCAGTTTCTTACTTTCTATGTTTTCTTTTGTTTCTTTTTTTTTTTTTATTTACTTTCGGTATACTTACTAGGAAAAAAATACCCAAAATTAATACAATTTTAAATACTGATGGTGCATGAACTTTAAAGAATGCCAGTTTTAATATTCTTAAAAATGCAATTTCAGTCACATATATTTAGAAGATATAACATGAATAGTTGACTACCCATTAACACCACATTTTCTTTAATTAGTCTATGAAATTATTGGACAAATATATTTCCAACATACATTATAACTAATGACTTATCACCACACATAATACGGTTTACTAGGTATTTATTTCTTACAGAAATAAATATAATAGCATTCAGAATTTGTTTTTTTTATGCAGCTAATGCCAAGATTACATTTTTTCTAAATTTTATTTTTGTTTTTTAAAAAAACGTTGATCCAAATAGACATAATAAACTATTTGGCGTAAATGATCCAAATAAAAATTTCTATGTACCAGATACTTAATTTGCGTTGTACGGGAAAGTTAATTATACAACGAATTTCTTGCGTTAATATAACCAAAAAAAAAACATATTTAACTTGAAAAATTAACTAATCTAAAGTTGATTTATTAAAACTTGTTCATTAAAAATTAAAAGATTGTAATATAAAAATTGAAATGTTGAGGTTCTCTATCCAGCTAGTCTAGCAAATGTTGTAGTGGTGCAAAAGAAAAATGAGGCGAATGTGGTAGCTAGTGGTGCAAAAGAAAACGAATAATAGATAATGTGCATCGATATTACATTTATGAGTTCAGTTTTGCACTTTACTTGCTGGGTTATGAAGTCTTGGTTACTTGGTTTTGAGAGATCTCTTTCGCAGGTTATGTTTTGTGCTTGGGCCTAGTATAATTTCTTCAGATTTAAAGATTGTTTACCTCTGTTCTTAGTATTTGGTTTTGATCTCGTTTGATTTTGAATTTTATGGGATTATTTTACATTTTTGGACGTAAAAAGTAAAATTGCATAAATTAACGATTTTAAAGTTTTATTTGCACAAAACCCTTTTTTAATCGTTAATGTTCCATCATATTTTATATGAGACATCTCACAACCTAAATCAAAATAAGTTCCGTTGGGAAACGTAACCCTAGGCCATGAAGTGAAATCCATTCATTTCTAGATACAGACGATAGTCGTTGCAAGGATAGAGAGAACCCGAAAATTTCAATTCTGTATCACTCAGATACTTTCCAAAATATTTAAAATTCCAGTTTTGCAAATCTTTTGTTACCCAATTTTCCTAAGTATGTTAACCTTCTCTTCTTTTTTTGAACAAAACCTTCTCTTATCACAAACTGTAAACTGTAAGTTGTGAGTAGGACAACATTTTATTATACAAGACTCTAGATTATATTCCATTTTTCTACATATGGTTTCTTAAATTACATATTATATAGGTTCAATAACTAGACGATATTCATTAACATTGATATATAAAAAAAAGATAATTATCTTTTTGGTTAAAAAATCCTGAAAGATGATGACATGTGTAAAACAAATTTGGGAGGTTACAACACTAATAATAAGATCGGAAAGACTAATATATATATTATAAGTTGAATAGATATAATGTCTCGTTAACAAAGGATTTCAAGCAAAACTCAGAATCTCTTTAACTTATGAAAGATCAGAAACTTGCAGAAATCTTTACAAAAATCATGAGATATAGGCATTGAAAAATAAAAGGCTTCATGAACTAATCAAAGATTGACAAATCGGAAAAGAGAACATTTATAAGACAAGAAGGAAACAAAAAGAGAAAAAAAAAAACAATTGAATGAAAAAATGAGAACAAAAACTTCAATAGCTATAAGATACCTCTAAACTGAAAGCGAAATACTAAATAATGCATAGAAAACTGAAAAAAATCAAAGATACATTGATGATAATCACGACCCCAATCTTCTTCTAGCTGATGCTTATCATCATCTGAAATAGAATGTAAAAGTGTGTGTATTCCAATAATCAAAGAGAGTATTTATACAAGGAGAGTTGATCATAGAAGATAAGAACGTATCTAGTAAATCTAGGATATACATATATCGTATCTAGTCTAATACCCCCCCTCACGTTGATGGTACGTAATCTGTAACACCTAACGTGGACAAGAGTCTTTCAAAAGTCGGTCTTGGTAGCGACTTGGTAAGGAGATCAGCGACTTGGTCTTCAGTATAAATGTGTTCAGTAGTGATGAGTTTGTCGAGAACAGCGTCGCGGACCTTATAACAATCCAACTCGATGTGTTTAGTGCGCTCATGAAACACAGGATTTGCCGCAATATAAATGGCAGCCTGGCTATCACAGTGCAACTTCATGGGAGAGCTGTGATATACACCCAAATCCTTGAGTAGAGCTTTCAACCATTTCAGTTCTTTAAGCGTATATGCCATTGCCCTGTACTCGGCTTCAGCCGAAGAGTAGGAGACTGTGTCTTGTTTCTTTGTCTTCCAAGAAATAGGAGAGTCCCCAAGTAAACGACATATGCCGAGAGAGATCGTCGTGTGAGAGGGCAAGCATTATAATCAGAGTCGCAATAAGCATTGATGATAAGAGAACTATTTGATCGGAGAAAGATGCCCTGCGCGGGTGAGCCTTTGAGATAACGGACGAGACGGAGCGCAGCCTCCCAATGAGCAACCAACGGAGCTTGCATAAACCGAGAAACAATGTGAACCGCATAGCTAAGATCAGGTCTCGTGATAGTAAGGTAGATAAACCGACCAACTAAGCGACGGTATTGTTCGGGATTAGCAAACATCGGTCCGGTTATGGAAGCAAGTTTGTGATTTAGAGCAATAGGAACAGCGGAAGGCTTACAACCTAGCAGACCAGTTTCTTTGACGATATCCAACGCATATTTGCGTTGAGAGAAACAAAATCCATCCGGACCACGAGACACTTCATGACTGAGAAAGTACTTAAGCTTACCGAGATCTTTCATGTGAAAACATGTATGAAGTTGTGCTTTGAAACGATCGATAGCATCAAGATTATTACCAGCCACAATGAGATCGTCAACATAGACGAGGACGTGAATAATCGTTCCACCATTTTTCAGAGAAAATAACGAGTAATCTTCATAACTCTGAGTGAAACCAATGTTACGAAGTGCGGTAGACAACTTAGAGAACCAGCAACGAGGTGCCTGTTTGAGACCATACAAGGACTTGCGAAGGCGACAGACTTTAGTGGGATCAAAACATTTAAAACCTGGAGGTAACCGCATGTAGACTTCTTCCTCAAGATCACCATGTAAAAAGGTATTATGGACATCCATCTGGTGAACTTCCCAATCTTTTGCGGCAGCAACAGCCAAAATGGTTCTAACCGTTGTTAACTTAGCTACGGGAGCAAATGTTTCTTTGAAGTCGACTCCCTCTTTTTGATGATTGCCCATAACCACAAGGCGAGCTTTGTGACGTTCAAGTGTTCCATCCGAATTGAATTTCAACTTGTAAACCCACTTACTACTGATAGCCTTTTTCCCATGTGGTAAATCTGTAATATCCCAAGTGTGATTAGCTTCGAGGGCGTCTATCTCCTTAGTCATTGCTTCACACCACTCTTTAATTAATATAGCATCTTTAAAATGCTTAGGCTCGTTGCTATCAAGAATAGCTGCCATAAAAGCAATATGGTTTGCAGAATAACCAAAGTTAGTGAGAAAATCAGAGAGAGGGTAAAGAGTCTTACCAGAGACCGAATCAGAGGACAGAGAAGTGGGTAGACCAGAGGATAGAACTTGTGAGGGAGAGTGTATAGTATTAGATGCTGTTTTCTTCTTTGATGAAGTTCCTGTGACAAAATCTTTTAGAAGAACAGACTTTTTCTTTTCTTACAACCTTTGCCCAATAACTCAGGGAGACCCGGAGATGGAGATGTAGAAGATTCGTTGGTGCTAAGGAGATCCGGATTAGTAGGATCCGGTTCGGGTAATGTATCTGAAACTGACGGGTCAGACGCCGAGGGATCGATCGATCTAGAAGCAGAAGGAGAGTGATCGATCGATCCAATCTTCTCTGGTATAAGAATCGTCGATGGAGAAGATGCGGGATCGATCGATCTAGATGACGGATCGTTCGATCCATATTGTTCATCAGAAGAAGTGGACGGTGGTTCAACATCACTGGACTTTAAATCATCGTGAGTTGAGAGAGGTAAGAACCAGTCGTCATTCACCATTGGAGTAGAAGTAGGAGGTAGTGAAACATCAGATTGAGTAGTAGTAGCATATGGATATATATCCTCATGAAATCGAACATCTCTACTTGCAAAAATTTCTCGGTTTCAAGATCGTAAACGCGCCATGCCTTCTTGCTATGAGGATAGCCTATAAAGACACACTTGCGACTTCTAGAAGTAAACTTATCCTTGTTTTGCGGGCGAATGTGAGCATATCATAAACAACCGAAAGAGCGAAGCATATCATAGGAGGGTCTTTCGCCAAAGAGGAGTTCATATGGAGTTTTGCCTTTTAACACAGCGGATTGTGTGCGATTTATAAGATGAGTAGCAGTGAGAATACTTTCACCCCAAAATTTGACCGGAAGATTACCTTGAAAGAGACACGCCCGCACAACGTTAAGGATATGTCGATGTTTCCTTTCAACACGACCATTTTGTTGTGGAGTATCAACACATGACGTTTGATGGAGTATGCCGTGTGTTTGAAAGTAGGATGTTAATATAAGAATGTTGAATTGGATGATTGTATTAGTGATGAGATTACAAGTATATATACAAGACATTGAGTCTAGGGTAGCCCTAATCACACTTAATTACAGAATAAGAGATTGATATGAGATTGATATAGTCAATATACGATTGACATAATTGGCTCCTCAATTATCTCCGTGATACGCCCCCTCAAGATGGAGGGGCTCTTGAGACTCCCATCTTGGATGTAAGACGCTGAAACGTGGAACGAGGCAGCGGTTTGGTTAGTGTATCCGCAAGCTGGTCATGAGTGGAGATGTGAGCAACACAAAGTGAGCCGGATTGTACTTGATTGCGAACAAAATGATAATCCAAGGCGATATGTTTCATCCGTGAATGAAAAACAGGGTTGGCACATAAATAAGTTGCTCTACCATTATCACAATAAATGATCGGAGGAGCAGTGATATGTATGCCGAGTTCGCTGAGGAGGGAGCAAATCCAAGCAACTTTGGAGGAGGTATTGGCGACAGCTCGATATTCAGCTTCCATAGAAGACCGAGCTACTCCTTTTTCCTTTTTCGAAGACCATGATATCGGGTGGTTTCCAAGATACACAATGTAGCCATTTGTGGAGACATAATCGTCGTTATCTCCAGCCCAGTCCGAGTCAGAGAACGCATGCAATGAGAGAGAGTTGTTCCGACGCAGAAAATGCCATGTGAAGGAGTACCCGCTAAGTATCGTAAAACTCTTTTAACAGCCTGCCAATGTTCATCTGTAGGAGCGTGCATGAACTGAGATAGGCGGTTCGTAGCATAAGAAATATCGGGTCTCGTGAATGCTAAGTATTGTAGACTTCCGACAACGCAACGATATTGAGTAGCATCAGTGAGTAGCGTACCGTTAAATAGGGTGAGTTTCGGAGCCGACGCCATGGGTGAAGCAACTGGCTTCGCGGAGAGCATGTTGGTACGCTCTAAGAGATCAAGAATATACCGACGCTGAGTTAAGTGAAGACCCGATGGTGTGCGTTTGGCTTCAATACCCAAAAAGTATGAAAGTTCTTCATGTTCCTTGACAGAGAATCGACTAGCCAGAGTATCGAGTGTCTCTTTAATCAAAACATTGTCGTTGCCCATGACAAGTATATCGTCCACATAGATCAGCATATAGATGAAAGACTTGCCTTTCTTCAAAATGAAAAGTGAGGTGTCTGCCACTGAATTTTGAAAACCCACGGAGAGAAGAAAATTTCTTAGCTCATGGTACCAAGCTCGTGGGGCTTGTTTAAGACCATATAACGCCTTTTTAAGATGACATACGTAATCCGGATGATCGCCATCAATGAAACCAGGAGGCTGAACCATATAAACATCCTCCTTTAAAGTACCTTGTAGGAATGCGTTGTTGACGTCAAGTTGTCGTATAGGCCAATCGCGGTCAACAGCAATACCGAGAACAAGGCGTATGGTTGTTGATTTGATAACTGGGCTAAACGTCTCAGAATAATCAAGTCCCGCTTCTTGATTGTAGCCTTTTGCTACTAGACGAGCTTTGTACCTGCGAATCGAGCCATCAGGATTATATTTTGTTGTAAAAATCCACTTACAGCCCACAATATTGACTGTCGTTGGCGGAGGTGGGACAAGATCCCATGTGTGATTGGCAAGCTGAGCATTGTACTCCTCGGACATCGCATGACGCCATTTTTCATCTTTTAGCGCTTGTAGGGGAGTGCGCGGTTCATGACCCGGGGACTTCACAAGTGTCATGGCCAGCGAGTACTTCGTATTCGGCTTCGCAATTCCCTTTTTCGATCGAGTCTCCATCTGATGAGTGTTTGCTGGGTTGAGAGGAGGTAGAGACGAGTGTGAGGAAGACGCAGCATTGTGATTTTGAGATTAGGCCTGATTGTCTTGTTGACCTTCTTGGGCTTGATTGTCTTTTTGAGTTTCTTGGGCCTGATTCATTGATTCACTTTGGGCTTCTCTCTCTTGGCCCATAGAGGAATTGTGACTTGAAGACGATGGTGATCGTGAAACAGAGGAGGCAGGGCTGGGCAATGCCGGCGAAATTGGTTGGTCCGGTGAGGACGGTGCCGGTGACGACGGTGACGGTGACGGCGGAGCTGCTAGAGACGATGGAGCCGACGATGAGGACGTCGTTGAATGCGACGATGATGCCGTTGTTTTCGAACCAGACACTTCCAATGGTGAAGAACCCGAGTTCGAAGGCGTGTCATTGGAGATCTCTATGAGCGACGGTGGGTTGAAGGGAATTGGTGTGGACGTAATTGTGGAGGTTGTTTGTTCAGAGGTGGAAGGAATTGAGCTTTGTAGTGTTTTAAACGGAAAGGAAGTTTCATCAAAACGTACATGTCGTGAAACATATATACGTTGAGAGGAAGGTTCAAGACATAAGTAGGCACTTTGAGTGAGAGAGTATCCTAGGAAGACACATGGAGAGGATTTTGGATCAAGCTTGTTGTTGTTATACGGCCTTAACCATGGAAAACATAAGCACCCAAAGATTTTGAGCTTTTCATAGTTGGGATTGGTTTGGAAAAGTTTCTGGAAAGGAGATTGAAGTGATAAGATAGGAGTAGGCATACGGTTAATAAGGTATACCGCAGCAGAAAATGCATATATCCAATAGGTGTTTGGAATACAAGCATGTGTGAGAAGAGAAAGACCCGTTTCGACAATATGACGATGTCGTCTTTCGGATAACCCGTTATGTTCAGGGGTATGGGGAGGAGTGGTTAGGTGGGAAATACCATGTGTGGCTAGAAAAGATTTGAGGGCAATGTATTCGCCACCATTGTTAGAGAACAATGTGACGATTTTGGTTTGGAATTTATTTTCGACAAGTGCTTTAAATTTGATAAATGTTTCTTTGACATGAGATTTTAATTTGAGAGGATACAACCATGTATAGCGAGTGTAATGGTCTACAATTATAAGATAGTACTTATAATTATCCGTAGAAACCACCGGAGATGTCCACACATCACTAAACAAAATTTCAAGAGGACGAGAGGAGGAGATTGAAGTTTCGGAAAAAGAAAGTTTTTGACTTTTATTTATTGAACAGTCGTTACAAAGAGAAGAGGACTGTTTTGAAGAATGAGGTAAGGAGAATTGAGAAACAATTGTTTTTAAAATTTGAAAGGAGGGATGACCCAAACGAAAATGCCACTCTTGTAAAGAGGGTTTATTTGACGTAGAAATGAAAAACGAAGTTGGTAGAGGCTTGGTAATGGGCCACTCATAGAGTTCTCCATTAGTTTGACCTTGGAGTAATTGGGCCCCCGAGCTGAGATCCTTCACTTGAAAATGTGCAGGAAAGAATTCAACCGAAACACCGTTAGCATTACAAAGTCGATACACCGAGACTAGATTTTTTTGTATATTCGGCACACATAAAACATCACGCAAAGATAAGAGTTTTGAGGAAGATGGAAGAGATGTTGAACCAGTGTGCGAGATGCGAAGACCAGAGCCATCACCGATCATCACTTCCTCACCACCATGGTACGGCTGGTGAAGAGAGAGGTTGCTCAGGTCGGATGTGATATGGTGTGTCGCGCCGGAGTCGAGGATCCACGGATTCTGACTCAGCTGAGAAGGAGTTGCTGTGACTAAATTTGCACGAGGCAGCCATGGAGACGGAGGGTACGGCGGTGTTGGGAGGAGCGGTGGAGCAGAGCCTTGTTGATTAGTCAAGGCTTGTAGTTGATAGCAGCGTTTAGCGGAATGGCCTTGAACACCACATATCTGACATTTCCCGAGATACGGCTTGGACTGTCGGGAATCATTGCCACGAGGATTGTATGAAGGTCTCCATTGTTGAATCTGCTGGTTGCTTGGTGGTTTCGGAGTAGAGCGATTGTTGCGGTTGTTGGTGACATAATTGGCTGTGATCGGAAGAGAGGAGGGAGGAGCTGCTGTCATGAGGTTAGCTTCGTGATTAAGAAGCTTCTCATGTAGTTCCGTGAGGCTTGGAGGAACATCACGGCCTTCCATCTGATTCACTATCGACTTGTAGTCCTCGGAGAGCCCATCGAGAATGTACTCAATCTGATCCTCATGATCAATGACTTTGCCGAGAAGAGCCAATTGATCAAACCGAGTAGTGAGACCTTGAAAGTATTCGTCGATGGTTCGTGTACCTTTTGTCCATTGCTTGACTTGGTGTTTGAGTTGCTTGATGTGACCACGGCTAGGTTTGGCGTAGGTTTGAGCAAGAGTGAGCCACACATCGGCAGAAGTGAGAGCACGGGACACAAGGGGCTGAACAGAGGCTGAGAGTGCGCCGATGAGGCCTGAATAGACCAAGCGGTCTTGTCTCTTCCATAGATCGAAGGCAGGATTTGGTGTGTTAACATCGTTAACAACCAAGATCGGCTCCGGAACGGCGGCGGATGGGTCAAGGAATTTTGCAAGAGAGTAACCATCAAAGATGGCATGAACTTGTCTGCTCCACATGAGATAGTTTGTGGCATTGAGTTTGATAACATTGTTCATGTTAACATTCACGAGAGTGGTGGGGGTGACGGCTACTGTTTCGGAGTTGTTGTTGTTGTTGTTCTCTGCCATTGACGAGAGGAAGGAGAGAACAGAGAGGTATTAAAAAAAAAAGAATGAGAACAGAGAGATTTTAAAGAGAAGAAGAGGGAGGCTCTGATACCATATAAGAATGTTGAATTGGATGATTGTATTAGTGATGAGATTACAAGTATATATACAAGACATTGAGTCTAGGGTAGCCCTAATCCCACTTAATTACAGAATAAGAGATTGATATGAGATTGATATAGTCAATATACGATTGACAAAATTGGCTCCTCAATTATCTCCGTGATAGTTAAACACATGAATTCGGTTCCATTGTCAGTACGAAATGCTTTGACTTGGTTTCCGAATTGACGCTCAGACATAGCACAAAAATTCTTAATGAGCTGCGAGACTTCAGTTTTAGAAGTCATGAGATACGTCCAAACGGAACAAGAATATGGACCCCATACATCATCATGAATTAGAGAAAAACATTCCATTGTTTTATTATTGCTAATAGGAAAAACCTCACGAGTTTGTTTTGAACGAAAACAAGTATCACAACTGTCAATCTTGTCAAAACCTTGTGAAGAACGATGACATTCCGGTAAAGAAAGCAAAACACTAGTAGAAGGGTGTCCTAGACGACGATGCCACAAATCTTCAGAGATCGCAAAATCCGACGAAGCTTTATGTGCACGAGGTGCCAAGACACCGGTAAAATAATATACTCCCTCACGTTCTTCCCCCACCCCAATCAAAGTCCTCGAAAAACGGTCCTGTAAGAAACATAATGTGTCAGTAAAGATTGCAATTGATCTTGTCTGTTTAAGTAATTTAGAGACAGAGATCAAAGTGCAATCAAAATCGGGAACAAACAACACATCGTGAACTTTATAAGAGTCATGCAAGAGAAGTGTGCCACATTTCGTAGCCTGCGAGGCTTTGCCATCGGGTTTGGTAACCGGAGAAGGAGTGATATCAAAAACATCAACCAAAATCGAACAATCTCCTGTCATATGATGGGAAGCACCAGTATCAATAACCACATCAGTAAGACAAGTGTTACCCGACAAGCGTTCAGAGGAGCTGCTGGGACGTTGAGCTTGAAGGAGAGAGATGAGCTGAGCTATTTGATCATTGCCATCGCCGGAGACGGTGGGAGTGGATGCTTGAGCGTTGTTAGCACGACCACGACCTCGAGTAGTGGGAGCAGAAGAACGATTACCTCCACGACCAGAGCTGCTTCCACGACCATTGGAGCCGCGACCACGAGTAGAAGGCTGGTTTTCTTGGGGATTTTGCTCTAATCGCCTCTGTTTTGACAACGTCCTTAGTACGGGAAGCGTTGAGATTCTGTTCTTTACGAACCACTCGGGAGTACACTTGATAGAGATCGGGTAGAACCGTAGAGGTTCTATATCAGTAATAGAAGATCGGATGGAGCTGAAACGACTGTCTAAACCGAGAAGAAACTTGTGAACTCGATCATCTTCACGTTCTTTCTCGATATCACTGGCAGCTTCACACTTACACTCGCGTCCGGACTTGTAGTTCTGTAATTCTTCCCATAGTTTAATCAAACGCCCATAGTATGCAAGAACTGGTTGTCCATCTTGAGTACATGCAGCAATTTCATCTTTTAACAGTGTCTTACGGACACCGTTAGCGACGACGAAGATTCTCCCTCTGAAACAAAACCAACCGTAGAGAGAATTGTTGGATCGATAGATGTGCGGATCCATCCAACAATCATAGAATTTATGGCAATCCACAAACTTAATTCGGGATCAGCGGCCGGCTTTGGGATGGATCCATCGATGAAGCCAAGTTTTTGTTTGGCTCTAAGAGAGTTTTGTAGTTCTTCAGACCATTCAGCATAGTTGTTTTCTTTTAAAACAACAGAAGAGATCAAAGCACCAGGGTTGTCTGATGCGTTGATATGATATGCAGTGTTTGAGGACGTGTTAGATGAAGACGTACTCGTTACCAAGGCAGATTCTGAAGACATCGTATAATAGAGAACAGAAGTAGAAGAAGAAACAGAGCAACGAAGGCTGCGGTGAAAAAGAAATTTAGGTCAAAGGAGCTTTTTTTCCTCTGATACCATGAAATAGAATGTAAAAGTGTGTGTATTCCAATAATCAAAGAGAGTATTTATACAAGGAGAGTTGATCATAGAAGATAAGAACGTATCTAGTAAATCTAGGATATACATATATCGTATCTAGTCTAATATCATCTTTAGGCACCCATGACTTTGTTCTTTCTCATTGAGATGATACTTTATGAGTGACTAGAGCCCGAACCATTCTCTTGTAAAGAAAATGAATCATGAGAAAGATTGATGTTTAGATGAGGAAGAGTAATAGAAGGAGGAATGTTTCTAGAGATTGAATCAAGCGGGTTCCCAGCAACAAAATGGTAGACACACGAGGACAAACGGGAATGATCAGATTCCCATCGAAGGATGAGTTATTAATGATATTGTTGCTACCTCCTATGGACTTAGATGGACCAAGAGTAAGATCAAGATTAATATCATCAGTTGATAAAGCATGTGAGCTATAGTTGTTCATGTTCATGTTCATATCTGTGGGTCCTCTAGGGACTCCAACATTAAGCAATGGGTTAACGTTGCTGCTGCTGCTGCTACCTTCTATGGACTTCAATGGACCAAGAGAGAGTCCAAGGTGATTATCATTTGATAAAACATCTTGTGAAGACCCACCAAAGAGCAAGTTAGACTTATCTTTGTTCAAAAGCCTTGACTCGATCTGTTGCCTCTCCATTTCTCGGTCCTCCTTGTGGGTGGTTCCGTGACCGCCAAGGGCATGATGGGTTGGGAACGCTCTCTTGCACAAGTAACAGATGTAGATCTTATTATAATACTGGGGCGGATTGTTCACTGTCTCCTTCTCCTCCAGGACCTCCATGACCACAACGGAACTTTTGAGTTTTTGATCATGATTGTGTGTGGAGGAGCTTGATGAAGACATAGATTGGTTCTCCATTACAATTTGTTTTGTAAAACTTAATTTGCTGAGAGTTAGAAGTTATGTCTTATCTCTTTTTTGTTAGATTTACGCTATTTATTGCGTAAACTATTAATTATTGTGTTTCACTAATTTAAGGTATAAAATCTCCAAGGGCAAAAACAAATTAATTGAAACCATAGAGTTTAGTCTTTCTCTTCTCTAAAGTGCTATTTCACGTACGTGTCAAAATACACCAATTTAAGTTATAGTTCAATAAAAATTTAAATATCTTATAATTGCACGAGTGTTTGAATATACAAATTTTTTAAAATTATGGTTGTTTCTCTAACCATGTTGATTTTACTCATTTTGTCTTCCAAAATAATAGTTTTGTGTGTGATACATGTACCAGTGGGCTTTGTATAATCTGAAATTTATCTACTCATTTCAAAATGACTGAAGCAGTCAGAGAGTCTCCCAAGCTAAGGGTTGAGTCACTCAATATACAAAGTTTAAACACTCAAAAATAACAAAAACAATTGGTGGAGGATTCAAACTAAAAATATAACATTGTGAAATAATACAGTTCATATCCCCTGATCTCAAGTAACTTACTCGAAAGCAACAAAACGATTTTGAAAGGGATGTTTTGTAACAAACACGTCATTTATTTTCTATTGATGAGCTTCTAACTTTTATATAATGAATGCTCTTGTTTAAGTTACAAAATGCTCTCGTTACAACAATATATTATGAATGCAAGCTTCTTCTCTCATATATCTCAAAGTAAAACAATCAACAAAACTCAAAATTGTTCTTCTTCTTAAACCACAAAACCATCGTCCATCAAACAATCGAAAACAGATCAAGTATTGTAAGTTCGGTTTCAAATATTATGCGAGCATGTACCATAAAATTTCGAAACAATCAACAGAACAGTTAATCGTTTTTCCAAAAAAAAATTCGCACATCTATTTTAAAATGTTTCAAAATAATATATGTTTAATATTTTATAATTTGCAATAGTTATTATTAAGTTGTATGAAATAAATAATTTTAAATTTTTTTTCAAAGAACCTTGTAAGAGAAACTACCATTGGAGTATTAAAAACTAAAAAAAAACAAAATTAAAAGTTCTCTTGTAACTATTTTTAAGAATTAATCATAAAAAAAATGGAGAGAGTCCATTGGATCCATTGGAGATGCTCTTAGATCTCAATGCGTTGTGAAGTCGTTCCTCCGGATTATTTTTGTTGAATCAGATTTGTGTTAGTTAGAAACGTGTTGATTTGTTTGAAGGTAAGGTGCCAGAATACTCAATGTGGCTTCTTTATGATCTTGCATCAGTTTTTCCTTTTTAGTTATGCTCTGGATTATTTTTTACAATGCATGTGCCATTGTTATGTGAGGGACATGATGAAACAGAGACATCAAAATAATGGGGATTTTCTGATATTTCTTGAAAGAATGATGCTTGTGAAGGATGTTGAGTGGTTACTAGATATGCTATAGAGAGAGACACACAAAGGTAGTAGAAAAGAACCTGTTGAAACCCAAAAGCAGACTCATGATGTAACTAAGCAAATAGAGATTTAGGATGGAACTAAGCAAAGGGTTCCGTTCCAAGATAAAACTAGTGACCATTACCAATGATGACCATGGTAATAATATAGGAGAAGAAAAGAAAAGACTCAGTTCCAAACTACGGTACTAATCTAGTTTTTGGGGTGGCATAAGGTAATTGCTTTTGAATGATGTAGGCATCACATCAGTAATGATGGTGGAATCATCCAGATGGACAAAGCCGCCTTCGTCACAGTCAAAGAGTGTGACAGTGTTAGGGCACAGTCCGGGAAAAGAGCTAGCAGGGACACAAAAAGGTTCAGACTTTGAAAGGAAAATGCAGAGATCTCCAATATCTTGAGTGTAAACCGCGTTTCCTTGTTCGTCAAGCTTGAACACCATTAAAGCTTGTGTTTTCATTTGCGCAATACCCTTGATGATCTTGCCAGAAGACTTCTTGTACCACTTAACCAAGAAAGTTTCACCAGCTGGTGACTCAACCAAGTGCTCGCTCTTGCAGCATGAATCCAGTAGCTTCTGTTTGGTCTTTGTCAGCTTGGGAAGGTTTTGAAACTGCAAACTCTGCAAATTATGCTTGTGTGTGCGGAGATCCCATGTTCCAATGAGGTGTCCTCCAGATCCGGGAATGCAAAACATGTTATCTTTCTTGGAGTACATGACACGAGATGAGTAGAAACAAGGGTTTTCGATTCTGATGTTGATCCACTCGGAGTTACTTTGAGCCGGTCTGCAAAAGCTGAGCTGAGGTCCCAAAAACTTGACAGCCACAACACAGTCTTCATCCTCAGGAGAAGATGCGGACAATGACACATTGGTAACGATTTGAGTTTGGCAATGAGGGAGAGTTACAAGAGGAGGCAGGGGAATGCGTTTCGGGTTTGTATCCGATGCAACCGGGTTTAGATCGTCTTGGAGACGCAGTAGTCCGTCGTCCTGACTCAAAGTAGCTATCCAGCCATGGGATGAACCGATGGTTACAAGTTCATTATCATACAACAACGCCATAGGCACCTTCTTATCCAAAGAAGTGCAGTCATCTTCATAAGGATTCAAAATCACGAGTTTTCCCTCTTTCGCAAGTCTTCCACAACGTTTAGCGCTGACGATGAAACAAGGAGGAGTTTGCAGCAAAGAAGATGATAAGCCATCATTAGAGAGAAGAGGAGATGATCTCACCAACACAGGTTTCCTCCGAAAGCATAGTAGCTTCAAGGGTTGGTTGAGAAGCAGCGCCATTGATAAGAAGTGTTTTAGGGGAAAGCGAGGCTGCAAGAGAATCAAATAAGAAAGAGTAAACAAAACAAAACCCTAGTTGATGAGATGTTCACATAAATAACCACCAAGATCCGATACAATCTTAATTGGATATCATTTTAATTAACCACGTTCAAACCTTATTATATGAAGTTTGTTTCTTCGAATAGTATTTTCCATATGCGAGTAAGTTCAATACTATTTTATATGAAGCTTATATATGTTGTTTAACGTGTAAAAAAGGTATTTTGGTTATTGTGTAAATTAACCTCATTAGATGAATTTGTTTATTAAATACTAGACGAGCTAAAGACTATGGATTTGTGACCTTGTAATTAAGTTTCTTTTGTATTAATTCTCAAGCTGCAATTAAAAAAAAAAAAAAAAAATCTCAAGCTGTTAGTGTTTATGTGTCCTTTAGCTGATGTTTTTAGTGCAGGAGACTCTTGAATTTGTATGAATTTTCTGATTACTTGTCAAAAATGCTTTGGAACTACAGATTGATTTCAACAAGTTAATCGGCATGACAATTATCTAAACAAAGCTTATAGAGTTGAGATTATTGTCAAGAAAAATAACATGTTAAAATATATGGAAACAGCGAAAAACATTAAAGATTCGAAATACTTTTAAATATCTGATTATGATTCATGGTACCCCAAATTTTCTTGTTTCAAGTTGTTCTTATTCCCTCTAAAAGAGAAACTTCATTCGTCACACACTATTCACGTACTTGATTTAATTATAAATACTTATTTACATAACAATACATACTCCAGAATCAATATCCTCAAATTTTAGAACAACGTACAATGTGAGATGTACATGATTGAGATAAAGCTTGAAGCTAAGTCTGATTAAGAAGAAAGTTTGCAAAATGTGGGGAAGTCTCTATACGTGTCAGAGGGTTTGAGATCTGAGAATACTTGAAAGACACTGAAGCAGTCAGAGAGTCTCCCAAGCTAAGGGTTGAGTCACTCAATATACAAAGTTTAAACACTCAAAAATAACAAAAACAATTGGTGGAGGATTCAAACTAAAAATATAACATTGTGAAATAATACAGTTCATATCCCCTGATCTCAAGTAACTTACTCGAAAGCAACAAAACGATTTTGAAAGGCACACACATATGAATGATTGCTGCTTAAACACAAGTGCATGAAAGAGTACTGATGAGATATGCATATCAATCTCACAAAGAATTTATTATTAAAAAAAAACATATTAATCTGATCTTTGAATAATTGAAACAAGAAAGAAAATTCCAAACTATGTAACGTGCTAGTTGTTCATATTTGGAGGTGGAATATGGAAAGGAGCCCTAAATGTAGAATTACCACCAATGAAGCGTAAATTATCCAGAAAGAAAAATCCTGCTTCGTCGAAATCATAGATTATAACCTGGTTAGAGGGGAGACCTGGAAAGGAACTAGCAGGGACACAAAAAGGTTCAGATTTTGAGAGGTACATGCAGAGATCTCCAATGTCTTGGGTGTAAACCGCGTTTCCTTGTTCGTCAAGCTTGAACACCATTAAAGCTTCGGTTCCCATTTTCGCAACACCATTGACGATCTCAGAGGTTCTCTTGTACCACTTAACCAAGAACATTTCACCACCAGTGGATCGTGATTCCACCAAGTGCTCGCTTGTACAGCAAGAATCCAGAAGCTTCCGTGTGGTCTTTGCAAGATTGGGAAACTTTTTAAATCGCAGCTTCTGAATCTTGGGTGTGTGCATGTGTGTACCGAGATCCCATGATCCAATGAGATGGCCTCCAGATCCGGGAATGCGAAACATGTCATCTTTCTCCGAATACATGACACGGGAGGAGTAGAAACAGGGGTTTGCGATTCTGACGTTGATCCACTCGGGTTTACGTTGAGCCGGTCTGCAAAAGCTGAGCTGAGGTCCTAAGAACTTGACAGCCACGACACAGTCCTCATCCTCGGGAGAAGATGAAGACATTGACACATTGGTGACGATTTGAGTTTGGCAATGGGGCAGAGTTACAAGAGGAGGCAAGGGAATGCGTTTAGGGTTCATATCCGATGCAGCCGGGTTTAAATCATCTTGGAGACGCAATATACCGTCGTCCTTCAAAGTAGCTACCCAACCATGGGATGACCCGATCGTTACCATGGGATCACTGTGCACCAACTCTAGAGGCACCTTCTTTTCCAAGCAAGTGCGTCGAGACATCATCATAACATCGAGTCTCCCGAGATGATCAGCTCCACAAGGTTGAACGCCGACGATTGAACAAGGAGGGGTTTGCATCAGAGAGGATCTTACCAGTACAGGTTTCCTCCGAAAGCATAGTAGCTTCAAGGGCTGGTTGAGAACCAGAGACATGCGTAAGAGATGTTTTTACCGAAATGCAAAAGCTGCAAGAGATTTAGATTAGATTAAGAAATAAATAAACAAACCCTAGTTGAAGAATATTATGCGGTCAGTAGAACCAAAAATTTCTCGATCTGTTCAAAATTTTGATTTGATTACTTGGTTTGCTACAATTTTGGTTTATTGGATAGGGATATAAGGGTATATATACTTGGATCGAAATCTTGTGTTATTACTGATATTAAAACGATTTAACACTGTGAAAGAAATTTTTGTTTTTTTTTTTACCTCAGGTAATCCTAAATGTATTCTAAGCCCAAAAGCTAATCATGGAGTCTCAAGAAACCATATTAAATTGCTCGAATCTCGGTGGTCAATACTACTCGAACCCAGATAGCGGGAATTACTTTTATTTCCTTCTTTTTAATAACGATGTAATTATCTCTATATCTATACTAGTATTTTTGCAACACTTTGGTGACGGGTGGGTAAAAATACTCTCGGGTTATTTGAATATCCGACCCGTTTCAAAAAATCCTTCACAAAAAATATAAAACTATAAATTATGAGGCATTTTATTATGAAAGATTGATAAAATAAAAAAACTGTACAACAACAACAATAAAACAAACTTTACATACCAATAAATAATGTGAAGCCGTAAACAATGTAATAATTTTTTTTTTTTGGTTAAAAACAATGTAATAATTGATAGCAAGAAATTTTACAAGTTCACTGACGCTCAAAAATACATTATGAAGTGAATACTGAAACAAGAATTGAGTTAAATTATACAAGTCAGTAATGCTGCTCACAAAGCTATATTGAAAATGTGTGTTCAGAGGAAGCAAAACTCAATGTGATCGTGAATTTGTGGAATTTATGTGATCATGAAGTTATGGAGCTTATTTTTACATTTTATTGTAATTACTTTTTGCGTGTATTTAAAGATTACTGTCAAACAAATTTTGTGATTAATTTATGTGATCGGATTTGTGGAATTCAAATCATCGAGAATTTTTGAAATTTTCCTGATCGTGAATTCTTGGAATTTACGTGGAGTCGTGGAGTTTATTTTTGCAATTTTAAGATTAATGTTTCTTTTTTTTTTGGTTGTGTTTTACGTTTTCATGCGGTTTAGTGTGTTTTTTGTTCTGTTTCGAGTGTAAGGAACGTTTTTGGCTGTGTGTGTGTTTTTTTTATGAGAGAGAGTTACCGGAACTATGTTACATCATCCAAGAGTCACTTGTTTTTGGCTACACCAAGATTCTTTGCTGCTCGTAAAAGATTAGAACATTTTGTTATGATGTACTTTGAGCATGGCGAAATATATCAAAAAATAATAATAATCACAAGACAAAATTTATACAATCAAATCAGACGAGGTTGCTTCTCATTCATACTTTTAACCTGGACAAAGTAATGCAAAATGTTTCAAACGACAAGTAAATTTCACATCCGTTGAAAACCGTATAAATGTTAAAGACAAATTCATTATTGAATGTCTGTCAGTATAGATTGTGCTCAACTTACAAGAACTTCAAATATCTTAGATCAACCATAATATACTACCGCCCATGATTCCTTCAGAAACTATAACCATATAGTAAGCAAAACCAATTAGGAAATCATCATCAAGGTTAAAAAGCCTTAAACATTATGGAGATAACCACAAAAACAAGTTCCTGGGAATCCGAAGAGGGCTCTTTCTTCAAGTTACAAGAAATAGTAAGCCTTTTGGTTGTGCAAAAGGGTCATATTTCTTGTGTGATAGATCATAACCAGAAATGCTCAATCACACAAGAAAGTAGATGCTTATTCAAAAGTCAGTTATGGTGTGTCCTAATTCGTGGAATGTAGTTTTTTGTTCCTAATGTTCAGTTTTACTGTTTGAGTTAGAGTTTTACTGTGATTGAACGTGAATTTTGTTTCTTTTCTTTTTTTTGAATATGCATGCGTTCGGTTTGGAAGTGTTTTGTGTTATGTTTTCGTGTGATTTTTGTTTTGAGCGTGAATTTGTGTTCAAGAATTTTGCTGTGATTGAGCGTGAATTTGTGTTTTTGCTTTCTTTGGTGATATTTCAATCAAGCTACAATAACTAATGGGGTCGCAGTCAAATGCAAGACTGATTTAATTGGATAAAACTTTTTTTAAAACAAAAACACTCCATAAGTATATAAACTGATAAAAGTATTTACACATTCCGTCGATCGATGAAAATCTCTAGGATTCACTAAAATAAAAAAGGGGTATGAAATTACATTAATTTTTTAAAAAACCTTATTTAACATCTCCAATCTAAACGTACTTCACCAGATCCCACAAAATGCTGACTAGGTTTTTTAAACGAGACCATATGGCTCTTAACCATAAACGCAGTGACTCGCTTCGAAACTCTAATCTCCTCCATCCTTAGCTCCTGTAACCGCCGCACATACTCCGGCACGTGCACTAAGTCCCAAACCACTCCAACTCCGCCGGGTTTCAACACTCTCACCGCTTCTCCAAGTACTCTCATCCTCTCTGCGGCCGCCTCCACCGTCTTCTGACCGTATTCTTTCCCAACGGTATGAAGAAACACGGCTGAAACCACCACGTCAAAGTAGTTATCACTAAACGGAAGCCTTCTTACGTCTCCCTCACGGCATGTCACGTACTCTTGTACTCCTATATACAAATTAGGTTGATCAATTTACTAATTAAACACATCTCAACTAAAAAAAATCAATGAATAATATATGACAAGAAAAAAACAAAACAGATTTACAAAAATCCTACAAAATTCGGTTCTCCCTATAATGACATGTATAAACACTAAGTCGGCAGATTAAAAAAGCTTAACATATACAGTTTTTAATTTGTTAATCCAAATTTTCACTAGATAAATCTGTTGATAATAGCTATATAATATATATATAGCTATTTCTTAAATTTAGAAACCGTTAATCACGCAATATTGTCGCAAATCTACAAAATAATATGTTGGTCAACGAGAAACGACTTTGAAATGTAAGAAAACGAGTCAAAAAGTCAACGAAAACAAAAAAAACTGACGAACCTTCGATGTGAGCAGTACGAAGAGTAGAGAGAGTAGTACTCATCGACCGATCCAACCCAACGACCCGACCCGAACTACCAGTTTTCTTCAGCTGCGTCGCCACCGCATTAAGCAAAATCCCACGACCACATCCTAAATCAAGAGCCGTCTTCACACTCGACCAATCTCCAACAGATCCAACCATCCTCTGCGCCATCTCATACCTAAGCGGCACAGCAGAGTAAAAAAAATTCGCCGCCGCGAAAAACAAACACACGGCGGAAATCGCCGTAACAGCTCCAAAGAATCCAGCCGAGAATCTAGCTGCGGCGGCGTTAGAGAAGAGAAACGATTGAAAGAAGACGCAGATCGGGTTAAAGTAGATGAAAAAGACGGTGGAGAGAACAGAGAAAGCAATCGCGTTGATGATGAGGAAGATGAGTGTATGTTTTTGCTCGATCCCGTAAATCGCGTAGATCTGAGCCCAATCTCTTGTTCCATTCGTTGTCTTCCCCATTAGATGCGAAAATTTCAAAGTTTTTCTCCGAGCAGAGTGAAGAAGAAACAGAGACGGTTACAAATTTTTTGGTTCAAAGATCAAAGAAACATGAGGATAAGAAGAGAGAGACTCTGACAGAATCTAAAACGTTGAGCAATCACAATGAAGCTTTTTATGATTCTCATGTGGAGCTTCTATTTATAACTGTCAAGTAGTGTCATGCATAACATTAGATAATGATATATGTGTGTGTATGTATGTATTTGTTTTTGTATTCAACAGTCAAAACACGAATTTGAATGTGTAACCGTTCCGGATTTAATTGCTTTTTAATTTTTTATATATATAAATTTAGCATTAATGGTATTTTATCTAAATTTAGGTTGTTTGTTTGGTGAGTGACCACTCTTTCATGTTTTCATTTCTCTCTTTTTTTTTCGTATAAAGAAGAAATACAAATTTAAGTTGTTTGTTTGGTGAGTTATCACTTATCACTATTTCATAAGAATTTGAAATCTGAAGTCCCCTAACATTAATTTTCTCTTCTTTTCTTTCCTTTTTGTTGTTTTGTCGTTTTACAAGATTTTTAAACTTGTTTTGTTTCTTAATCACGAGTCATGATGATTAGACTTTTTAAAAAAATATCGTTTAAGATTAAAAAAAAAAACATAGGATTCATAATTTCAAACATTATTTCTCCTTTATTCATTAAACTAGGATCGGACCCGCGGTCCACCGCGGGAGAATATTGGTTTACATACATTGCGTTTAATATTGTGTGTGTTTTTTAGTAGAACGAATCGTGTAGTATACTTATAAATATTCATAATTACGAATTGTAGAGAAAATGTAAAATTGTTTATAAATATACCCATCGTATTAATTATGATTTACAAAATAGAATTTTGTGTTTTAAAATTCTAAAATTAGACGATTCATGGAAATTAAAGCAGTAAAAATAGGTCAAAAACCGCGGGTCGAGCCCACATCATCTCACTATGGGGCAGATTTGGGAAAATATATTAAACCCGCAAATAAGCGGGCCACATGGATTAATTCGCAGTGGGTTATAGGTTTAATCGGTTTTCATCCGCGGGTTGGTGGATCAGCCCGCATATTAGTATTTATTGATAAAATTATAATTTATTCAACATGTGGTAATTTAAACAAACTTTTAATAGTATTTTTATTTATTTATTTATTTTAGTAGTATTTTAAATTTTGGTTACTTTAAAATTATTTAAACAAAATCCATGGATAATCCCGCAAATCCGCATACATTCGCGGGACGGGTTTGTACTTCATATATGCTACTCGCGGGTCGTGCGGACCGACTAACTACAAGTCAAAATATTTTTTGTCTATCGCAAAACGGACTTAACAAGATGAATCAACTCGCTTTAACAGTTCTAATGGGAATATTATTTAGTCATACAACAAAATGAAGTTTGGACATAGTAATAATAGAATATGTATCTTATTTGTTAGATGAGGGATTGAAAGATGAAGTATAATGATTAAAAATTAATTATTATTTTTCATGATTCACAAAATTTAATAAATACTTATCATCTTGTTGAATAATTCTAAAATCATATTCAATAAATCTTTATAAATTGAAAATTAAACTTCTTTGGTAAGCTATAAGTATGAAAATATCATAATTTTGATTTAATCTAATTAAATTAAAATTAGTTACATGGATTTCATATCTATTTAATTTACACGACCAAAATAAAAATATCTATTTAATTTACACGACCAAAATAAAAATATCAATTTAATTTATAAAACAGATGGGTTATTTGTGATAAATTTTCTAGAAATCTTTAGAAGCAAATAAAATATCTTTCAATTAATGATAATTGGCTAAAATGAGCGAAATTAATGACAAAAACGTTTATTGTTATGGAATTAGTCCCAAAAATATATGAACAAATTTATTATACGTAATTAATGTATAATATTGTTCGGAATATGCTTTTATTATTAGTTACCATAAGTACAATCAGATTTTATTTGATTTCCATAAATATTTGATTTTATTTCGATTTTTCATTATTAATTCGAATTTATATTCCAAAAAAAATTCAAAGATCCGATTTCAGAATTTCGGGTCAATTTTCTGATTTTAACCCGACCCATTTTTATTTGTACTTCTCTTTTAATAGTATAGAGATTTACCTATTTTATTCTTACTCGTTAATATTGCCTTTATTCATATTACAAACTTAATTACTATTATTGTTCTGTTACTCCATTATAATTTTATATTTTAATATCCAAATTTCAATAACAAATTTATTTTAATAAGATATAATTTTATATTTTATATTCAAATTTCTATTAACTATTTTTATATCTTAATTCGAATAGACATTTTCTATATCTTAACATTTTTATCCAATAATGGATATTTTAGCTAGGTGCAATACAATAAATCAATAATGGAGAATTTTCACCTACATGGCTACATATCACTATTAAAACCTTGGAATATCACACAAGTTCAATTATGTGATTTAATTTTTATGAACTTTCATGTCTATAATATTCGAACCATTCTCCTTTATTTAGAAAGGGATAAAAAAGAGAGAGTTGAATTTGTGGTGCTAGTGAATGAAGTAGCACATGCTAAGGTCTTTCGTATAGGTCGGAATCTGACTCCGACACTTGATTAGGCACATGGAATTTATTATCATTTTTTTGCTTTTTTAGGAAATTAACTTAAATCATTTGTAAACTATATATGAAAATATCGGTAATAAATCAATTGGAGAAATGTCAAAGTTATATATGAAAATATCGTATAATTATTTAACTATGGTTAGTATAATTCGAATTCTGAATTTAATTATCACGATTTCATTTGAGATGGAGATTACATGCACATGTACTATTAGTTGGATGTTCAAAAATCTGAGAGGACACATGTCACAATTTTATTTATTAGTATCAATTAAACATGTATCTGGTGAGGTACGTTCCAATTTTTCAAAATAATTAAATATATAGATATAGATATATGTATAATATATATATATATATATATATATCTTTATTATCATGGTTTCGTCGGCAGGCAAATTACATGTTAACTGTCGATAAAATCTTAATATATAATTTTAGATGAACACCAATCCGTAGTTGTTTTTACAAATACATTATATTTGTATTTTCTGGGATGTGGCTACTCAGTTTTATATTATACGTTTACTTCAAAAGAGTGAATAAAATTTGGCAGACAAATGTTCATATGAAAAGTTTTACTAATTTTATTGACAAAAGTAAAGAAATGGTTTACTATTTTACAATTATAACATCATAGGTACTGTATATGAGACTCTCTTTGACATAGGTAAACTGTATATGATAATGAGACCAATTGTTACTTTAGCTAATCTTTTATTACATTTTATGTAGCTATATATTATTATTATTCCACAATTTACAAGTTTACAAAAATAAATATGAAATGAAAAAAAAAAAACGAAAAAATTGAATTCATAAGAAAGAGCTAACCATTCATGCATCATTACTGACACTTTGGCCCTCCTCTATTAGTAGTAGAATTGAATTATTAGTAATTATGTACTTACAAAGATGAAGACGCAAAATTGTGACTGATAATGATAAATTCTTCAATAAATGTGTGAGAAAAGCCTATTTGAAGGTTGGAATTTGATAAAATTAAAGAGGGAAATCTTTTAAATACCACCAAATCTAAGAAAATTGTCGGCAGAATCAAACTTTACTTTTAATCTTTAGACTAACTAACTAAGCTATTCTCATTAGTGTGCCAAACATGTCGGCTAAACCGAGTTCAAGGCATATTAATTCGGTCTGATTTAACATTTTCTGATTTAATTCGGTCTAATTTAATAAAATGGTCAGAACCCAATCGGGTCGGCCCAATAAACAAAATTTATTAGCTCAAAAATGGACCATTACCATATCTTTTTTTTTGGAACGAAGTTGGATTTTACCGGTTGGACCTAATTATTTTCCGTAATTTCTAGTTGAATCTTTAAAATTTGAGAGACAATTTGGGTCGTATTTGACGAATCCTTGTTCATCTACCATTGAAAATGGAGTAAGCTTTTTAAGAAATTTTTATCTTTTGTCAGAAAACGACATCCATAATCCGCATTTTGAAGGGGAAAAAATTACAGGACGAAGATTAAAAATGATATCGTTCATTAAGATTATAGAACATAAAGGTTCGTGAAATGCAGCAGCTTTATTACTCTTAGATAGGTAAATAAACTAGATTCTTACTTTTGCCGCTGCTTCCTTGACTATATTTACTTCTCCGCCATTCACATTCAGAGAGACTGGCCCTTGCTCATCATAAACCGGAGTGGCCCTTGTTCCCCCTAAACCGGAAAAAATAAACCGATTAAAAACCGAGTCTATAAATCTTTCAAATTAAAGATATTTTATCTACAAAACCGAACCAAATAGTTTCCAGTCTCCATGTTGGTCTCTACATTTCATAAACTAAAATCAGCAGAACCAAAATCAAACCGGATTCGTCTAATCTATAGATGAACACTAGCTTTATGCAGTAATCTACAAATATGATCATTTGTAGAATCTTGAAGAGGACAATTTGTTTTCTTATTTACCTTTGCTTTGGCTTGATGATGCTGCACCAAACTGAGGATTGTGGATAAACTTTTTCAGAGACTGGAAGATTCCCAACTAGCATAAACAGCACCTATAATTTTTTCATGTAATACTTGACCAGAACATGCGATGATTCCACGGTCAAGACCTTCCAAGTAAACTCCTTTCGAGAAGTCTAAGTTTTTTCCGCCCGCATCAGTCACCACACCACCAGCTTCTTCCACAATAACAACTCCAGCCGCGTGATCCCATATCTTCTCTTTGTAACTCGACTGTGCAAACTTCATGAACACTTCAGCGTCTCCTCGTGCAATCGCAGCATATTTCACCATGCTATACACTCGCATCGGCTGCTTTCTGCAGAGCAAAAACTTTTGGTCAATAAAGAGACTTTTGAATAAGAGAGTGAATAAACAACATTTACCTAACTCCCATGCTATTGGCAAGTCCTGCAGTGAACAAGTGGTTTGAGTTTGCTCTCTCTACTGGCTCACAAACCGTAGCTAAAACCGGATCATCGACTGAGGAAACCTTAAGAAGTGTTGCAGATTCTGGGATTCCTCCAACAATCAACGGTTGCATCCACGCTTGACCACTTCCTCGCTTTGCATACATGACACATCCTTTCGATACTGACCCCGGTACAGATTTCGTCTTCATAGCTTGGTTGCAACCGTTACTTAAGCATTCTTTCTTAACCGGATAATTAGGACATCCTAGTACCCCCAACAGAACTTTACCGTTCTCTATCAAAGCTAAAGCAACAGCATACTGATCCCCGCGAACAAATCCCAATGTTCCATCAACAGGATCAAGCACCCAATGCCTTCCTTTAGGCCCTCCAACGGAGTTACATCGACTAATAGCCTTAAGAATTTCAGTTGATCCCAATGGTTTATCTGGCTTCGGAAGCCCGTATTTCGGAGCTTCAGACAATGCATCATTAATCGCATTCGACACAGCTCCTAAAAGACCTAAAGAATCAGCGTCTGAGAGAGTCTCAGTGTCTTCTTCAGCAACAATTGAAAGGTTTTGATCACCAAAAACTTCAGCTAAAACCCAGCTCACAATTGCTTGAACACCAAAATCTGTTAAGTGAATCAACAAAAGTTTAAAACTTTGGTACACTACTAATACAGAGAATCATTTGAAGTGATGAGAAGTTACAAGATTTTGTAATTTAAGATAAACACATTTTGTTTCATCTCTCAACAAATTACAGAACACAAGTAACTATGATTATTCGATTTTAGCTCAATTCGTGACACCAATAAGCAATTCGTGACACAATCAAATATCAAAAATTCGATTTTTTTTTTTTAATTTAACACAAACAGATCTCAAAATGACAATTATGAAAAAAAAACAGAACACAAACAGAGAAACAGAGAAATCGAACCTGCGACGGTGACAGGGGAATCATCGTCTTTAGACTTAACGTGACCACCATTAGGAAGATGAAGCTTCTCTTGAACTTTAACACAGAGAGAAGAAGCGAGGTGAACCACACGCACCGCCGTGTCAATCTCCGTTTCTAAGGATTCCACCACCATCGCCGGCGAAATCTATAGGAGGAAAGGAAGAGAAAGAGATATCAAAAAGCTTCACGCTTTTCTTTCACATGCTCTCTCTCCACTGCTTCTTCTCCTCTCCTTTGTTTCCACTTTTTTTTTTTTTATATATACAAAATGATAATTATTATTTTAATTTACTTTTTATACTTTTTTTTTTGTGGCTCTGTCGCATTTTATTAGAATAATAATTAAATTCTTTATTCCCGGAATTAAAAAAATAACACACTTTTCTCCTTTATAACAACAACTTACCAACGTTGATTTCAAAAGTATCTAAAATATAAAAATATTTATTTTCTTTGTTGTAAAATTGTAATACTACTACTATTTTTTTTTTTTTTGTAAGAATACATTTTTTTTTCTCCTTACAATTTTTTTTTTTTTGCAACATTATGCTAATTTTTGTATTTAGAAGTGTTATTAGTTTAAGAAATGTGATTCACTACTTGATTGATGATATATTGATATCATACCAAATTAAGCTTATTTATTTCGACGCTTTTCTAATAAAACGATATTGGAAAAGAATCTTTTTGGCATCTTACTATTTTTTTTTTTTTGTTTTTCTTACTATCTTAGCGAGCATTTTTTTGAAGAATCAAGAAATTGAAAACTAAATACTTCCTTTTTAATACAATATGGTATCCGAGACATATTCACGTTTGACAAATAGAAAAAGAAAATGAATAATATTATATTTGGAAGGCAACACAAAACACTTCGTATAATTTAGGAGAAAATCGTAACGTGTGATGGTGGGTGGGTTTGGTACTTTGTAGACTTGTAGTTAGGTGAATAAGGGAACACGTGCGAAAAAAGGTCGAACGAAATAAAAAAGTTGTCTTTATGAAATTTCTCGCATCCTCGTTATTTCATACGTACTGTATACTTTAATTTTTCAAATAATTTGACTTTAGTTTTTCGTATTCGTCTGATATTTTCTCTACAAATCTACCCAACCAACTTATTATAGCAATTGGGGAAAAAATAAACACATGGACGGTTTTTTTTTTTTTTTTTTTCTATTCACTTCACAAATGAAATTATTTAGATGAAGAGGTCAAATGAATAGAGACCGTAAAGAAGGGACTATGCATGGTGGTCGTGCATGTGGACAGAAAGCTCTTGTGTAGCTGTATAATTAATTGAATACTAGGATCGGACCCGCGGTCCACCGCGGGAGAATATTCATAATAACGATTTGTAGAGAAAATGTAAAATTGTTTATAAATATACCTAGGCCTGGGCAAAAAACCCGGACCCGAAAACCCAAACCGAAACCGACCCGAAAAAACCGGTTCGGGGCGGGTACGTGTATTAGCTATTTACCCTATTGGGTCTTGTATTGTCGTACCCGTGGGTATAGGGTAAAACCCGATCCAAACCCGATACCCGAACGGGTACCCGATTACCCGAAATTATATATAAAATTTTAAATATATCTAATATTTGAGTTAAATATATTTATATCCAAATATCCGAGAGTAATTACCAAAAAAGAAATACATTTATATTTAAATACTTAAGACTAAGTATATTTATACATGAGATATTTGTAAGTTTTTCGGATGTTTGGATAAAATTTTGGTTATTCGAGTAAAATTTTGGGTAAAAATTCGGATATTAGGATAAAATTTTGGATAAAAATCGGATATTCGAGTAAAAATTTCGGGTATTTGGGCAAATTTTCGGGTATTAGGGTAAAATTTTGGGTATTTGGGTATAATCGGGTATAATTTACCCAAACCCGACGGGTACCCGATTTTTTCGGGTATTTAGCGGTTCTGAAATTTTAAACCCAAACCGACCCGAACCCGATTGGACCCGAACCGAAACCGAACCGATATTTTAGATTTACCCTATTGGGTCATAAACTTCTCTACCCGAAGGACCCAAAACCGATCGGGTTTTACCCGAAACCGATCGGGTTTTACCCGAACCCGACCCGCGTACCCGATTGCCCAGCCCTAAATATATCCATCGTATTAATTATGATTTACAAAATAGAATTTTGTGTTTTAAAATTCTAAAATTAGACGATTCATGGGAATTAGAGCAGTCAAAATAGATCAAAAACCGTGGGTCGAGCCCAGATCATCTCACTATGAGGCAGATTTGGGAAAATATATTAAACCCGCAAATAAGCGGGCCACATGGATTAATTCGCAGTGGGTCATAGGTTTAATCGGTTTTCATCTGCGGGTTGGCGGATCAGCCCGCATATTAGTATTTATTGATATAATTATAATTTATTCAACATGTGGTAATTTAAACAAACTTTTAATAGTATTTTGATTTATTTATTTATTTTAGTAGTATTTTAAATTTTGGTTACTTTAAAATTATTTAAACAAAATCCATGGACAATTCCGCAAATCCGCATACATTCGCGGGACGGATTTGTATTTCATATATGCTACCCGCGGGTCGTGCGGACCGACTAACTACAAGTCAAAATATTTTTTGTCTATCGCAAAACGGACTTAACGGGACGAATCAACTCGCTTTTACAGTTCTAATGGGAATATTATTTAGTCATACAACAAAATGAAGTTTGGACATAGTAATAATAGAATATGTATCTTATTTGTTAGATGAGAGATTGAAAGATGAAGTATAATGATTAAAAATTAATTATTATTTTTCATGATTCACAAAATTTAATAAATACTTATCATCTTGTTGAATAATTCTAAAATCATATTCACGAAATCTTTATAAATTGAAAATTAAACTTCTTTGGTAAGCTATAGGTATGAAAATATCACAATTTCGATTTAATCTAATTAAATTAAAATTAGTTACATGGATTTCATATCTATTTAATTTACACGACCAAAATAAAAATATCTATTTAATTTACACTACCAAAATTAAATTATCAATTTAATTTATAAAACAGATGGATTATTTGTGATAAATTTTCTAGAAATCTTTAGAAGCAAGTAAAATATCTTTCAATTAATGATAATTGGCTAAAATAAGCGAAATTAATGACAAAAACGTTGATTGTTATGGAATTAGTCCCAAAAATATATGAACAAATTTATTATACGTAATTAATGTATAATATTATTTGGAATATGCTTTTATTATTAGTTACCATAAGTACAATCAGATTTTATTTGATTTTCATAAATATTTGATTTTTTTTCGATTTTTCATTATTAATTCGAATTTATATTTCAAAAAAATTTCAAAGATCCGATTTTAGAATTTCGGGTTAATTTTCTGATTTTAACCCGACCCATTTTCATTTGTACTTCTCTTTTAATAGTATAGAGATAATCTATTTAATTAATAAGCCTTACGCTTAAATTATGTTAATATTAAGCTGCGAACAATAAATAATAGTATAAGCCTGTTAACCGTCCAAGTAATCGTACGGTGGATTCTCGTTGTGGCTTTTTTTTTTTTTTTTTTTTTGGCACACTCTCGTTGTGGCTAGGAAACGAAAAGTTCATTTATTTTTAATTGTGTGACCAAAAAGTAGCTGATTGTGGTAGTTCACCTTTTTGTTCTTTTGATTAGTGCTACAAAAATATTTATTTTTATTATCATTCAAATAGTAGTAAACTTAAAAATCAATATTACAATTCCCTTATGCTATTTTTTTGGGTTAATTTAATCTAAATACCCAAATAAATGAAAAATTAAGAATATATACGTGCTTTTTGTATAATTAGATCTCTCTCATCAACTTGTATAAGTTGGACAAAAATATCCTTCCGCATGTAAGAAATTGTTTAGCGATATAATAAAATAGTTATCGACGAGATAAACATTTCAAATGATTCCGATAATTGCAGTTTTGGATAGTTAATTATTTTGTTAGCATTATATCTATTATTCGTTTAATATGCTAAATAATTTGCTAACACGATAAGGTTACACATAATGTGTTAAATGAATATTTATCGATTTAAAATTAAGAATCAATGTTTTTTTTTTTTTGTGTATCTATCAGTTCAATAAAAAAGGATTAGTCTTTCTCTTACATGATTAACATGATAAGTCATATTATATCGCGATAATTTTACAAGTTACATGGTAAACTACCATTTATCATTTATCGTGTTACAACATTTATTATATGATTATATAAGCTAACTTATGTATTACCCTGTTTATCTATTTTAATAATTTGATCATTTCCGCTAACTTATACATTAGCATATTCATTTATCATGATAATATAATTGTTATGTTTAAAATATGTTAATATTTTATATACGTTGCTAATTAAATTGTTATCCGTACTATAGAATCGAATCCAGAAAAATGTGACAATGGTCTTTGTCGTCGACAATGCTCATTCCTCTATCTGGATCGATTAACCTCATCAAAACTCCAATTGGCAAATTCCTCATTCCATAATTCTGCCAAGGTCTTGAACTTTGTAGCTCAATCGATTCAATCCACTATGAAATTCTTTTGCAGCCATACTTTTTCCGATGCTATTTTAATTATGACCACCGCTTGTAAAATTATTACTGTCGGTAACATCATCACCCATCACCACTGGTAAAATTATAATCGTCATGTGATAAATCATTATGTATTGTGTTAACTTATTTATTATATGGTTGGTATCAACTAACATAAACATTAACATATGTATTTATCATGATAAAGAAGCTGTGATAAAAACTAAAGAAATAATATAAGAGAAGATGAAAAAAACGAAAAAGTGAGAACAATTAATAAGACAAGGGTAAATTGGTCCAAATCAAGTGAACAGAGTGTTTGAAATAGTAGTAGGAGAGAGAACTAATTATGAAGTTTTCTATGTATAGATAATGATAGTATCTTTTTTTGGGTTTTTAATTGGAGCACCGTTCAGATTTATTTCGGTGGTAACAAAGATTCTTCGTGCAATGTTTCGGCGATGCTTTTCTCACCGGATTGGGTGTTCGTCGGCGGCGAAGGTTGATGTCGATATATACTTCCGATGACTCATCAACATGTGTTGCATATGTCACCTGTATTCATGTCAAACATCTTTATGTAGTTGATGTTAATTTGGTGGGCTTTGTCGAACCTCACTTTTATTTCTGCACAATATTTGTGGGCTTTAAAAGCCTTTGTTTCCCCTTTGATAGTTTGATATACTCCATCTGTTTCGAATATAAGATGTTTTAGAGTTTTTATTTTGTTTCAAAATATATGATGTTTTGCAAATTTCTATGCAACTTTAAATGTATTTGATATTTTATGATTGTTTGTATTCTGCAGTTTATTTTCTAATCGGTTGAATTTTTTAAATCAACTCTTAAATGGTAGGTTTTAAAAAAGAAAATAATTTTTTTTAAAATATGTGATCTTAACCAAAACAGAGAGGGTAATATATTTGAGAAAAAAAAAATGATGGACTATATAAATCAATAATAAATAGACGTACAGTACATGTAATTGTAAACCAAAAAAAAAAAAAAAAAGGAATGCCAACATACGTAGTTAGCGAGATTTTATTATAGTGGCCAAACAATTGTTTTACATATTTTTTTTGTGTTTTTTTATATAGTTTATAGTTAGGGAATTTTGCCAAATGTACCACAATTTTAGAAATTCCTAGCAAATGTACCACATTGCAAATCGATTTAGCATCCATACCACTTTTGGTATTTGTGTGGTAGAGGTTGAACGATTTTACCCTTCTGCTTGCGTCAGGAATGTGTCAGGGGAAGGAGCTACAGTCAGACGCCGTTTTGTCTCCAGATCTTGTCCCTGATTGAAAATTCTCTGTTGCGTCTAGATCTTGTCCCCGATTTCATCAGCTTGCTCTATTATCATGAATCCCAGATGATATGGTTTTACCAGCCTGCAGCGATCTGGATTTACTCGGGGACAACATCTCTTAATTATCCATCGCCAGATGATGTGGGTTTACCAGCCAGATATCTGGATTAACTCGGGGACAACTTGATCTTTATTTTATTCTGCCAGAGAGCCGAAGACGAAGATCTGGATTTACTCGGGGACAACTTTGTTTTACCAGCCAGAGGGACGAAAACGGTTACCAATGCGCAGGAAAGAGAAAAAAGACGGCAGAAATTTCGGAAGGTGTCCCTTTCTCTGACACACACTTCTCTCTCCATCAAGGACAATTTCGTCCGGCTTTAAGCATGTGACATTGAAATGTGGTACATTTCAAAAGCTTTTCCCAAATGTGGTACTGGACCTAAACTTTCTCTGAAAAGTGGTACTCAATCTAATTTTCCCTTATAGTTATGCGTTCTTTATTTATTACTACTACCATTATTTCGTTTGGTCCATTACACGTTTGGATGACTTGACCATATGATTCAAAGTTAAAGAATTTCTGATGAGTTGATACAATCTCTATATTTTGTTGTTTTATAATGTGAACCAGGGACTCGGTGGCTCTTTCCAACGTTGTATTAAGGGATTGAGTGCTAGAGATTATCTTGGTTAGATTTCTCACTGAACTATGTTTCTTTTCATCTTTTTTTGAGATGGTCACTACTTATTACTTGTCAGTTTGCGAGTGAATGTTTTCTTGTTTTTGATTCAGCCATTGATATTCTCGTCAACTGATACTGTTTACACTCTACAAGTTCTTGTTTTGAATGATTATTTGTCCTACGATTCCATCTTATAGAGCTTGTTTATATGAAAAGTTTATTTACATTGCATCTTAAGTTTAGAGATTTTTTATCAAGATGAAACTCCATTGCTATGCAAGATGCAAAAGATTGTACAGTTCAACACTATGCAAAAGATTCAATTTGAAAGCCTAAACGGTTGGATGGCTTTGCGAGTATTTGGAAACTTTTTGTACCTCTTCTCAACAAGCACATTGTTCCCAGCAAGTCTTTCACTCAAGTCGAAACTACATTAGTTATGTTTTTATATTATTTGGTTGGTGAAAAAATTAGAAAACATAAATGTATTTAGGGAAACTTCACATTGTGCCCAGCCACTGGATCAAAACTATAATTATAGTTTTTACAATAATGTATCCACATGCTTAGACTGCAAGAATCCATGACATATTGATCATCAAATGAATTGGACTTAAAAAGCATTCCCTGGAATCCAATAAGCAACATTGTTTCCGGCCTTGAGCTATATGGCAAAATGAGCTTCTGTTGCAGAGGTAAGCAACAATGGTTTTGGTCTCAACTCTCAAACCCAAACAGAAAATTTAGTTCCAAAGATGAAAAAAAGAGAGAGGCATTTCTCCGGTCAAGCCCTTGAAAAGTGCGGTTTCATATCCCAACGAGGAAAGGATTGCGAGGCGGAAACAAACCGGTTTGGTGAAATTCTTTGCGTATCTAATTCCGGAAAACAAAGCTTTTCATGTTTCTTCTAGCTGCATTTGCAAAAAGGTTCAAAACGTGGACATGAAACTCCTACTAGATTCATTTTTTTATACATCAATATAATGGAGTAAAACTTAAACCCATAAACACACAAAAAAGTCCATATCCTATAACCAAGAGCAACTGCAAGACACTGGACTTAACATACTCATGAAAGGATTATGACCATGAACAAGAAGAGGAGCATACCGTGCAGTGTCCATCAACGAAAACAATGTGTGGTCGATTAGGCAAACCAGTGACAACATAAGCGCTATACCAATCTGTCACGTTATGGAAGAGATTTGCGTACTCAAAACGAGTAACAAGCAAGTTTGGTTCCTCCACCCACTGAGGCCAAACAAAAAGCAAACCAAACATCGATCAAACAACATATAACCACCACACACTAATTCACTACTACATAAGTTTCAAGAATCTCACAAAACCACAACCTCAATATGAACAATGAAAATCTCAAATTCTCAATTCCATCACAGAAAGATCTCGATGTTTCTACCAAAGAATTTTTAAATTCCACATTAAATCATTCAAAAAAAAGATTTCCACATTAAATATGAATAAAGATACTTAACTTTCATATAAGTTATATGGGTCATTCCATCTATTAACTGCTTCTTAGAAACATCAAACATGTATACACTAATCCAAAATGAGATTCCATCCCAAATCAAAAGAGGAAAAAGTTCATAATTTTGAACGAATATGCTATTAACCTCACATTCGAAATTGAAAATAGACATTATAACTTACAATAACAAATGTTAAGTAATCAAACTGTTAGACCTAAAGAAATTATTTTTATCGATTGCATTTTCGGTTTTACAATTATGATTGAATCAACGGTTTTAAGGAACCCAAGTTCTTCGTTGGTTATCTATATGTGTGTCTAGTTCAGTAAGGAAGTTACAAGTTGATTTTGGATCTCATGATATTTGATAGATAATACAAGAAGAAATGGTTGGACCTAAAAAGGAAAGATGATGAGAGTCAAAGAAAAGAGTCGTTAGACATATTATTTTCTTCATTTTTTTGGTTTCATATTTTTTATTCAAATTATTTACCAAAAAAAGGCTAAAGAACGAAACGCGGCTCTCGGCTGGATTCACGGCCTCGACGTGATTGACGGTCTCGACGTGACCAACGTTTTTCATTTCATTTTGTTTTCCCACATTTCAATATTCATTTCATTTTTATAAGAGGAATAATCTCTCTTTTTCTTGAATCTCATCCACATTTAAGAGTCAAAAATTGGCAAAAGAAACTTATATTTAAAATAGCTAAAATAATAATAATCCTGCAATAAAAGCATGTTTGCTACTAAATTAACCAAATATTCACATATAATTAACCTCTCTTTAATTTTTTATCCATCACCCGATAAAACACCAATTAGTTTTAAAAATTGACACATTAACTCTGAATCCTATGTGTGTATGTTAATGTTTATCACTGTGCTGTAATTCCAATTTATGTGTACAACTGTTTATACAACTGTAGATATATGTATCGTATATATTGTTTGTATATATATATATATATATAATATGTTGGATATGCATTGTATGAAGGATACATTATCAAATAACTAATTCCACGATTAAAAATAGTTCGATGGTAGTTTTATTTCTCGTTTCAACAGCGATTTGTTTGGAAGAACAAGACAAACTGATTTATATCATACTGACATTTGGAACAAAGATTAGACGTGGTTAATGATTTTTGGTAGTGGGTCCAACATGTTCTAATCTTAGGTGAGTAAGCGAATTATTGTTAATTAAACAATTTGGATATTATGTAATGTCTTTTCCTCGAAAATGACACATTATGATGTTTGTCCCTAGTGATTTATAAAAACTAACAACCACAGAAAAGAGATAGAACATATCATAGAAACTTGTAGTTTGATAACAAGTTTATTTTAGTTGAAACAGATTAAGTGTGTAAATACTAAATAATCTGCGAATTACTCTGAAATAATTATTATATCACTGAAATTTTCCAATCAATTTATCTTTCGAGAAGTTATTGGACCATTGTCTGATTATCGAGCTGATACATAATTAACGAACATTATAATTAAAAGATGGATTATTTTAATCAAACCCTAAATATAATTTCAACGCGTTAATCTGAAATTGATATGAACTTTTGTGCCTTTAAGGTCCCATAAATGATTAATTAAGTAAACAAATCTAAAAAGTCTTATAAGTTAGTACGTAGTCGTCTTCTAATTCCAGCATTCGAATAATAATAAGTTAAAATTTTAAAGTAAATGATAAAGATTCAGCTGTAGGAATCATGTGATTTGATATACGAGCACATGTGCAAGCACATGGTGTGACCTAACGACTTCATCCTCCACTATCATCTTATTTTTCTTAGAATATTAATTGCATTTTCTTTTTACTTTTTGCTGCTTTAAAATTACGTTTTTGCTTACGAGAACGAAATTTTCATGTCGTTTTATGATTGGCAAATTCCCAAAATATATGTATATATATATATAGACCTTATTTAATCCAACATGTAACGAGAAGATATATTAACACGTTAAAGACCATAGTCTTTTTCATGTTTGAAATATGAGGTCTAACGAAGTACGTAATCAAACAAAAAAAGTACCTCACCATAAATACTCTCTTCGTTCTTTTATAAATGATGTTATAAGAGAATGCATATACATAAAAAAATCATTTAATTTTTATTTATTTTTAAACTAAAACATCATTTATTATCTAATCAACCAATAAAAAATCAATCTACAAAATATAAATCGTCAAAACTAATAAAAAAATAATTAATTTTGCATTGAAAATTAAAAACATCATCTGTTTAAGAACAAAATTAGAAGCTTACAACATCACTTATAAAAGAACGGAGGGAATATAAACATTTAACATAAAATTGTTGTTTTCTATTTAATATACAATTTAAAATCTAAAAATATAAAACTATACTAAGGAAATCATAAACATTTTTTAAAACAGAACGAAATAATAAACATAACAATAATTAAACTTTATTTAGCTGCAAAATATATAATTAATACTATATATTCTTTTACTATAAATGATATAACAATCTAAGATAAATTGTGTTGTTGATAAAAATTGTTAAATCGCAAAATGATTTCATCTTCTAAGGATTACCGATGAAAATATAAATTTCGGTTTGTAAGATTTAATACTCTAAAAGAGATTTTTAAATCTACTTAACTCCACTTTTCCAACTGGAGTTCGATTCCACGAAATCGTGTTACTTCGCGTATTAAGGATTGGCTATGGATCGGATCTTGTCGATCCAAAAACGTTATTAAAGAAAAAAAGTCTATTTTGTAAAAAATAAATAGTTATCCTTAACTTTTCTAAATATACATGATGAATAAGATCTATACTAGTATTTTTGCAGTCACTTTTGAGTCGGGTGGGTAAAATTGTTCTCGGATATTTTGGATACCCGACCCGTTTACAAATTTTAGTCATAAAAAGTTTGTTGGGTTGGGTTATATTTAACCCAACTCATACACCGGATATTCCATATTTAATAATTTAGATATTTAGAAGATTTGATTAAGATTTAGAATTATGATTCTCCTATCATTTTTGTTTGATTTGTTTTTAACTGTTTTGAATCATCATATAATACATAAAGTAAAAAAAAAAATCAATTTTTTTTCTGCATATACTGTGATTCGAAATTTTTAAAACGGACATATATTATCCAATTGACGAAAATGTGTGTTCAACGTTATACATCGATTAAAATATTTAGACAATAATTCAGAATCATATCATAAATAAGATCAACATTTATAAAATAAATGAGTTTTTTCGCCGGACGGGTTTGGCGGGACGGGTTTTTGAATCAACAATAATAAAAATATTAAAATAGCATTAATCCGCCGCTTCAATACAGATTAAATTTTTATTTTTTTTTAATATCAACAATATTAGACATATTAAAAGAATCTCATTTAGAAAAGATTGTATAAAACTAAAAATTGTCTCGTGGTATAATGTTACTTAATAACAATTGTAAACTATAAAATATAAATATCTTAGAAAATGATACAATTTGCAAACTTTTATATATAATAAATAATCGTTAAATTTTAAAAATTACTACTTTTAGAAAACAAATCACGGGACATGTTAAGAAGTTACAGGACGGGTTATATTTCGGAACGAAATTATATGTTGGACGAGTTTTAATCAATATTTATAAAATTTTAAAATATCATTACCATGCCGCTTTAATACAGATTAAATCTTCAGTTTATTAAAATATAAATGACTTAGAGAATGATATGATTTGTAAACTTTTATATATAATAAATAATCATTAAATTTTAAAATAAAAACAAATCACGGGACGGGTTAAGAAATTACGGAACGGATTATATTTCGGAACGGGTTTATATGGCGGACGAATTTGAATCAATATTTATAAATATCATTAACATGCCGCTTTAATACGGGTTAAATCTTCAGTTTATTAACAATTGTTTCGTCGACTCGTGATATACCGTTACATAATAACAATTGTAAACTATAATATAAATAAATATTTTATAAAGAGATACAATTTACAAAATATTTCTATACTAACTTTAAAAATAACAACTTATGAATGCATGACAAATCAAAATCTTGTTGTTACGTTGGGTATATTTGCTCTCTTCTATGTGTGTGTGTTTTTTTGCCGTTAAACAACGTCACAGTTTTGGTTTCGTGATATGCATAGTGTAAGCACAAAATGCAAACGAAGAGAAGCACCGTCTGTTACGGCGCCGTCATCATTGTCCACCATTCCCGTCCTCCAAAAGCCGCGTTTTGTGGGTTCCACTTAAAATTGTTTCACCACTATTTATTTATATTTCGAGTTTTTGGGCAACAAATAATATTCAATTTCGAGTTTCATATAAGTCCTAGAGGTTTCACTATAATATTATAGATAGCATAATACTTTACCAAAATAAAATAATATAGATAGCATATATCATACTTTACCAAACTAGCCAAAACTAATGTAGCTAGTTTGGTTTAAATTAAAAATCTGAAACCATAAATAGATGAGTTGAATTAATTGATTCACTCATGCCATAATAAATTAGTTGGGAACTTGGCTGGTTTGACCTATTTTCAACAGTTATTATAAGTTATACATCTACCTCTTGCTACCAAATAATCAAAAGCTCTTGTATATTGTTTTAGTATATATGCTAACAAATGCTATTTAACTTAGTGGTTGAAACATATTTAAGAGACAACTTCTTTTCACCATTAATGCAACACGATCACAATATTAGTTAGGTTTCCACCGGCTACCACTTTATTGACAAAAAAACATTGAAATCATATTTTTGGTCTACGAAATCCATCTTACTAATATTCCCTACTTGATTGATATCAAAGAATTATGACTATGATACTATAACAAGTGTCTACAGAGATCAACTGGTTAATCTTCTGTCACTTTTAATATGCTTCTTTTGTCATTTTATCTTCATTTTAATTAAGACCATGAATCAGTTACTATCATAGATGTACATTCTTTATCACAGTAGTTTATATACCTGTCCGTTAACTACTTTTTTAAGAATTTTTTTTTGGCATTTCTAGTGTTGTTAGTTGATCTAGTATTACTCTTAATTGTTTTGTTTACAATAATAATCTTGATAACCTATAAACTAAAAAACTACAGCTCAAATTTTACTACATAATCCCTCCGTTTCGTTTTAGTTGTCGTTTTAGGACTTAAATTTTGTTTCGTAATACAATGCAAATGTTTGGTAAAAATTCCAGTATTATCCCTATTGTTTTAATGATTTAGCCAATGAAAAAATTTATAAGATATATTAATAAAGGGTATAACAGAAAATTTAATGTTTTTTTTAATTTGTGTGAAAAAACTTTAAACGACAACTAAAACGAAACGTAGGGAATAGTATTTACATACATGTAGAAAAATTATTCGTAGAGAAATCCAAATGAACAAAATGAATTGATTAAAGATAGTTCCATAGAAAAAACACAAAATGTAATCGAAACAAAAGGTAATTGATAAACAAGTGACCCACAATATTACAACTACCAAAAGACATAAACGTTTTCTTATTCTTTTTATCTTTTTGAAAAATACCTTACACAATACTCAAATTAACAGCTAATACCCGCCGCTAATTTTATGCAACTTCATTAGTACAAGTTACAAGAGACAAAAAAAACTTAACTAATTAATCATTATTATAAAGTAAAAAAAAACTAAGCTTATTATTATTCTTTAATCCTATATTCTTTCTCTCTGTTTCTCTTTGTGTAGGGCCTTTGTGAAGGCTTCCATTGAGTTGCTTCTCCTCTGTAATAATAATATGACAGCCTAATCAAACCAGCCTGGAAAGAGCTATGAGCTATCTATCTAAAGAAACAAGTTTTGCAGAAAGTAACACTTAAAAAAGTCTCTACCTTTTCTCTTCTTCCTTTGCTCTCTTGTCTTTCATTGATTCTTCTTCGTCCCAAAACACACACATTCTTCTCCATTTGCCTCTTCTCGCCATGTGAATCCAAACCCTAAAGCTTCAAAATCCCTACTCTTTTCTCTATCTTCAACCTTCTTCAAGAACACAATCTCCAAACACAAAAAGTTTAATCCTTTTTAGCATTGAGCTTGTGGGTTTTCTTCGTTTTTCGATTTGGGTTTTAGGGTTCTTGATTTCACAAAAAAATGGTGTTCACAAAATCATTACTTGTTCTTCTTTTGTTCCTCTCTTGTTACACTACTACTTCATCTGCTTTGTTTAATCCGCCAGACAATTACTTGATTTCTTGTGGCTCATCACAAAACATAACTTTCCAAAACAGAATCTTTGTTCCAGATTCACTCCACTCTTCTCTTGTACTCAAAATCGGAAACTCTTCTGTTGCAACATCATCAACTACTTCCAATTCAACCAATTCCATCTACCAAACCGCTCGTGTTTTCTCCGGTTTAGCTTCTTACAGATTCAAAATCACTTCTTTAGGTCGACATTGGATCCGTCTTCATTTCTCACCAATCAAGAACTCTACTTGGAACTTAACCTGTGCTTCAATCACTGTCGTAACAGACGACTTCGTGCTCTTGAACAACTTCTCTTTCAACAACTTCAACGGCTCTTACATCTTCAAAGAGTACACTGTCAATGTCACTTCAGAGTTCTTGACCTTAAGTTTCATTCCTTCAAACAATTCGGTGGTCTTTGTCAACGCTATTGAAGTTGTCTCTGTTCCGGATAATCTTATCCCTGATCAAGCTTTGGCTCTTAACCCTTCAACACCATTTAGTGGTCTCTCTCAGCTTGCGTTTGAAACAGTCTATAGATTAAACATGGGAGGACCATTGTTGACTTCTCAAAACGATACATTGGGAAGACAATGGGATAACGATGCAGAGTATCTTCATGTTAATAGCTCTGTTCTTGTTGTAACAGCGAATCCTTCTTCGATTAAGTACTCTCCTTCTGTGACTCAAGAAACAGCTCCTAACATGGTTTATGCTACTGCTGATACAATGGGTGAGGCTAATGTTGCGAGTCCAAGTTTTAATGTTACTTGGGTTCTTCCTGTTGATCCAGAGTTCAGGTACTTTGTTCGTGTTCATTTCTGTGATATTGTGAGTCAAGCTTTGAACACGCTTGTTTTCAATCTTTATGTGAATGATGATCTTGCTCTTGGAAGTCTTGATCTCTCTACGTTGACTAATGGTCTTAAAGTTCCTTACTTTAAGGATTTTATCTCCAATGGTTCTGTTGAATCTTCCGGTGTTTTAACCGTTAGCGTTGGACCTGATTCGCAAGCTGATATCACGAATGCGACTATGAATGGGTTAGAGGTTTTGAAGATTAGTAATGAAGCTAAGAGCTTAAGCGGTGTTTCTTCTGTTAAGTCACTTGTTCCTGGAGGATCAGATAAGGAAAAGAAGAAAGCGGTGATCATCGGTTCCGCGGTTGGTGCGGTTACTGTGGTTCTGCTGATCGCGGTTTGTTGCTATTGCTGTTTGGCTGCTTCGAGGAAGAAGAGGTCGACGAGTCCTCAAGAAGGCGGTAATGGACATCCTTGGTTGCCATTGCCTTTATATGGACTCTCTCAGACTCTTACCAAATCAACCGCTTCTCACAAGAGTGCCACAGCTAGTTGCATTTCTTTAGCTTCTACGCATCTTGGCCGTTGCTTTATGTTTCAAGAAATCATGGATGCTACTAATAAATTCGATGAGAGCTCGTTGCTCGGTGTTGGTGGATTTGGTCGGGTTTATAAAGGAACTTTAGAAGACGGGACTAAAGTCGCGGTTAAAAGAGGTAACCCGCGATCTGAACAAGGTATGGCTGAGTTCAGAACCGAGATCGAAATGCTGTCTAAACTCAGACATCGACATCTCGTCTCTCTAATCGGTTACTGCGACGAGAGGTCTGAAATGATTCTGGTCTATGAGTACATGGCGAATGGACCGTTGAGGAGTCATCTCTACGGAGCTGATCTTCCTCCATTGTCATGGAAACAAAGACTCGAGGTTTGCATCGGCGCAGCGAGAGGATTACATTACCTACACACGGGTGCATCGCAGAGCATTATACACCGCGATGTGAAAACCACGAATATCTTACTGGACGAGAATCTAGTCGCTAAAGTTGCAGACTTTGGACTATCCAAAACCGGCCCTTCACTCGATCAAACCCATGTGAGCACGGCGGTTAAAGGAAGCTTCGGTTATCTCGACCCGGAATACTTCAGGAGACAGCAGTTAACAGAGAAATCCGACGTTTATTCGTTCGGTGTTGTCCTAATGGAAGTTCTCTGTTGCAGACCGGCTTTAAACCCGGTATTACCGAGGGAACAAGTGAACATAGCGGAATGGGCAATGGTGTGGCAGAAAAAGGGTCTACTCGATCAGATCATGGACAGTAACTTAACCGGTAAAGTGAATCCAGCATCACTGAAGAAATTTGGCGAAACTGCAGAGAAATGTTTAGCAGAATATGGCGTGGACCGGCCTTCTATGGGAGATGTATTGTGGAATCTGGAGTACGCGTTACAGCTCGAAGAAACATCTTCGGCTTTAATGGAACCTGATGACAATAGCACAAACCACATTCCAGGGATCCCAATGGCGCCAATGGAACCGTTTGATAACAGTATGAGTATAATCGACAGAGGAGTAAATTCGGGGACCGGGACTGATGATGATGCGGAAGACGCGACTACTAGTGCTGTGTTTTCGCAGCTTGTTCATCCTCGTGGAAGGTAGAAGAAGAAAAACACATTTGGTGAAACAAACAGAGACAGAGCATTGTTTGTTTTTGAAAAATTTACAGAAAGAAACATATTTATTCAAGACTTTTGGGTTGGAAACAACAAAATGATTCATTCAGGATTTATTTTCGAATTTTTACGGTGTATTTGTTTTGTAATATAGTGAGTACTGATGTTTTTTAAAAGCAAATCATGAATCAGAATGTGATTATATCTTTAACTTTTCAGATTTTTTAAAATTCATTATACATTTGTTTTGTTAATATCTCGATTATGAGTTAGTGTGACTACGACGTCGTTTTCAGTGTTTGAAAGAGGAGATAAAAAATTAAAATTACATATTTGCGGTGAGCGTGGATCGAACACGCGACCTTCAGATCTTCAGTCTGACGCTCTCCCAACTTTTGATATCTTACCAGAAATTTATTTTAACATACTGATTGTAACAAATTAATTTTTTTTAATAACACATTGACACTTTTCCCTCTGCACTCTCCATAAACTTATTGATTTGGATTAGTAGATTAAATAGTATTTATTGGAACAATATATATCATTAACGTTAATACAACATTAGAATATATAGTGAATGATACAATACAAATAGATTTCAAATTACATATTATTCCTTCACTTAATTATACTTTGGAAAATCTCCAGTAGAAGCTACTGCTCTCTGGCATTATTCTTCTTTTAAGCCAAGTTTATATGATTCTTTTTTACTTCCTGCACACGATTCCGTATCCAGAAGACGCTCCACGGGTACAATCCAAAGTTGCATATTTAATCTCTGACTTAACTAAATCAAACTCTGCTTGTGAGTCAGAGAAAATGCAAGTTTTACAGTCAGTGGAGAGGAGTGAAGAAGTTTTGAAGCTGTCTTCACCACCAACCACTGGCATTGCGACTCCAGGCTTAGCCGGATTTTGGAAATCGGGCTTGTAGGTTCGTCCCAAGATTCCGTCGACCTTAGGTGAAAGGTTGAAGAATCTGAATTGAACCTCAAGATGTGCAAAACAGTCATCTGATGGTACTTTGTAGCTATGGATTCTGTCGTCTTCTTTTGTCACTGGAACCACATTGATCATGATCTCGGCTTTGTCTTTGATTGTCACGATCACACTGTTTCTCATGCTCACTCTCTCAATCTTGATGTCCTTGTTTGGTGAGTACCTGTTTGTAAAGAAAACATATAAGTTTCAAGAATCCGGAAAAAAACAGAGGAAAATTGTTCCATAAAAGGTTTGTTTCAAGTATCAACCATGACATCACTATGTCACCATCCAGATTCAAGCTCACATGTTGTTGACATAAGAAATTAAATACTTACCAGGTGGAGAGAGTTTCTTCTGGGACAGATAAATCTTGGCCATCGAAACTGAATTTGAGATGGTCGATTTCGTTGTCCCATGAGGCGGTTTTCGCGGCTTCGAGGGAGAATTTGTGGGAGTTGAAGAGGAATCCTAGAGCTTGGATCCATGTGAAGTCTCTCGCACGACCAGCGGGTCTGTGACCAATGAACCTACCATTGATCTGAAGGTCAGAGTCAGAGACGAGGCTAAACTCTTCATTGCTCTTTCCATGGAAGTAAAACACAATGCCGTCTCCTCCAATAAACCTCGGGTCATAACAAGCTGATCCAGGTCTGTTGCAATTTGGTTTCCTCACTATAAAAAAACATTATGATCTTTACTTGAAAATGCACAAAACATGTGTGAAAGCTTTATGATTATAGAAATCGAAAAATCTTACTGCGGCATTGGGATTTGCAGGTAGGTCTATCGCAATCGGCGTAGCACACTTTGTTCTTGGAGCTCATAGCGGTTTTGCATGGACATTCCTCTGGACATCTAATGTACTTGCGGTAACATCGAGTGTAAGGGTTACTACAATAAACTCCAGCTGCCTTGGCTTGCAAGAAACAAGTTGCAGCCACCAGAGAAATCACTAGCAAAAGGGTTCTTGAGATCTCCATCTCTGTTCTTCTGTTTGATTAGAGAAGGATAGTGATTTGTTTGGTGATGATGAGAATTGTTGATTGTGAATTTATAGGAGTGAAAAGTCAAATCCTTGCTTAATAAAGGGGCTATTATGTTAATTAATTATTGAGATACAAGTTGGAGACTGTGTGCCTTTGGACGAACTTCGCGGTGACACCATTAACTATTTCACTTAACCTTTTTTTACTACTTCGTTTCTAAGCAAAAATATGACAATTTCTCCAATTTAAGGCACCGTTTTAAGATTAATTTTGTAATGACGACTATATTATAAATCCAAATGTTAAATGTTTAGTATAACGGTAAGAACATATATACGTCAAGAAATATATAAACATTGTAGATTTGATATATTATAAGAACGAAGTTATTAAATTGTTAGGAAAGAAAGCAGTGTGATCCACATTTATCGGTCCTAATAAACAGGACAATGACATTTTGTTGAGCATGTGTTATACATATAACCTGTGACCTGTTAGAATCTTTTGATATTGGTTCATTCATGGTGTTACAAGGATGATTTTATACGTGAACCAAGTATTATGTTTTCAGAAAAACTATAATTCATGTAATTATTCTCTATGGTTTTTTTTTTTTTTTTGGTTTTCTCAACCCAAGGAATTTGATTCTTAGGTGCTTAGATTTCTTTTTAGGTTAAGGTAAAAAAGTATCAAATTGTGTGGTTTAGTTTCTGATATTTCAAAGTAAGGTTCTATTTTTATTTTTTATTTTTTCATATCTATGCATCAATTGTACATTTTGAATTTCAAAATTTTCTACAAATACATGAATACTTTTATCTTACAAGAGCTGTTTCACATTCAAATAAAGTTTTTCTTTTACAAGTGTTGGTGTAAATTATATGGTGTCAATAATAGACGAATAATCTTGTAGATCTAATTATTTTAAAATGTGATATATCAGAAACCTATACATAACTTCATAAACTACTTTAAGTGACATGAATTGCTTGAGAATTTGGTTCTTAACCGGCCATATATATTATATACTATACTTGTAACTCTAGATACCTTGTGCCCGATTATCAACGGAAGAGAAGATAATGAAACTATACTAAAGTGACTTAGGATAAACTTAATCACAACTTCCGAACGATTATTATGAAATAAAACAAGTCAAACTATTTTTCATTCATGGATCTAAAATCATGAATCATTAGTGATTTTAATATTCATGAATACTTTCCTCCAAAATATCAATGAAAAGTTGAAAATGAATACGTTCCTCCAAAATATCAATGAAAATTTGAAAATATAGCGGATATAAAAGAGGAGATAAGAAAATCCAAACTAAATGAAATTAAGAAAGATTTGTTAGTTTATTTTTCTGAATTTTAGTTCTGAAATATCAAGGCTGTGTCGTTTTGGAGGAGAACTAAAATTAAGAAATAAAATGCGGTGAGCGTGAATCGAACACGCGACCTTTAGATCTTCAGTCTGACGCTCTCCCAACTGAGCTATCCCCGCGATGACATCAGAACCTAAACAATATAATATAGACGAAACAATTACAAAACCTTATGCAATAGAAAAAACAATTACAAATCTTTTGTGAAATTCCTAGTCAGGTGCTTCATCAACATAGATAGCGACACGACTCACGACCAATAAGAATCTCAGTATCTTATATAAACCGTGATCGGTGAGATTAGAAGCTTTTTTTTTTGTCCTAGCCTCCTAGGTTTGGTTTTAGAGGCACAAACAATAAACAATCGCGAGGTTTGGATCTCGATAATCATATCCCTTTTTTTCCCCTCTATAAGTTATATGATTCTCGTCTAATTATTTCTGTCTTGTTGCTTATAATTTTGATTAGTTAATTTCTGTCTCGTCGGTGTGTTTTGGTTTTAGGGTGATCTCGAGCGTTTAGGGAATGGATCGTGAAAATAATGGCAAAGATAGATGCCGTTATTTCCGCAAAAAGTTATATAAGATTGTGGATGATCCTTCAACGAATTCAATAGTTTCATGGAGCAATAACGGGAACAGTTTCATCATTTGGAATGAATCTGAGTTTTGTAGAGATGTTCTTCCAAGATTCTCACATTATAAGGAGATGGCACCGTTCATCCGCCGGCTTGGAAACATGGGCTTTAAGAAGGTTGAATCTGAGGAATTGGAATATGGAAGCGACGATTTTGTATTGGGCCTCATGGGCTTAGCTTAGTTGGTTTTGATTAATGTATTAGGTTAACTTCATGCTTAAGTTGTAACCTCTATATAAAGGAACCAACATGGAACCTAAACACTAAGAAATCAAGATTATACGATCAAGAGTTCTTTGACATGGTATCAGAGCCGGAAACCTAAATACAAAAGGGTTTTGCTCGATCTAAAGATCTAAAACTTCCGCTTAAACACTCAATTTTTTCTGTTTCTAATTTCTTTGACCTAAATTTCGATACTCTCTACATCGAAATCTTCTTATGGCTACATCATCTTCTACTTCATCTTCTTCCTCTTCTGCTTTAACATCCGTTTTAGCACAGCCAAGAGTTGAGACTAGAAGAAGGATATCGCCATATGATATAACCTCAGGAGACAATCCCGGCACCTTGATCTCCAAGCCTTTGCTACGCGGTCCTAACTATGATGAATGGGCCAACAACCTTCGCTTGTCTCTAAAAGCAAGAAAGAAATTCGGCTTCGTCGACGGTACTATACCTCAGCCACCGGAAGACGACGTTGATTTTGAAGACTGGATCGCCAATAACGCTTTAGTGGTGTCGTGTATTAAACTCACGATTGAAGAAAAACTTTCATCCTCTATCTCTCACATCAATGATTCTCACGAACTCTGGATACATATTCAGAAGAGATTTGGAGTGAAAAATGGACAAAGAGTCCAAAGGTTGAAGACAGAGCTCGCCAACTGTAGACAAAAAAGACTTGCTATTGAAGCTTATTATGGCAAGTTAACTCAGCTGTGGGGCAGTCTCGCAGATTATCAGAAAGCTAAGACAATGGAAGAGGTTCGCAAGGAGCGTGAGGAAGATAAATTACATCAGTTCCTTATGGGTCTCGACGACAATCTTTATGGAGCCGTAAAATCTAACTTACTCTCACGCATTCCTCTCCCGAGTCTTGAAGACGCATATAATGCTCTCTGTCTTGATGAAGAATCCAAAAACGTGAATAATAATCATGAAGAAAGAGCCGATGGAGTCAGCTTTGTTATTCAAACAACTACACCACGCACTGCGTTTGAAAACAGAGGAGGCTCTGTTTCGTGTACCATCTGCGGTCGCACCGGCCACATCGCCGACAACTGCTTCCGTAAGATTGGTTACCCGGACTGGTGGATTGAAAATGCCAAGACAAATACTCGAAACAGGTCTGGAAAATCAACCGGTGCTAGTCGTGGAATAACAACAACATCGGTGGGTTCAAAAAGCTCCACGACTAGTCAAGTAAATCATGTCTCGGCTAGCTTGAACACAGCGTCAGCTCCCTCTACATCCACATCTCCGTTAACTGCTGCAGACCGTGTTGGAATCATTGGTTTGAGTAATGAAGAATGGGACTCATTAGTGCAGACACTTGCAAACCGGAAACTCAACAACACCAATAACCTTTCGGGTAAGTACTTCATTGAATCATGGATTATAGATACTGGTGCTTCTAATCACATGACAGGCACTCTTGAGTTCTTACTTGATGTTCGCGATATGGCTCCTGTTCTTATCAAACTACCCGACGGTCGTTACACTATGGCCAATAAACAGGGTTGTGTCTCGCTTGGTTCCACGTTGTGTCTTCAGGACGTATTTTTTGTTGATGGGCTGAAGTGCCATCTCATCTCAGTTTCACAGTTGACTAGAGAACGTCATTGCGTATTTCAGATTACTGATCGGCTTTGTATTATTCAGGATCGCATCACCAAGACCCTGATTGGCGCAGGTGAACAAGAGAACGGTCTTTATTTTTTAAGAGGAGTGGAAGTTGCTGCAGCCATTCATTCAGTGGATTCGTCATCTATGGAATTATGGCACTCACGTTTGGGACATCCTTCCTCTAAGGCTTTGGATATGATTAAGTTTTTGGATTTTAGTACTAAGTTTGATTCAACGGCTTGTGACGTTTGTATTAGCGCTAAACAGACCAGAGAATCTTTTCCTTTGAGTTATAATAAGACGAGTGTTGCTTTTGAACTTATTCACTGCGATCTTTGGGGTCCTTACCGCACTCCTTCTATTTGCGGTTCTCGATATTTTCTAACAATACTTGATGATTATTCGAGAGCTGTTTGGATTTATTTACTTCCTTCAAAACAAGAAGCACCTTTGCGACTCAAGGATTTTATAACTCTCGTTGCACGACAATTCGTTGCTCAAGTTAAGATTGTTCGGAGTGACAATGGATCCGAATTTATTTGCTTAAAGGATTATTTTGCTGAACACGGGATCATACACGAAACATCTTGTGTTAGTACTCCGCAACAAAATGGACGCGTTGAAAGGAAGCATCGCCATATCTTAAACGTAGCTAGAGCTCTCCGTTTTCAAGCCAATCTTCCAATTGAATTGTGGAGTTATTGCGCCTTGACAGCTTGTTATCTAATTAATCGTACTCCGACTCAAATACTTGACGGGAAAAGTCCTTTTGAACTGATATATAAACGTCCTCCACCAATGAATCATATTCGCGTTTTCGGTTGTCTATGCTACGTCCATAACCAGAAACATGGAGGTGATAAATTTGCACCGCGGAGTACCAAAGCTGTTTTTCTAGGCTATCCATTTAGAAAAAAGGGCTGGCGGGTTTATAACATTGAAACTGGAGTGGTGACAGTTTCCCGCGATGTTATTTTTCGCGAATCTGTGTTTCCTTATACTATCGAGCTGAACACGTCATTGTCTTCTTCCCCGAGCTTAAGTAATGACAACATAGTTTTGCTTCAAGATAATGACGATCTTGATGTTGATCAATTTGATGCACCAGCCACTGACATTTCACCATCTCCTCGGGAAAATGGGTCGTCGCAGCCTCCAGAACACGACTCTGTTTCGCCTACTCCGACCTCTGCATCATCTACTCCGTCACCTGCAGCCGTAATCACAGACATAACCCCTGTTACATCCACATCTCCGGTTGATCATGCTACTTCCGATGATGATGTAACAGCCACAAACATCACGCCATTGACCTCTAGTGATGAGGAAACTGTCTCCGAGCCAGAGAAACTTGGTTTCGGGTATCGTAAGAAACAACCACCAGCGAAGCTTGCCGATTACGTGACTTCTCTTGTTTACACTCCTTCTCCGTCCGCCACGCCGTATCCAATCGACAATTACCTATCCAGTTCGCAATTTTCAGAAAAATATCAAGCTTTTGTACTTGCTATCACTTCAAGTCATGAACCAAAAACATATCAAGACGCCATTGCAGATGAAAATTGGAGATACGCCGTGAAAGATGAAATCGAAGCATTAGAAGAGAATGGTACTTGGACTGTAGAGGATCTTCCACATGGAAAGAAACCAATTGGCTGCAAATGGGTTTTCAGATTAAAATTCAATGCCGATGGTTCTCTTTAACGTCACAAAGCTCGACTAGTGGTCCTAGGAAACAATCAAAAAGAAGGCATCGATTACGAAGAAACCTTCGCGCCCGTCGCCAAAATGATTACAGTTAGAGCTTTCTTACAACAAGTTGCGTCTCTTGATTGGGAAGTTCATCAAATGGATGTGCATAACGCGTTTCTTCACGGTGACTTAGACGAGGAAGTTTACATGACATTTCCTCCGGGTTTTCGCACAGATGATAATAAGAAAGTGTGTCGTCTACGCAAGTCACTCTACGGTTTGAAACAAGCTCCACGTTGCTGGTTTGCCAAGCTTGGTGGTGCTATGAAAACATACGGTTTTGAGCAAAATTACTCCGATTACTCCTTATTCACTCTCGAAAAAGGTGATACTCGTCTTCATGTCCTTGTATACGTCGATGATTTGATAATCACGGGCAGCTCAATTCACGTTGTTAACAAGTTCAAGCATTACTTAAGCACATGTTTTCACATGAAAAATCTTGGACCCTTAAGGTATTTTTTGGGAATTGAAGTAGCTCGCAGCCCTGAAGGGATCTACTTGTGTCAACGCAAATACGCTCTCGACATTATCGCAGAAACGGGTCTCATGGGCGTCAAGCCTATCACTTTCCCTTTGGAGCAAAATCACAAGTTGTCTCTTGCAAAGGACGACGCTTTTCATGATCCTTCTCGTTACCGCCGTCTTGTTGGTAGGCTCATATACTTGGGGAATACAAGACCAGAGATGTCATATGCCATTCACATCTTATCTCAATTCATGAATAATCCACAACAAGCTCATTGGAATGCTGCTCTACGCGTTGTTCGTTATTTAAAGAATAGCCCCGGTCAAGGTATACTACTTCGGGCCAACACGTCTTTGACTTTAAATGCTTGGTGTGACTCCGATCATGGTGCTTGTCCTATCACTAGTCGTTCTCTCACCGGCTGGTTTATACAACTAGGCGACTCACCATTGTCTTGGAAAACGAAAAAACACGACGTCGTATCGCGTTCATCGGCCGAAGCAGAATATAGAGCCATGGCCGACACCGTAAGTGAACTACTCTAGATCCGTGAACTACTACCAACGCTTGGTATTGAGGTTACTGCTCCCATTACTCTTCATTCCGACAGTTTATCTGCGATTATGCTTGCTGCGAATCCGGTGTTCCATGCTCGAACCAAACATGTCGCTCGGGATGTTCATTTTGTCAGGGATGAGATTATTCGAGGTGTCATCGCTACAAAACACGTTTCCACCACTAGTCAACTCGCAGACATTATGACGAAGGCTTTGGGAAGACAACAATTCGAAGATTTTCTTGTCAAGCTGGGTGTTTGTAACCTCCACACTCCACCTTGAGGGGGGGTATTGGGCCTCATGGGCTTAGCTTAGTTGGTTTTGATTAATGTATTAGGTTAACTTCATGCTTAAGTTGTAACCTCTATATAAAGGAACCAACATGGAACCTAAACACTAAGAAATCAAGATTATACGATCAAGAGTTCTTTGACATTTTGTGAGAGGTCATCCTGAGCCTGATCTTTCGCCAGAAGCAGTGAGAGCGAGACTTAAGGAGTTGGCCTTGGCTTCAAGGAAGGAGTTGTGTGGATCGAAAACGTTACGTTCAGATGTTTAGTTTGATGCTCTTTTCCCACAATAACATCAAAACATAAACAATACAAAAGCTAGTCAGATGCTTCATCATTATAGAGCTAGAGACACGACATGAGATGTCTTGAAACAGCTTGTCTTAGAATCTCACTAGTGTGGTTTGCAAAGTGAAAACATACAAATTTGCATGATGAATAGTCTTTCATTATAATAAAAATATATATATATATATATATATATATATATTGACTTTCATTGGTTTGAGAAAACAATCCAGTTCATCCAGTAGACAATTCTCAATACTATCAACTTCTAGACCTCGATCTTCATGCTATCGAATAAATGTCTACAAGAAATTATCTTAGAAAAGAGATTTCTCTTGAACAAGATAAACAAAATAGTTTGGATTTTTGTTTAATAGAAAGGACCTTTGAAGAATGGAGTCTAAGTTTTATCCTGATTGAAGTATAATTATCTCTTTGTAAAAAAGTTTGGGGTTTTTTTTTATTTTGGGCTTAATACAAAGTAACCGTATAATAACCAATCCACAAACTTGGATGGGCCCGATTAGTTACTCTAAAACCGAATGAAATCAATAGATAATAAACCGGAACCAGCGAAACCCTAATCGGCAAAAGAACCTCTGCCTCTTATTTTTTGGGAGGTTACAACAAATATAAGATCGGAAAGAGTCCCTTGATATTTCTGTCTCTTACAAGTTAACAACCAATGAAGATAATTAATGTCTCTTTAACAAATGATTTTAAGCAAAATGCAGAATTTCTTTAACCTTTGAAAAATAAATTCGCTTACGAATAACTGGACCATGAATTTGGAAAATTGCAGAAATTTTAGAGCAATCATGAGATAAAGGAATTGAAGAAAAGGGACTGATGAATTAATCGAAACATTACACTAAACGGAAAGAGAACATTTGAAAGACAACAAAGAAACAAAAAGAGAAAAACAAATGCATGAAAAAAGAAGAAGAGAGGTGAACATAAGTCTCAATAGAAAACTGAAAACTGAAAAACTCAAAGGGACATAGATAAATTACTACTCGCGTCTTGATCTTTTTTTCTTGTTCAACCAACTTATTGTCACGATATCCTCCTCCTCCTCATCATCATCATCATCATCATCTTCAATCACCACGACTTCCTTTCCCCCCTTTGAGATGAGACTTTTTGAGTTACTAGAGCCCGAACCATTCTCTTGTAAAGAAAGCGAAAGATCGGTGGTGGTTCGAGAAGGAGTAGCAAAAGGAGGCACCATGGCTATGTTCTTTTCCATTGAGATGAGACTTTTTGAGTGACTAGAGCCCATTCCATTATCTTGTAAAGAAAACAAATCAGGACAAGCATTGTTGTTTCCATAAGGAGGAGCAAAAGGACGCACCATGAATCTGTTTTCCCCCTTTGAGATGAGGCTTGAGTGGCTAGAAACCCAACCATTAAACAAATCATAACAAAGATTGGTGGTTGGATAAGGTGAAGCAAAAGGAGGCATCATGGCTTTGTTCTGTGCCATTAAGAAGAGACTTTTTGAGGGGCTAAAGCCCGAACCATTCCCCTGTAAAGAAAACAAATCAGGACAAAGATTGTTGTTTCCATACGGAGGAAGATACCTAGTGTTTGGATCAACCGGGTTTCCAGCACCAAAATTGTATCCAGACACACAAGGACGCATGGGAGTGAACACATTCCCAGGGAACGATGGGTTAGTGCTATTGTTGCTGCCTCCTGTGGACTTAGACGATGGACCAAGAGTGAGATCAAGATTAATATCATCTTGTAGCTGCTACCGCCTTGGCCATACATAAACGGGCCGGAAGAGAGGAACGGAAAGCTTTGGAAAGGAGCAAGAGAAGTACCACCAGAAGGCATCGAATCGGTCATCTTCCGCTTGTAGCTGCTACCGCCTTGGCCATACATAAACGGGCCGGAAGAGAGCAATGGAAAGCTTTGGAAAGGAGCAAGAGAAGTACCACCAGAAAGCTTCCGCTGCTTCTCCAATTCTCGCTCCTTTTTGTGGCACTTCAGGTGACCGCCTAGGGCATAACCATTTTTGAACACCTTCTGGCAAAAATGACAGAAGTGGATCTTGTTAGTCTTGGGACGATATAGCACGGTATTGTTTTTCGTTCGGACAACTTCAAATCCGAAAGTAGGCAACTCAAGGATCGTGTTTTCAGCCACAACCTCTTGAGGAGACCTTTGTTCCGGATTGTTCCTTGTCTCCTTCTCCTCCACGGTTACAACGGGACTTTTGAGTTTTTGATCAGGTTTTTGTGGGGAGGAGGAGGAGCTTGAAGAAGACATAGATTGGTTCTCCATTGTTTTGTAAAACTTTGCTGAGAGGTAGAAGTGAGTGATGATGATGTCTCATCTCCGGAGACGTATGCTATTTATTGAGGGATTAATTAATGTGTTGAACTCTCGTTAAGGTATAAAATCTCCAAGGGTAACAACTATTAATTGTAACAGTAAAGCTACTTTGAATACATTGTTTTGTTTAAAAGAAATAGTTGTGTCTCTAACTATCTTGGCTTTATTCTTTATTTTTTCTACAATGATACTTCGTATGTTAAAATACACCAATTTAATTAATATAATTCAAATTTGACTAGATTTTATTTACATGATGTGTTATATATAACTACCATGAAAAATATTGTTGTTTTTCTAACCATGTTGGTTTTATACATTTTGTCTTCCAAAATAATAGTTTTGTGTTCATTATGTACCAACTGGCTTTGTATGATCTAAAATTTATTTTCTCAGTTCAAATATAACTATCTATAATTGTTACATTATATACATGATTATGTGTAAGAGTAAAAAATAATAATTTAAAAATATCTCTTTTCATAGTTTTAAAAATGACGGGCTTTAGTTCGTTAAATCGACCATTGCAAACGGCTAACTCTTCCACAAAAGAGAATGTTATGCTTTCATATAGCTATTTATTTATATATATGACAAAAAAATATTAACTGATATGTAACAAAACAATCTAATAATAAGCTAATACAAGATTATATTTTCTAATTTTCACCTATTTTCTCTATTATATACATATAGCAGATACAAAGAAACGGAAACACAGTATATAGAAAATTAAATTTTAAGTTATTTTACTTACAAACTCCAGCTATGTCTTAGTCAGCTTTACTACATTTGCTTATTTTTTCTTATCCTGACTTAATGATAAATAGAAATGGTGTATTTTCCTTATTTATATTGTTTACAGTTTCTTACTTTCTATGTTTTCTTTTGTTTCTTTGCTTTTTATTTACTTTCGGCATACTTACTAGGAAAAAAATACCCACAATGAAGGCAATTTTAAATAATGATAGTGTTTTGTTCAAAAAATTAAAATAAATAATGATGGTGCATGAACTTTAAAGAATGCCAGTTTTAATATTCCTAAAATGCATTTTCAGTCATATATATTTAGAAGATATAACATGTGAATAGTTGACTACCATTAACGCCATGTTTTTCTTTAATTAGTGGCCCTATGGACAAATTTTCCCAACATACATTAGTTATCCATAAGACCATAACTAAGGACTTATCACCACACATAATTTTTACTAGGTATTCAATTTTTACAGAAATATAAAAAAAATTGGGGAAATCATTATATGCCAAGATTACAGTTATTCCAAATTTTATTTTTCTTTAACAAAAAACTTTGATCCAAATATAGATAATAAACCTATTCGACGTAAATGATCCAAACAAAAACTTGTTTGAACCAGATACTTAATTTGCGTTGTACGGAAAAGTTAATTATAAACAAATTCTTTTCCTAAATATAACTGAAAACAAAAAATATTTAATTGAAAAATTAACTAATATAAAGTTGAATTATTAAAATGCTGCCAGTTTTTCATTAAAAGATTGTAATATATAATTGAAATGTTGAGGTTCTCTATCCAGCTAGTGTGTCAAATGTTGTAGTGATGCAAAAGAAAATGAGGCAAATGTGGTAGCTAGTGGTACAAAGATAAATGAATAATAGATAGTGTGCATCGATACCACATGTACAAAATATCAAGCTCTATTGCTCCACATTGGAAAAACGAACTACTCATATTCTCACATACAAACAGATCCAACTGAAATCTAAAACCAAGAAAAACCGTTTTAGTCACACATCCATTGTAATCAGTTGTTAATGTATGTCATTGGGTAAAATAATGTGAGAGCCACTTATAAGAGATCTGTTAACAACATGTTTAATGTTTTTTTTTTTTCTTCCGAAAGTGTCTTTTTATATGTTATCAAAGTACAGCTATTCCAACAATGTTTGATGTTTAAGAATACAAAACCATAAATGTTGATATATATTAATATGGATGATATATATGCGCGTCAAATTATTTGAGGTTGGTTGACCACATCAAACATTTGGACAAGTGCCTCCGAACATTCGAATGTTTAAGATAAAACAAAATCCTACAAAATGTTTGTGTGAGACATCTTATAGGAAATCCTTCGGGTGTCTCTTGTCCCAACAAACAGAGAAGTAAATTATGACAAAAATAAAGTCATATAAAATATACTTCACCGTCAAACATAAAGGATTGTTCCCATCAATCTAGTTCCCGATATGATATCAAGCGCATACTTACGTTGATAAGGTAGATTCCCATTGAATTTCTTGCAACTTCAACTCCTAGCTAAAAAATATTTTAGAGGTCTGAGATCCTTCCTTTACCCTACATAAGACTTATTTTCTATCACTAATGTTCCATCATACTTTATGTGAGACATCTCGCAAATCAAATCAAAACAAGTCCGATTGGGAAACGTAACTCTAGGCCACGAAGTGAAATCCATTCATTTCTAGAAATAGACGATATATAGTCGTTGCAATGATATATAGAGAACCTGAGAATTTCAATTCTATATCATCACTCGAGTTACTTTCCAAAATATTCAAAATTCCAGTTTTGTAAACTTTGTGTTACCAAATTTTCCTAAGTATCTTAACCTCCTCATATCACAAATTGTAAACCGTAAATTGTGACTAGGATAACATTTTATTATACCAGACTCTAGATTCCAATTTTCTGCATATGGTTTCTTAAATTCAATATTTTGTATATATAGGTTCAATAACTAGACTATATTCATTAACATTAATATATAAAAAGGATAATTATCTTCTTTTTTTGTTAAAAAAAAATCCTGAAAGCAAAGATGATGACATGTGTAAAACAAATTTGGGAGGTTACAAGTATACAACACTAATAATAAGATCGGAAAGACTAATATATTTTAAGTTGAATCGATATAACGTCTCGTTAACAAAGGGTTTCAAGCAAAACTCAGAATCTCTGTGGCTTTTGAAAGATAAAATTCGCCTACAAATAATTAGACAATGACTTTTGAAAATTGCAGAGATCTTTAGAACAATCATGAGATATAAGCATTGAAAAATAAAAGGATTTATGAAATAATCAAAGCTTAACAAATCGCAAAAGAACATTTATATATAAGACAAGAAGGAAACAAAAAGAGAAAAACAATTGAATGAAAATATGAGATCAAATACCTCAATAGTTATAAGATACCTCTAAACTGAAAGCGAAATACTAAATAATGCATAGAAAACTTAATAAATAATAATAACGCCCAATCTTCTTCTACTGATGCTTATCATCATCTTCAGGCACCATGACTTTGTTCTTTCCCTTTGAGAGGAGACTTTATGAGTGACTTGAGCCCGAGCCATTCTCTTGTAAAGAAAACGAATCATGAAAAAGATAAGTGTTTCGATGAGGAGGAGCAATAGAAGGATCAGGAATATTTCTAGTGATTGAATCAAGCGGGTTTCCAGCAACAAAATGGTATCTAGACACACGGGGACGCACGGGAATGATCATATTCGTGGTTTTTCTAGTGACTTCCTCATTGACATATGAGTTAGTTATGTTGTTATCGTTGCTGCCTCCTATGGAGTTAGAAGGACCGAGAGTAAGGTCAAGATTAATATCATTTGGTAAATCATGTGAGCTATAGTTGTTCATGTTCATGTCTGTGACTCCAACATTAACCAACGGGTAAACGTTGCTGCTGCTGCTGCTACCTCCTATGGACTGACCAAGAGAGAGTCCAAGATGATTATCATTTGATAAAACATCTTGTGAAGACCCACCAAAGATCAAGTTAGACTTGTCTTTGTTAGAAAGCCTTGACTCGATCTGGATCTTCTGCTGCCTCTCCAATTCTTGGTCCTTCTCGGTGGTTCCGTGACCGCCAAGGGCATGAGGGGTCTGGAACACTCCCTTGCACAAGTAACAGATGTAGATCTTATTATAATACATGTCCGGATTGTTCACTGTCTCCTCCTCCAGGACCTCCACGGCCACAACGGAACTTTTGAGTTTTTGATCATGTTTGTGTGGGCAGGAGCTTGAAGAAGACATAGATTGGTTCTCCATTACAATTTGTTTGTAAAATTTAATTTGCTGAGAGTTATAAAGTTATGTGATGTCTTATCTCTTTTGTGTGATTTAGGGAAAGGGAAACGCTATTTATTGAGTGCATTATTAATTATGTTTCTCTATTTTAAGGTATAAAATCTCCAAGAGGAAAAAAATATTAATTGAAACCATAAAATTACTTTGAATTCAATAGTTTTGTTTAAAAGATATTGGTGTGTCTCTAACTATCTAGAGTTTAGACTTTCTGTTCTTTAAAGTGCCATTTCACGTACGTGTCAAAATACACCAATTTAAGTTATAGTTCAATTTAAATTTCAATATCTTATATTTGCACGAGTGTTTGATTATATAATTTTTTTGTTTTTAAATATGGTTGTTTCTCTCTAACCATATTGATTTTACTCATTTTGTCTTCCAAAATAACAGTTGTGTGTGATTCATGTACCAATTGGCTTTTTATAATCTGAAATTTATTTACTCATTTCAAAAATAAGGCATGATTATGTGTAAAAGCATATAAAAATAATTTATAAACTATCTCTTTTCATATTTATTAAAAATGGCGCGCTTTGGTTCGTTAAATTGACCGTTGCAAACTACTAACTCTTCTATAAAATCGAAAGTCATTTTTCTTGTTAACTGATATGTTAAAATAAATAACAATTAATAAACCAAGTAATCAAAATATTATATTTAATACTCTTTCTGTTTAATAATAAGTGTCGTTTAAAGTTTTTATACAAATATTAAGAAACCAAATAAATTTTCTGTTTTACGCCTTATCTATATATATCATTTTTTCATTGGTCAGGACATTAAATTAATAAGGCTAAAACTGAAAATTTTACCAAATATATGCATTGAAAACACAAAACCACACTTATTTGAAAACAAAATTCAAAATCTAAAACGACACTTAATATAAAATTATTTTCATTTATTGAACGATTGCAAATACAAAAAAACATAAACGCACTTATATATAGAAAATTAAATTTTAAGTGTTTTATAAACATTGCACTTGCCACTCCAGCTATGTCTTGTTCAGCTTTACTCCATTTATTGATTCTGCTTTCTCATTCTGACTTAATATTGATAATAGAAATTGTGTATTTCCTTAATTATGTTGTTTTCGGTTTCTTAGTTTCTTCTTTTTTACTTTCGATATACTTATTAGGGGAAAGAGGTGCATGAACTTTATTTATTCCCGGCCAGTCATATATATTTAGAATATATTATCAAGAATACGATTAACGCCATGTTTTTCTTTAGTGGCCCTATGAAACTATTGGACAAATATACTCTATTGGCTGATCTGGTTAATGTTAATAAAAACTTATGGACAACGTGCTTATCAAATCATTTGAGGTGGTTTCCAAACATTCGAAAGTTTTAAGATGAAACTAAATACTAAATATTTGTCTGAAATATCTTCTAGGAGATTTCTTGGTATGTTTGTGACCCAACAAAACATAGAGGTAAATTCTAACAAGATCAAAGCCACATATAATATATTTTTTACCGTAAAACATAATAGAATTCTAGAAACACCCAAGAGAGAATAGTGGCTCTGAGAGAGTTGATTGTACACTCGCCCAAAATAGTTATCTTTTTTTTCAAATGACTATACAACGCGCATATTTATAAATGGGCTAACTAGAGCGAAAAGGTCCTCTAATACAACTAAAAGGTACTTGGATAAATAATCTTTGTTGGGTAAACCTTAGGCAGACGAGCCCATTGTTAATATATTTGGTAGATTCACCCCACGTTGTGACTTAGGTGTTAGTTCGAGAAGCAAAAGTAAGCAGTCGTCCATTTACTATATGAGTAAAACCTTGCTTCTAGATGTGGAATATATACTCATGAAAAGTTGGTCCTCACACTGATAACAAAGAAGGAAGGCTATATATGACCATATTTCCAAGCTCATCCCATCATAATCGCGACGTCGCAGCCCCTAAAAAGCATATTACATTGCCAAAGTTTGTCGCATAAATCTCTTCTAAAGGCGACTTAAAATGGAAATATAGTAAGTGGATCTATGTTCAAAACTGGAAAGTATATGTGGATGGAGTTAGAAACCTTAGAAGGCCTCGGGTTAAGAGTTGTGATAACTCTCGATGAGATTCCACATGTACAGATAAGTGAAGTGTTACTAAGACCAAACCGATAACTGAGGTTTAGAGCTCGCGATAGACCACTTCTTTATTAGACTATAAATTTTTTAATTAGGTTTATTCACACACAACATATCATAGTACATTACCTAATACCCATTAAATTTAGAGTTTGTCTAATGTTAGGATTAGTTTCGCATTGACAACAAAATATCATTTTGAAATTTAAGAAGCCAAAAGATAATAATATACTATATTTTTTTTGAAATAAAATTTGTTTTGGTTGGAACATTCGTTGACTCATCACATCAGATAAAATCTTAGCAAATAAAATATGTCGCGTCCCATAAATATCACATAAATAAACAAAGAAATTGGAATCAATACAACAACAACTCCATAACAGGTGAGATGGCCATGTGATTTATTTCCCACCCGCAACACTCTAAATCTTATATATGACCAATCAAAAAAACACTTAACCGCCATGTAAACCGACCTTATTTTCGATAAATCAAAACCAAAGTAGTAGTAATTTACATTAAAACTAATTAACCACTTTTATATGATTACACTTCACAAATATTCGTGTGTTTATAAGTGTAATTACCCAGTCACCGAATTATTTACAATTAAACCGAAATGAATTTAAACCGAACCAAATTGAAAATCAAACCGAATTAGTAAACCAGTACCATAATCTGAACGGTCCAAAGAGTATTGACCCATCTCTCTCTCTTGGTCGCTCGTTCTCAAAGGACAAAAACCAAAAGGATTTTTCTTTTTCAAGAGGAAGAAGAAGAGAGAGATATTGAAGAGCGCTGAAGGCGGAAAAGACTGTTTTGACCTCGTCGTCTCCGTAGATCATTTTTCTTCAGCTCTTCTTCTTCCTCTTTTGCCGATTCTTCTCCGATTCTCCTTCTTCGATTTTATCTACCCGCCATGAACGAGAAAGCCAACGTCTCCAAGGAGCTTAATGCCCGCCATAGAAAGGTCTCGAATCTCTGATTTTTTGTTTTTTTTTTTTTTCTCCGAGCTTTGTGGATTTGGGAATCTATGATCGATCTCAATTCGATTGGATCTGTGTTTTAGCAGCTATCGTTCTTCATTTTCTTCGACTTCCTGTAGTTAGGAGAGGTTTTGTATCGTCGATCCTTCGCTTTTCGATCGATTGAGCTAGAATATTATTCATCAGCAATGAAAATCGGTTTATCTATTTCGATTTGTTGTCTAAGAACAACAACAGATCACGATCGGGTTTTTGAATTTATGATGATTGTTCTATTCAACCCCGGCTCATTGAATGTTGAATTCTAGTGTTTTCCTATTGAAATTCGTTTTCAATTGCTTGATTTTTGGAAACAATGGAACAAAGGGATCCAAGGAGCTTAGCGTCCCCTAGGGATTTTCATTTGTGCTTGGTAGGCTTTGAGTTATCTCCCGTGTTTGAAACTATTGGTTGTAGTTGGGACAGCTTTTGTGGGTTGGTGATGCATACATGTTTTATAGAAATGATGTATGTCAAGTCTTCGAGAACTTCGGTGTTCATTTACAGAAACTTATCTCCTACCTGTGGCTGCAAAGATAATTTTTTCGTTTATAGAGTCTATTGCTTGAGTATTCACTTGATTTTGGTGTTACTTATTTGCAGATTCTTGAAGGGCTTCTTAAACATCCAGAGAACAGGGAATGTGCTGACTGTAAAACAAAGTATGGTTTTCTACCAGATGTGAATTATCAGCATTATTATGCTGGTTCATTTATATATTCCATTTGCCTTGCAGAGGTCCAAGATGGGCTAGTGTTAATTTAGGTATCTTTATCTGCATGCAATGTTCTGGGATTCACAGGAGTCTTGGGGTACACATATCAAAGGTTGTCTCTCAGTTTCCTTTCTACATTTGTTTTCGTGATACTGCATTTGTATACGAAAGCTCAGATATTAATTCGATTAATAACTCATTCCATTTGGCTCAAATTCTCTGTACAAATTTTCAATTTGGTTTTCTGCTCGGTTTCTATATTTGCAATTTCATTTTATATTTTCCATCACAAGAGCTGAAAAGTCTGACATGAATGCATTAAATCTCCCCACCTCCTTGTGCCACCATTTCCTTAACTAGAAAAAATTGTCATCTATCCAGTGTTTACACACGAACTTCAAGCATTTCTGTACAAAAAGTACATAATTCGGTTTTTCCCTCTGATTTTTGTATGAGCTGGGTCCTTCTTGTCGAGTAGATGTTAACTTTAGAAGCATAAGCTACTTTTTTCTTCTACCAAAAAATCTGAGTGGGCTGATGAGTGCAGGTTCGATCTGCCACTCTGGACACATGGCTCCCCGAGCAGGTTGCATTTATACAGTGTAAGTGTCTTTCAAACTTAGTGCTCTATGACTGATCCAGGAGTTGGTTACCCCATGTAAGGTATATAATCTTTTATATGCATGCAGCTATGGGAAATGAGAAAGCAAATAGTTACTGGGAAGCAGAGCTACCCCCAAACTATGATAGAGTTGGAATTGAGAATTTCATACGTGCAAAGTATGTATCTCTCTTTTTCATTGTACAAACTTTTCAGTTAGTTCCACCTCATTGAACTGTCTATCTTGCTATTCATATGGACGCTGAAATCATTCTTGTGATATATGACTTTTCTAGGTATGAAGAGAAGAGATGGGTTTCTAGAGGGGAAAAGGGTAGATCACCCCCTAGAGTCGAGCAGGAACGACGGAAATCTGTGGAGAGAAGCGGGCCTGGATATGAGCATGGGCACAGTAGTAGTCCTGTAAATTTGTTTGAGGAGAGGAAAACTATTCCAGTATCTAGAACAAGAAATAATGTTGGTGCAACAAGGATAAGTCTTCCCGTGCCTCCCCAAGGACCCAGTCAGGTACCAAAAATACTTCTCAGAAGATCTGTATAACTAAACAGCCTTACATTTAGTTACTCATCATTATTAAGAATCCGTATTCCTTGATCTTATTTAATAATCTTAGGATAGCAGCTATGAGATCATTATTTTTGTCAATGCATATGCTGTAGCTGTCAGATCATTATTTAACTCACTGTGTTTTTAGGGCCTCATAATCTTTCAACGTCTCTTTCTTACAGTATCCAAACCCCGGGTTTTCTGATACATGATGCTAAAAAATAACAGGTTATAAAGCCACAGCAGAAAATGGAGTCTGCAGCCGCTCCAGTGGAGACGGAGAAACAAGCAGTAAATGTTGCACCAGCATCAGATCCTCCAAAGGTGGATTTTGCTACTGATCTCTTTAACATGCTATCAATGGATGAGGCAACTCCTGCCGATGAGGCAACTCCTGCCGATGATAATTCATGGGCTGGCTTTCAGTGTATGTATCTATCTAGCATGTGCATAATTTAACATCGTGGCACAGTTTTCCTATCCTTGTTAACTTTATGTTAATTGTTCTTCTCTTGAAAATGCTTTGGAGTAATATATTAATTTCTGATCCTACAATTGTAGCTGCTGGAAGTGGTCAAACGGCAGAGAAAATTGTCACAGCGAAGCCTGCTGAGAGCAGTTCTCCTCCAGCTCCAGCTACTGGGATTGAGGATTTGTTTAAAGACACACCTAATTTAACAACCCAACAAGCACCAAAAGATGTGAAAGGTGATATCATGAGCCTGTTTGAGAAGGTAAATTATTAGTCAATTATATTCAGCTTTCCAAGTTTCCTTTCTGTATCGTTATTTAACTTAAAATTACAAATATAGCGAACGATATGATTTGTGTTTTATTATCACTTACTATGATTTCTTCAACACTGGACATTTGGAACACCAGACCAGATTCAAGTGATATAACTATGTGTGTTCTATTTTTTACAGACGAATATAGTATCGCCTTTTGCCATGCATCAGCAACAGGTTGCTATGCTCGCTCAGCAGCAAGCCCTTTACATGGCTGCAGCGAAAGCTGCTGGAGGCACTCCAAACGGCGTGAATCAACAAGCTATTGCTAATGCTCTTAACGTAGCTTCTGCAAATTGGTCAAACACCGGTGGGTACCAGATCCCCGGAATGACTAACCCCGTAGGTGGTCAAGCTGATCTCCAGAAACTTATGCAAGTAAGATCTCCCCTTTTCCTTTTTTATAGCAAGATCAATATTTCCATTGACCAAGTTCTTGCAAAATTCTCACTAATTCTTGCTCTCTGTTACATCGCCATAATTTTAGAACATGAATATGAACGCAAACATGAACATGAGACCCGCACAACCGCAAGAGAACACGCTACAATACCCATCGTCCAGGTATGCACACAAAACTGCAACTCTTTTTTGTTTTTTCTGAAAACATTGAAACGCTAAACCGTATCCTTTCCTTCCGTCCGTGTGTCTCGTCTGAATATATGATACTAAACCAACATTCGTATTAATATGTCCAGTCTGGTGAAAGAGTGCTTTCTTGTTGTCATGAACACCACTGTGTCAAGTCCATTTTTTGACATCTTGCAATAGATTATCAAAGCGCTTAACCTAACTCTCATATGATCTTTTGGTTGTTACTACTAATGCAGTTTCTACACGATGGGACAAGCTAATCAAGTGAACGGTATGACCCCAAACTCAACCGGTAAACCTCAGTCATCATCCGCGGCACAACCAACAAGCACCACACCATCTTCACAATCAGGCAAAGACTTTGATTTCTCTTCCTTGATGGATGGAATGTTCACAAAACATTGATCAAGAGAGAGACTTTTTCCGAATTTGCCTTTTCATCTTTGTTCCAAATTTGAAGAACCAAAAGAATATATATACAATCATCTCTGGACAGTTGTTAAACATATTTTTTTTCCCTATGGACCTGTGTTGTAGCAGGGCTTTGATTTATGATTTTACTCGATTGACGAAAAATTAATAGATGTAATTCTTGAGAAGAAAGAAAAATGAGATTTGTATTTTTTTGGGTGCAAAGAAAAATGAGATTTATCCATGTGAATGTGAGTATGTATGGGTGTGACCGCCACAGAACGTGGATTGTTCTCCTCCACTTACTGCTAATTTGTGTTTTCTTTTCTTTGGTAGTCGTTTTTAAATTTTCGTTAATATTTTTTTAGTTAATTAAACCAAATCAAATAAGTTATACATTCTTTACTTGGGTATAAAGTTTGTGACATAACAATTTTTTGGAACTAAGCAAAACAAAGAAACGGTTTCGAAAAGCCTTTGAAAGAAAACAAATAAATCGACCTTTATTGGTAAGATCAATAAAGGCGACGTGTTGATATTGAACTTGTTTCTTGTTATGGACGGCTGTTTTAGCGTTTAAAAGGGTTGAGTTTGGCATTGTCGGGCTTTCGGTCAAATGGCTTAAAGCTCATTCTCCTCCTCCACCACAATTTTGTGTACCTCCCTCCCACTCGCCAACCTTTGTTTACCTTTTGTGTTACTAGATGTTTTATTTAGATAGAATTCGTGAACCAATTCAATTCTAGATAAGCTTTAAAAGGAGTTGTTATGCAAGCAATCCGTTACTTTATGATATGTTCAAATATTGATGTAATTGTAAACTGTATAATCTATAAGAAGCAAAATTTTAATCAACGGTGATGATAAAGTAAATATGTAAATACCATTTCTTCAAATCCTCGCTTGATCAAATTAGTTAATTACATCATCACATTAAGTTGTTGTACACAACATTGTATTTGTTAATGTTATTTTTTGTTTTCTTTTACACGTCTATCGTCCTTGATCTAATACAAACATAAACTACAACACCACGTGGGAATTTAGCCTTGCTCATTTGATTACTAAACCAAAAATACCATGTCGGACTTGTACCGACCTTAGGGCAGAAGTTTGAAGTTTAAGTTCTATTATAGTATATAGAGGATATAGCCAATATTTATGATGCATAAGAAGATCAATCAGTATCACGAACAAAAATCCAAAATGGTCGGTAGAATTTTGTTGTGCTTGTTGACCCGTAATGCGATATATATCTTTCATGAGTTTGAATTGTCAAATCAAATCTACTATTAATATAAGCACACTAATATGCAAACAAAATTGAACGTTTAGAATTGAGAACGATGTATACGTATGCATCCATCTCAATTATTTTATGTTACATCTGCATGTCCTTATCTAAAGCATTATTCACATACATCATAATTCGCATTCTCACTCTGACTTTCAACTATTAATTTTACAATGTCAATGAAAAACGGCCTACACAACCTAAAAATCCTAGCTCAACAGTAACTACTTTTATTTTTATTTGTTTTGCTAAAAACCAATAAATTTTCTCAAATTATATAATTTTACAATAAGAAACCAAAAATTGAGATTTCTTTTTTTACATATCCTCAAATTAATACTAGAAATACATAAAATTAAGACTCAAACTTTATCCCCTCAAAAAAATAAATAAACTTAAGACAATCGACAAAAATGTTGTTGCGAAGTGAAAAAAAACAAAAACCAAATGTACGACTTGGTACGTAGGTGGTAGATTCGCGTATCTCACAATTCTCTAATCACACACAATGCATAAAATATGTACTTATATTGTCAAAAATCTTGTTGCAAATGTTAGGCAAGCTTATATTATAAGTTTCCAACTTCACTGCCACGTGTCAAATCCAAACTGCCACGTGTCACTCAGATAAGCCCCCTCAATAAATAGGCCCACTTTTGATTCTATTAGAAAAGCCCACACAAACACGGACCACATTTTTAAATTCACCATTTCTCTATATAAATACACACACTTCTCAATCTTTCTTTATTTAATTTTTGTAGATAAGAACCACCACCGAACTCACAAATTTGAAATTCCCAAAGCAAACCAATTCTCTCAATGCCTCTTCTTCTCCCTAACTCTTCCTTCAAAACTACGGCCACCGTCGTAATCGCCGGCGTTTTATCCATTGCAACAGCGGTGATTCTCACCGTTCCTCCCGTTTCCCATTTCGTGGTCTCTTGCTTTCCGATTATTTACGATAACACCGTCTTCCTCTTAAAACCACCGTATCTTTACTTAGTCATCAACTGTATCATCGTCTGCATCGTCGCTACTTCTAAACTCACTCATAAATCGTCTTCCGTCGATGGTTCTGAGATCTCTGAAGTAATAACTCCGGTTTTGGTACCGGTTCATTTACCTTCTGATATCGATACCGGTTATTTAAACGTGGTTCATGTGGTTTCTGATTATACCGGATTTGTTGAGAAAATCGATGACGTGTCGATTAATTCAACGGTGGAGGATGCCCAGAAGTTTCCAGAAGTTCAGGAGGCGGAGAAGTCAAAACAGAGCAGCGATTCGCCGGAACAGGAGACGGAGATGCCAAAACTAAAGAATGATTCGCCGGAGATTTCGATTCTTAAGCATAGTACGAGAAAACCGCCGCGATTTCATCAGCAAAAATCTCTTAAATCTAATTCAGAAGGTAAAATATTTAAATTTTGAATATACATATGTTGAGGGCAAAATCGTAAATTTTTAGGGAGGAGCTGAGCTGTCACCGTTAATGCAGGTGGAAATAAAAAGACGGCGTTGGGAGTAGTAACAAAGCCACCGAGGAGACAAGACACGCTGGAGACGACGTGGAAGAAGATAACGGAAGGACGTTCAACGCCGTTAACTAAGCACTTGACTAAATCCGACACGTGGCAAGAAAGAGCTCACGTGCAAAGCTCACCAGAAAAAAAGAAGATGACAAAGTCCGAGAATTTAAATGACATAAATACCCCTGCGGAGGAGGAGGAGAAGACGGTGTTGAAACGCGAGCCGTCGCCGGGACAGGAGGAGTTGAATCGCCGCGTGGAAGCGTTTATTAAGAAGTTTAACGAAGAGATGAGATTGCAAAGATTAGAATCTTTGGCTAAATATAATGAAATGGTAAATGGAGGGACTCCTTTGTAAATTTTGGGGTTTTTGTTTAGGTGTCGGTGAAGGAGAAAATGACGGCACAGTCGCAAAAGTTGACTTGACTCTTTTTTAGAACCACTTAAAGAGGTTTTTTCAAAATAATGCGAAGTAGGAAAAACAAAAATTTGTGTTTATGATTGTTATGATTCTTTTGGGGCGAAAAAATCACGTTACTCGTGTGGTTACAAATGAAGGATTATCTGTAAAACAGTAGTGACTAGTGATTGTAATTTTACATAATAATTATTTACCATTACAAACATTTTTGTTTTTTTTGGCAGAAATGAGTAATGTAGTTTTATTTGTACAAATACTTACATGACCATGGTAGCAGCAGGAAAAAGCCTATCCAAGAAAGTATATAAACCTCCTCCAAGTAGAAGAGCACCACTGAACCAAAACATAGAAAATAATGGAACAGAGATTTAGTGAATCAAAAATATGAAAATCATTTTGCTTTAGGATGGCTCTAAAATACCTTATGGGGTTGATCCATGCAGAGACCTTTCGCAAGGAAAGTAAGCTCTGCAGAAAATATCAAGTCACAATAAATATGCAGATTTTTACAAATTCATCAGTCGTCACAAAACTTTTTATAACCTTAACTAGGAAATTTTGCAGCTCACTATTTGGTGAATAAAGAAGTGAATGATACCTGTAAAGCTCCGGCGAAAGAAGCAGCCACGATGAGTGGAGCAACGTAACCTGTTGTATATGTTAACAGTAAGCTTCCACCAATTACTGGATCCTGTGTTTCACAACCATTGCATTATCCATATCAGCGTTTTGCTAAAACTCAAACTGTTTCTTAAAACTTGATAACTGAGTAGAAAAGTTCTCATATTCATAATTGAGATGATAAAATTTCAAATGGAAGGAGACAAAAGGGAATTACCCTGGAAGTAGCCACGTAGCCAAGAAGGGTGGCTAGAACTGGAGTACTACAAGGTGATGCAGCAAGTGCGAATGTGAGACCGGCTAGATACGCTTGCACACCTAACAAATATTTTGTTAACAAAGTGTTAGAAACTGCAAAAGAAAAGTAAAAGACAGTTTGATCTCCAAAACACACACAAAGGAATGTCTTAGAAGGATTACTAGATGGGAAGTTTGCTGCTGCAGCACGAGGATCAAAGTTGTTAAAGAAAGATGGAAGCTGAAGTTCGATTATCTGTACGAAGAGAGGAAATACATTATGTTAGACATGGCCATTCCAATTGATGCAAAAATAAGTAGGAAATTGATTGTAACAAAATTACCTCAAGGAGATTCAAACCCATTACAATAGCCAGACCGGATGCAGCTACTGGTAACCCTTGTCCTATTTGTCCATAGGCTTTTCCGGCAAAAGAGGCTACTATACCAAGAAGTGCTAAGGTAGTTGCTAATCCGAGTGCGAAAGCAACTGTGTCTCCAATAACCTAAATGCAAGGAGAACTGAAAGGTCACTAAAAACTACTATAAATGCGAATAAAAAGAATGATGCATTTGACTGGGGCTGAGTTTACTGTTCCTTTGAGGGAGGTTTGAATTGTTTAAAAGAACCTAACTTTAACTTCTTTTACATTTTTTCATTCCGCAACGACAATGATCCAACCAACTCCTAAGGTGGCAGCTATTATCTAGAAATCTGATCTGGAGAGTAACTAACCTGACCTCTGCTTTTGCCAGACCCAAATGCACCTGTAGTATGTTACAGCCTTATTAAGGACAGGTGAGGCAATAATTAAAACATCAAACTAAGATTCTAAAATAACTTGTGAGAAACGCAAGTTATCATACCAATATAACCAAGTGTTAAAGGCAGAACACTTAGTGTACATGGAGACAAACTTGTCACAAGGCCTGCCCCAAATATTACTGCCAAACTACAACAGGGATAAATTAGCAGGAGAGCCAGAGAACTCGATGATCGAACTCTCAGAAATGCGCGTATTGAGAGAGAACCCGAGAAACAAACCTTGTTACACTGAGAGCTGAAAGCTGATCCTGAACAGCTTCGTTAGCCTGTTGGTTAGCTGAATACAAGAAATTCCCGACTGAATCTCCAAGGCTTCCTTCAGCCAAAATGTAAATGGAAGTGGCTTGATCCTGTCTTAAGGGAAAATTAGTATCTGATTTTACAAACAAACAGCAAATAGATAATGGTCGAAAGCAGAAGCATCTCAAGGCAGAAAAGCATAAGCAATTCCAAACTAAAATATTGAGATCTAACCCATGAGAATAAGGTCCACAGAGAAAAAAAAAACACAACTTTAGACATTCTCAAGAAATCAGAGAAGTATAGAGACAATCTAATAAGATCAAAATCTATGATTAAACCTTACCAAGACAATCATCTTCAAGTCTGCGGCCTTTGCTGAGCTAAAAGTTACCAAGTTTGCCACTGGAAAACCAAGAAAAGGTCGAAAGTGTTCATAATCAGATAAATTTAGACTCAGCATCATTAATAGTGCTTTCTATTAGAGAAGTAAAAAGGGGGAAAAAACTAGATTTTGCTCATCTTTTCCGGTAGAATGATAGAAGATTAAGAAACTACAAAATTCCCCCCTAAAAAATATGTCCATAAAACAGAATGACAGAAGTGAGGAGAGAGTAACATTACCTCCTAAACCACTAGCAAGCATCGCAAGTTTCATACTTTTGCTCTCTTTCCTATGTAAAGAAACAGCATCAGACACTAAACTTGTCTCTCTCTGCAGCTCACAGTTCTTGGCAGCACGAACCCATTTTTTCTCTGTAGTCCATAGAGAAATCAAAATCACCAATGACCCAATAAGAGAACAAGGAAGAAGATAACTAGCATGTGGATATGGTGGTTATAAGGACAAGGAGACTTATGAGACCCAATTTCAAAATTTTCCAAAGAGATTATTCATTTCCTGATCACAATCAGAATCCTCACTAATACAACCAACTAAGAACTATGCGAACGATACATCATCATCTTCAATCAAAATTCCAAAGGATTATTATTACCCTAACGGTTTATCATCTTGATCCTTTTAAGTTTTCGTAACACTAAAAACCAAATCAGAAGAAAAACTCACCACCACCGCGAGTGAGTCTGCAGCTGGAGAATCCACCGGTGATGCATCGGTTCACACTTAGATTCATGGCTCTCCAGATAAGTGTCCGTCGTCTAACGGTTCTCTCGCTTCACAGTCTTCTAATTTTCGCTCACTGTTAATGATATACTAATGGGCTGAATCTTTTAAGCCTAAAGGCCCACTATACTAATTATCTTTCTTTTTTCTTTTTTAATTACTTGTGAACTTCGCTTATATTAATGATTGGTGTGTAGATTCACTATGAATCCAATCTGGTAACCAAATTGGTAAATACAAAGATTCAGAATAGTAGGGAGTACTAGAAGTTCCCATTCGGGCTAATCGGTCAGCGTCGATCTTTAGCAGTTCTTTCTAAGCATATAGCTAGCTACAAGTCTTGTGGAACAAACTTTTATATCATAACATAATGGTTCAGTTCCTACATTAGATTCTTTTCCCATCAAATTGTGGTGTAGATTAGGGCACTCGCCTTCGAACACGACTCTGCTAAAGGTCTTAGAGAACCTTTTCTCATCTCCTACGCACCAACCAGCATGTGTTATGCTATCAATACTTGAGAAAGTTGCATCGTAGTTACATTTAACCCATCCATCTCTCGGCCGAGTCCGGTACATGGATTCAAAGGTTTATTAGCTAAAATGGGTTTACGTTCTCAAGGGAGCAATCGAACACTAATGCGAGTTTAGACCATCTAAATATTTACATGGTACTTAGACCACCATTAACAAGGGTATCTTAAAGAGTTCTTAAGTAAGAAATGTGGCTTAGCTAAGACCCAAAACTAAAAAAAGTGGCTTAGCTAAGACCCAAAACTAAGAGTTCTTAACTTTAATACTTCTAAGAATCATTTTTAAGATATCATTGTTAATCATGCTCTTATAAGCTTATGTTTACAAGCCCATTAAACTACCAAAACAACAAGAAATTATAAAACGCGTAGATCTTTTGTTTTTTTTAATCTTTTCGGGTTAAATTTGACTATTGTGATTAATATCACATCGCACAATGAGTGGGCTAGTGAGTAGTGTGAATTTTTAAAAGCATAAACTCAATTGTCATCTTATATTTAGCTTGATTTTACCAAACTTTTCAACAAAACCAATTTTATAAAAGACACTTTGGCCCACTTTAGGGTTATACTTTCTAGCCAACATTCACTCACACGTATTAAAATCAAAAGTTGTGGTCGACACTGGTTCGTGGGGACAATTTTAAGATATGCATGGATTTCAAAGAAACTCTTATCCAACATTTAAATTATTTAAATGGAACGGTACAGATTACAATTACATGTTTCTTCCCTTATTCAGACGTCGCTTCAATTCATAAAGTTCAATAATCGTGATTTATTTGATATAAAAGATCCAACAATTTCTTTTTAAGAGCATCAGGTAGTTTCTTAGAGATAGATCTTAGTAATCTTTAAATAATTTATTTGTAAAAGTGATTGTTAAGAGATAGTATTTTTGAGTTAAGATTTTTGTGTGATTAATGGTAGGCTTTTAACATGTGGTTCTTAGAAAAAAAAATATTAATATAAAAATAAAATTTATAATTATAGAAAATTTAATAATTGTTGCAAATTAGAAAAATTAAAACATACATGAGATACAATTTATAACATAAATCACAAATATTTTAAACTTAATTTCTTATGTATTTTGTCCATATATGTTCGACCAAATCATTCTTCAATTGTTGATGCATACCTCGATCACGAACTCGAGCTCTATTATCGAAGAAATTAGAAAGCGTATCTGTAGAATATGTGAAATCCGCCCAATCAAAACGTGACACGTGGCACCTCTTAGGTATTAAAGTGATTTAAATTCCTTAGCTAAAAAACGTTCCGTAGCTTATTAAGGTATTAACTATTTAATTTAAATAACTTTAATACCTAAGATTCAGCTAACATCCCCTATAATGATGCTCTAAGGAGCTAGCAACTATCGGTAAAATCTTGAACTCACATATAGCATGTGATAATAGCTATACCAAATTTTTATATCGAGCATATGATACGTATAACTTAATTCATAGTTTCCATTAGAATATGATTTTATTTTGTAACCATTCATTCTTTGAAATAATTGGTCTGCTTGGAAATATTACTGATAATTTAATTGTCTGATTTCAATCATTTTTGGTCGTTTTGTGTGGTTAGCCTAGTAGATCAATCTTTAAGACGTTATTTCAAGTCCTCATGCACATATATCGGCTACAGTTGCCATGCAATTACTACAAGTCCACAACGATTCAAAGTTTTGATCCACACTGATAAATTTGATACTTAGGCGACCTGGCGAATTACGTTTTCTCTCGTACTTCTAATACAAGCACTACAAAAACAAAACAAGAAAAAAGACAGAAGCATGTTGTTTAAGAGAAAAAGTAAAAGAAGAAGAATGTCAGAGACTTTAGGACAACGGACTGGGGATAGACATGAAGAGACATGAGTGTAAATGGGGACATTCCATTGTGGATATGTCAGAAAATTAATAAATTAAGATATTACTCGCACACTCTCTCCATCATGTTCAATGATGCTATGCATTTAACTCATCGCATCGCATCGCATGTCTACATTTTTAAGGAAAATAAACAAAAAGTATATAATTGTCTATAGTTAGAACTAGAGAAATCTTACAATGTTAAAAAAATATATCTTACAATGTTGAAATTTAAAAATATAAAAAAATTTGATTTGGTGTAATATTTTGTATTATATATGGCCATTAATTCTAACCAATCACTAAATTAAGTAGGAGTATATAATGTTTTAAGGGCATATTTATCGGGGCAACTGATGTAGTGATCTTAGGTATTAAAAAATTGAAAATATTCAAACAGTAGAAGAACAAGCTGAATTGTGGTCTTCATCAAGATCTGTTCTAATACTAGTTCTAGGGTCATTTGTTGGTTAATGATTAATTTTTGTTGGAAAAAAGAAAAAAAAACATTATTTTAATAATTTTTATATTCTAAGATCTATCCTATAAGTTATTGCGTTGCATATGGTCTAAGCGGGTAGAAGTTGACAATAAAATTAGAAATTTGACTTTTTTGATGAAATGTTTTATAAAGTTTGACTTGCCTTGCATAAAATATCAAAATATGCTTAGAAAAAGATGCATATCTATTTGTTACCATCGATAGTTGGTAAGAAAATGATCTAATTTACAAATTTTCGAATTAATAAAAAGTAACTTTGTAATGCTTTTTAAATAAATTTTGAGTCTTTTCTACTACGATTTCAATCATTTTTAACCTAATCGTAGACGTTCTAAAATAAAATTTCAAATTTTTTGGACTTTGAAAGATTAATTTGAGTTTTGGTCTATGATTTCCTCCGGTTAACAAAAAAAATTACCGATCGAAATTAAAATGAAAATATTATGAACAAAAACCATAAGTTAAGCGAAGTGATGGTAACTTAATTGCCGATTACGGTCGTTGATGTTATAAATTGATAACTATTGAATGCAGTAAGCCTGATATAGTGATATTTAATGTGTTCCTACGTAAGAAACCTGATAAGAAAATGCAAATTTGTACAAGCCACATTAAAAAATCACGAGTATTATGTACATTCATAATCAAGTACGAACACATTGAATTGGACCGCAAACATCAAAAGTAGTCTACTTTAACCTAAGAAAAATAATATATACTCCAAATCAAAAGTAAACATCGAATGTAGACATGCTTTAAAAGATTTTAACATTGTGATTATGAAATGATCTTATTAAAATACTTACGGGTGCGTGTAGAATAATTACCCGCACCGAGATCATTTTATATCAAATGAGCCATATTTGCATACCCTTGAGATCGGCGAGTATTGACGTGAACTAATCATTGTTTTTATTTTATTTTGATTAAAGATTTCCAATCTAATCATTGTTAATTTTGATTGAAAGCATGTTTAACAATCAACTAGTCTACATAACAATGTGTTTGATTAGAGTGATAAGGATCCACCAGCGGCATCAAAGTTTATGATTCATTAAAAGTTAAAACTTTTATATAACCAATCATCTACAAGTAATTTTAAAATAACCAAGTAATCTTAGTCTAGTCTAGTTATCAGTCCTACACGTACGTGGATTTAGGTCATAAATTGATTTTTTCTCTACTAGACGTATCTTTTCTTTCTTTTGGTTACTAGATTTTGACTTGAAGTTGAAGTTCTCAGATTAAATAATAATAATAACGATCATATTATCTCTATCTAAAAATTATCTGTTTTTCGTAGTTGGATCTACTTGACCTCGCATCAAATTAGCTCCAAAATTATGTCGCTTGCAATTTAAAGAACATCTAGTGAGAATTGATCAGAATACTTCTAATTTATTTTCCAATCAATGTCTTTACAACATTCACGGTTTCACAATGCATTTTCCATCTTTTAAACAATTTTTTTTATATCTAACTAAATCTTAAGAAATTCTATAGCTACAAATTAATTAGAGTCTTACTTTTTCTTTGATAAAGGAAAACGTATATTTGGTTTTAAATGTCAAGCACATTAAAACAAACAATTCGTGGCATGAACAAATTAAAAGGGTAACCAATTAATGTATTAGTATTGTTCTGTTGTCGATTGGTCTCTTAACTTTATAAAGCTCCAAATGGAAAAAGACTGCGACACCTTATTTGTTCAGCCGGATTGTATTGTTGACTTGCTCTTACGCCTTTTTCGCTAATTAAGTGCTCTTTTATTTGCTAGATTAGCGGAAGCCACGTCTACTTTATTCATTTTCTATTTACATTACTTATCAATAATTTCCATGATAAAACTCAAATTTACAAACTCGTGTGTCCGTCACATAATTTATTTAATGTGTATTTGGAAGGTCTTTATTCGGGCGTCGAAGTAAAGAATGATAGGGCAGTTATATTACGAAGAAGGATTACATTTGTGGATAGCTATACCAGCTACTAATATCGAATCTACTAGTCACTGATATTTTTTTTTTTACTGGAAGATTTTTAAAATACACAAAAGATATTACAATGTCGAGTACAAAGCAGGATAAACCGAAAACAAACCCCGAAGTTTTACGGGAAAATAACGCTTTAAAGTTTTAAGGGAAATCAAACCGAAGGCAAAATTTTAAAGTCTCGAAAATTATATAATACATTATTGCAAGAAAATAAAGATTTTCATTTCTTACCAAACTACAGTGTCAAAAAAAACTTTATACTGGAGCTAGCCACGAAGTAAATGCAGTTAAATTTTAGAATATTCGTTAATTCGATTTGATCTTTACGATAAAAAAATATTAGTATATGTATTCGACTCGGAAATAATATACGATAAACAATATCCAATATTTAACTTATATATATATATATATGGATAATAGAATTATGGTATTTTATTACCAAATTCGAAAACTACTTGTACCTTCTTTTAGATGGATACAATTTGCATAACATATCGAAGACAGATAACGGAAAAAAAGTATCCAAACCCTACTACAAAGGAGGGGGTGAGAGTTTGTGGAGAAGAATCGAAAGGGTAGTTGGAACTGAGACATTAACGTGAGCGCCTTGATTGAGAGGTATTATCGTCATTTTTTGATCAACCAAAGCCTTAACGACCAGTCTTCCCTCCTCCAACGTGTCACGTTCTAAAACAAATACTTTTGACTTTGGCCATTTGTGGATCTATTTTAATATTAAGGCAACGTCTATTCATGTTCACTAAATTAGTACATTTGTTTTTTTCAAAATTTAAATAACCTAAGAGCTAGTTTGAACTTTGTTGACAAAAATTAAATAAAAGATATAACGATTTTAAAATGTAAAACAAAGTAAGTGGAGACACACATATTAACATATAACTCTTGATTATAGCAAAATCAGGAGATTAATGTTAGAAAATTATTAGATTAAGCAGACACTATAGCCAGATTAGTGTTTTAAACAAGTTATGTTTTCTCTTAAAAAAAAAAAGAGTAAAAAACCTTAGTTATTAGGTGACTGTTTTGTCTACAATGATAACTATATCATCAATTTATAGAGGGAACAATGAAAAAATCAAAAAGAATAAAGAAATGAATAATAATTTTACAAAATTACAAAATAAACAAAAGTTTTAAGCAATTTTAATATAGACTTTGAAATTTAGTACAAATTAAAAACTAAAATATATCATATTAGTTTTGTGATGATGTATAAATATCTAATACAAATAATCATGTTGAAAAATTTCTCGAAGTTTATTAGTTTCCTTATACCTTTTAATATTTATTCATTACTTTTTCATCTATTTTTATTTTATTTTAACTAAACTAAAATATACATAAGTGAAATGATATAAAAGTAACCAATGTGATGATTTTACTACCCGAAAATTATATAAAGTGAGCATTTACTTCCTAGTTAATAATTTGAAATTCTGCCTTAATGGTAATTTTCTTAAAACACAGGGTCACTTTAAAAGAAGAACGTTAGTGATTCAGATTATAACAACGTTATTTTCGACCAACGTTATCTTCACAAATTAATTTTGAAATTTTGAGTCATTAATATTTAATATAATTCAGATTCGGACCCTTTTTTGTCTGAACAAAAGAAAAAACAAAAGACAAAAAATTTGAATTTTTTTTTTTTGGTCGAAGAGAAAAATAGGGAAGAAGAACAGAGGATTATTCATTACTCTTCTATCTTCTTCTTTCCAAAAAGTTGCATCCTTTCGAGAAAACAAATCCTCATTTTCTCAGAACAAGAAAGAAAATCCTAGGGTTTAAAATTTTCCCAGGAAAAATTTTGTTTTTTTCTTTCTTTCTTCCTCTCCTGTTTTTCCTGTAACAAACTTACCTGAGAGAGTCTCTGTCTTCGTCTCTTCCATTGACCTCGTAAGTTTCGCTCTCTCTCTCTTTCGTTTTTTTTTCTTTTCAATTCATTTTCTCTTCTTCTTTTCTGGGTTTGTTTAAAGATCAGGTTTTGTTGATTTCTCTTTTAAGTCAGATTTTTTTTTTTTTTTTGTTCAAACCCATTCATGAGAAATGTAGAAGGAGCCTCGAGATTTTAAATTTTGTGTTGCGTTTTAACAAATGTTGAGAGATTCTTCGCTGAATTTCTGATTTTTGTTTTTTTTTTCCTTTCCCAAGAAGCTCTTCTCTGGTTTCGAGGAAGTATGCATGGTTAACGAGGCGTGTGATTTGAGAAATTAGGGTTTATGGAAGCTTGGATTGCGTGAAATGCTTCTCAATTAAGACTCAGCACAAGAGATTTCTGATTTTCTGGTGTTGGGTTTTTAGAAAGTTTTCAACTTTGATTCATTTTGTGATTGAAAAAAGTTAAGGAATGATGTTATCGGCATCGCCGAACACACTAGCGAAAAGCTCGTTAGAGGAGATGCTTGAGTCTCTTCGTCAGAAAGATGAGTGTGATCGGCCTAAAGATATGCCACCGGCGCTTCCTTCTCGGCCTAATTCTAGAGCTCGTCTTCCGTCGGCTCGTCGTTCACTTCCGGCGAAGTTTAATGTTAGTAGTGTAATGGAAGATCAGAATGGAAGTGTTGTTTCTGCGACGCCTGCGGTGGAAGCTGAATCGGAAAGGAAAGAGGAAGGTGGGAAGAGGAAAGAGAAGGATTTGGGTGTTAAGAGGAATAGTTTTGGAAGTAAGAAAATGAGGACTGGTCTTAGGTCAGAGTCTCCGTATGCAGCAGAGAAGGAAGAAGATGGTATGATGATTAGTAGTGCTAAAGTTAGTCCGGTGGAGAATACGGAGGAGCATAAACCTGAGTCTGAGTGGAACAATAACGTTGAGTACTTCATCAAGAAGGTAACTTTTTGTTTCATAGTGAAGTTGAGTTTTTTCCAAGTGTTGGGATTCGGAATGAGTCTATTAAGATGTGACTTGAGCAGTGAGTTTTTGAACTTTGTGGTGAGGAAAGTTTAACCTGGGAGTGTATGTGGAAGAGGCTTAATAGATTGATTAGAATAAGTGGTACGTGGTAGATAGCTTTGCTTGGAGGTGTCACGGTTGTGTTTAGTGTATTACATATGAAATGTTGAGATCTAGAACTTGGTTTTTATTTTCTTTGATTACAATTAGGATAGTGTTATTGGGAACTTGTGGTTACTGTGTTTGTATTGTATTTCAGAAACTTCGAGTTTGGTGTCGGGTATCTAATGGGCTGTGGCAACTGGGGAAGATACAATCTACTTCTGCTGATACATCGTTTGTTATGTTGTCCACTGAAAATGTAAGTTTTCTCAAGGATGTTGCACTCTCCATATGATATTGAAGAGTTTCTGCAGTCTGACTTTCAGGTTTCTGTGATTTGGTGTTATAAAAGGTTGTGAAAGTGTCTACTGAAGAGCTTTTTCCTGCAAACCCAGATATATTGGAAGGTGTTGAAGATCTTATACAGCTCAGTTATCTAAATGAACCATCTGTTCTTTATAACCTTCGTGTCAGATATTCGCAAGACGTGATTTATGTGAGTTTACTGAACATTATTTGGCTCTTCTGATTAGTTTCTCACTTTTTGGTGCTTAATTTCTAACTAACTTTCATGTTTTTTTTTCAGAGTAAAGCAGGACCAGTATTGATTGCGGTCAATCCATTCAAGGATGTCGAAATTTATGGAAATGATGTTATCTCAGCTTATCAGAAGAAGGCTGTGGATGCTCCACATGTTTATGCTGTGGCGGATGCCGCTTATGATGAGATGATGAGAGGTGAGGAGATGCATATATATTCCCCCTTTTCGTATTTTCATGATTTGAGAAGTCCTAATTGGTCTTCTAATGAATATCTGGCACTTACATTTTGAACCTTTCTACATGCAGAAGAGAAGAACCAGTCTATTATTATAAGGTACAAGTCTTTTCAGTCTGAATTTTGTAGACTTCTGAATGCTTTTATATAGATTGATCATTGATGTGATTCGCTGGTATTAACAACAACTATGAATTGATTACTATCGTCTGTAGTGGAGAAAGTGGAGCTGGGAAAACTGAGACTGCAAAATTTGCAATGCAGTACTTGGCAGCTCTTGGTGGAGGTAGCTGTGGAGTAGAGTACGAAATCCTAAAGACAACCTGCATACTCGAAGCTTTTGGGAACGCTAAAACATCAAGGAATGCTAACTCTAGCCGATTTGTGAGTTGTTTGTTCCTTTTCCCCTTCCATATATTTCAAAGTTATTATCAATCAGCTTGACCACCATTTTTGTAGATTGAGAAGTTAATTTAACAGTATATTTTAACTGGCACAGGGTAAACTCATAGAAATTCATTTTAGTGCAATGGGAAAGATATGTGGAGCCAAACTTGAAACTTGTGAGTCGATTTGAGCATTTATATTATTGTTTGTCATATTGTTTAGATTTCAAGCTCACTTGTTTCTATTGTCTTCTTCCCCATGTTTTGCGTAACTACTCTTGCTGAATGCCCATAGTTCTACTAGAGAAGGTAATTATGTTTCCATTGAGAAGATTTTTCATCTGACGTTCACTACTTATCCATTGGTGACTAATTGGTAGTCTTGTTTGACCAGTCAAGAGTGGTTCAGCTGTTCAATGGCGAAAGATCCTACCATATATTTTATGAGTTGTGTGCAGGTGCTTCGCCGATTCTTAAAGGTAACATTTGAAATTGAAGTTTCAAATACCAGCATCTTGATTATTTGGCCACAGATAACATTCTTTAGACGTGTCCTTACTGAAGTAGAACACAGTCACACATATAATACTGATTATTTTCTATTTTGGATAAACTACTATTTATATGGTTTATTTGTAGAGAGATTGAAGCTTAAAACAGCCAGTGAGTATACGTACCTGAGCCAGAGTGATTGCTTGACCATTGCCGGTGTTGATGATGCTCAGAAATTTCACAAACTACTGGTAATTGTCTTATCTATTTCCAGTGCTGGCCTCTGTTTCTTCACATTGCCAGATTTTTGGTATTTCTTTTTTCCTCACAACCATATCTGTATATCTGCAGGAAGCTTTTGACATTGTTCAAATCCCTAAAGAGCATCAAGAGCGGGCATTTGCATTGCTTGCGGCAGTGTTGTGGCTAGGAAATGTATCTTTCCGAGTTACTGACAATGAAAATCATGTGGAGGTGGTAGCGGATGAAGGTAGAATCTACTGTCTTACTTGATCAAAAACTATAACCTGGTGATACTTGCTTACCATTTGGCTGCTATTTCTTACAGCTGTCGCCAATGCCGCTATGTTAATGGGCTGCAACGCAGAAGAGCTTATGGTGGTTTTGTCCACCCGTAAACTTCAAGCTGGTACAGATTGTATTGCTAAAAAACTGACATTGCGGCAGGTAATGTTTAATAGTCATCATTCTAGCTACTTGTTTTCGTATACATCGATCTTAGGTGATGTATGAGTTGCTGTACCGTTTTCACCTACAGGCAACTGACATGAGGGATGGAATAGCAAAATTTATTTATGCAAACCTTTTTGACTGGCTTGTTGAGCAAATAAACATTGCACTGGAAGTTGGTAAATCACGTACAGGAAGATCTATAAGCATCCTTGATATATATGGGTTTGAATCATTTAAGGTTAGTAGTACCCATATCTGCTCTTGATTTTTACTAATCTCTTTTCTTTTTGAATCCTACGATAATGATCTGTTTCTCCTTGGTTTCAGAATAACAGCTTTGAACAATTCTGTATAAACTACGCAAATGAAAGATTGCAGCAACACTTCAACCGGCATTTATTCAAACTTGAACAAGAGGTGATTTTTCTTTGTGTAAATGATACTAAATACATGCTTTCTGCGTTGCTGCTCCATTAATATTATTTTCTCTGTTCAGGAATATGAAGAAGATGGAATTGATTGGACTAAGGTCGAATTTGTAGACAATCAAGAGTGCTTAGATCTAATTGAGAAGGTAATTAATGGCCTGCCACGCTTTGTATCGTTGTCTTATAAGGACCTTCCGACATGTTTTTAATGTAATCTCTTGCATATGTTTGTTTGTGCAGAAACCGATTGGTTTGTTGTCTCTACTAGACGAGGAATCAAATTTTCCAAAAGCAACTGATTTGACCTTTGCCAACAAGCTCAAGCAACACTTGAAGACCAACTCTTGCTTCAAAGGAGAGAGAGGTCGAGCCTTCAGAGTTAATCATTATGCTGGAGAGGTCAGTTGATGCCCTTAGCTCAAAAGCCAGACTCTGCATACTGATTAGGTTTTATACGGAACTGATGATGTGCAGCTTTTCTTGTACTTATGGCGGTTTTGTTGGAATGATGATTTTGTTTACAGGTTCTCTATGATACAAATGGGTTTTTGGACAAGAACAGGGATCCGTTGCCTGCTGATCTTATCAATCTTTTATCATCATGCGACTGCCAGCTGCTCAAATTGTTTTCAACTAAAATGCGTGACAAATCGCATAAGCCACTTATGTTATCGGACTCCACGAACCAAACTGTTGGAACAAAGTTCAAGGTAAAGAAGCTTGAATCCTGTAGTTTTGAATTAGTTGCAATCTTGAGTCATATTGCATATTTCATGTTTGATTATCGCTGACAGGGTCAACTTTTCAAACTGATGAACAAGTTAGAGAACACAAGTCCTCACTTCATTCGATGCATAAAGCCGAATTCGAAGCAGCTTCCCAGAGTTTATGAAGAGGATCTTGTCTTACAACAGCTTAGATGTTGTGGCGTGTTGGAAGTTGTTAGAATATCAAGATCTGGATATCCTACTCGTTTGACACATCAAGAGTTTGCGGGAAGATATGGGTTCCTATCGTCAGACAAAAAGGTCTCTCAGGATCCTCTGAGTGTATCAATTGCTGTTCTGAAACAATACGACGTTCATCCTGAAATGTATCAAGTGGGTTACACAAAATTGTATCTCCGAACTGGACAAGTAAGTGATTCTTTAAGCAGAGATATAGAGGCTGTTTCCTGATCCTGTCGATACAATTCTTATGTATTCATCTTCAAATTTTTATAGATTGGTATCTTTGAGGATCGGAGAAAAAAAGTTCTTCAAGGCATAGTGGGCTTACAAAAGCATTTCCGTGGTCACTTGTCTCGTGCATACTTCCAAAATATGCGGAAAGTAACATTGGTTCTTCAGTCATATATACGAGGTGAAAATGCCCGAAGAATGTTTGACACTGAAGCAAAAATCCATGCGGATTCTGTTTCTGAAGCAAGCACAGATGAGTTGACTGCAATCATACACTTGCAATCTGGTAAGCCGCGCTATCTTCTTTGGTAAACTAAAGATTTTGGATAGTGTTTTAGGCTCACATCATTTTTCTTTGTTGCAGCGGTTCGTGGATGGTTGGCTCGTAAACGTTTTAATGGTATGCAAAGACAGAAAGAATTACTCAATGTGACGACAAAATCAAAGAGGAAAGCTGGCAGGAGGATTTCAGAAGACAAGGTACTTGCTATCAACAGGAAGATTGTCCATTTCTGAAAATTATATACATTATTAGTTTATTACACTCTAACTTTCTCTCGTTTGCGATTTAGGATATTCCTCTGGAGCAGTCTCGAGTTCAACAACCATCTATGTCTGATCTCCAGAAACGGGTTTTGAAATCTGAAGCAGCTTTAGCGCAGAAGGAAGAAGAAAACACAGCTTTGAGAGAGCAGTTGAGGCAATTTGAGGAGAGATGGTCAGAGTATGATATAAAGATGAAGTCAATGGAGGAAACATGGCAAAAGCAAATGTCATCATTGCAGGTCGAATGTTTAACTGGTTATGAGAGTCCATTTACTCACTGCATCACACACCAAAGTTTTCTGAAATGTTCCTGTTTTGCATCATGTCTTTTTGCAGATGAGTCTTGCCGCAGCTAGAAAGAGTCTAGCTGCAGAGAGCATTACGGGTCAAGCAGGAGGAAGACAAGACACATCGATATCACCTTTCGGTTATGACTCAGAGGATACAATGTCTACTGGGACTCCGGGAGTAAGAACTCCTACTACTAAGTTCACTAACGGAAACACTCCTGAGCTCAGAATCAGAGAGCTTAACGGAAGCTTGAATGCGGTTAATCATCTCGCGAGAGAGTTTGACCAAAGGAGACTCAATTTCGATGAAGATGCAAGAGCTATCGTGGAGGTGAAGCTTGGACCGCAGGCAACTCCAAACGGGCAGCAACAGCAGCATCCAGAAGATGAATTTAGGAGACTGAAGCTAAGATTTGAGACATGGAAGAAAGATTACAAAGCTAGATTAAGAGATACTAAAGCAAGACTCCATAGAGTAGATGGTGATAAAGGTCGTCACCGGAAATGGTGGGGAAAAAGAGGCTAGGGGATTTATTAGTGTGTGTGGAATCTTCTTCCACTTAGCTTTGTATTAGTATCCCGATCCCAAAATGTTAGATTGAGAGCATTGTAGATTTAGCTGTGAGAGACATGTATTTTTGAGACTTCTTCTGTGCATAGCGAATAGAGATTTGTAATTTGAGAGGAACAAGAAAGGTTATGTTCATATCATTACAAGAATCACATCAAGACCTAAAAATTTAAGCTCCAGGTGCAAACTTAGTTGCGAAAGCCCACGCATTGTTAGCAACGGGGTTGTCGAGATGGTCAAGGAGATTCTCCAAAGGACCTTTTCCAGTAACGATGGCTTGAACAAAGAAGCCAAACATTGAGAACATAGCCAATCTTCCATTCTTGATCTCTTTCACCTTGAGCTCAGCAAAAGTAACTGGATCATCAGCGAGACCCAACGGGTCAAAGTATTGTCCACCGGGGTACAAGTCGTTTCCTTCGCCAACACCGTCAAGACCGTTGATGCGGAAACCTTCAACCAATCCCATGAGGATGACTTGGAAGCCAAGGACGGCTAAAATGCTCTGAGCATGGACTAGGTTTGGGTTGCCTAAGTAGTCCAAACCGCCTTCGGAGAAGATTTGTGAACCGGCTTTGAACCAGACTGGTTCTTTGAAGTCCACACGGACCCACTTTTGAAGAACTTCAGGGGTTATGCAACCAAAAGCTCCCAACATTGCCCATCTCCCATGGATCACCTGCAAATGATGATTAGTGATTTACTCTGTTTTTCTATTGAGTGTGTGAGATTTAGAGACTAACAAACCTCAAGAGCTCTGTTTTTAGCAAAGGCTTCAGGGTCTGCAGATAAACCGGCGGTGTCCCAACCATAATCGCCGGGGAATTCTCCGGTGAGGTAAGACGGAGTTTGGACGGAAAAGGGTCCTAAGTACTTCACTCTATCTGGTCCATACCAAAGATCATTTCCCTTCACAGAAACATTTACATGAAAGTCAGACACAAACCCAAGAAGAAAGATAAAACCTTTAATATGATGAGATTTAGACCAAAAAGAAAACAGACCATAGTGTATTTGGGAGATCCGAGAGAGACAACATCACGAAGAGGGTTAAAGCTTGAGGCTTTAGTCTGGCCAAGGAATGTTGTTGGAGACAGAACACTGCTTGAGCTCGTGAATGTTGATGCCATTGTCTCTCTCGGCTTGAGATTTTTTTTTTTGCTTAGTGTTGTTGTTCTTCTTCTTTTGCTGTTTGGTGAAAGTATTGGTCTCAGGGACTTTGAGTTTTATGTTAGTATTTTGTGGATGAGAAGAGAGGTTGGAGAATCAGAGATGGGATATAGATGAGAGTGAGATGTTGGGATTAGCCAATCAGGAAACAGCTTTGGATTTGAAGTATCTCTAACTCCATCTCCTTTTTATCCATATTTCTTTTTTCTTTGCCCATTTTTTTTTACATCTTTTTTTTGGACAATGAATTTTAGATTTAGATTTAGATTTTACAATGAATTTTTGTTTTCAAAATTTTATTAAAATTTGGTGTTATTAGTTTAGATATTTGTAACATATAATCTAAAATATTAAAAAGAGAAAAATTACATTTTTAACCCTCAAAATTTTACTGTGTAGCACTTATCCTCGAAAGAATTCCACTGACACAATAAACCACCAAAATAATTTTACTAACACTTAGTTTGCACCACCATAAAAGATGATGAAACAATTAATTATGCTTCTTTGATTTAAATTTATTTAATTAATTAATATTTACGTATACGTTTTAAGAAAAGAAAAAAATCTTAAAGAGTTTGTTTAGCATTAAAAGTAGAAAATAGAAAGGGAAGCTAATGATACTTTGGCAGAATGAAAAATCTCAAAAAAAGATCACAATCAATTTGGAGATGGAAATCTTGAGAGGCAAGGCCGTTCCTCTGTATTAATGCAGGGTTTAGTTCCTTTTTCATTCAGAACATTCTATTCATGTCTCTGCTTCTCAGCCGGCTCTCGAGGCTCCGCCTTGGCAAGCCTGCGTTGATAAGATCCTCTCTTATTCTCTCTAATGGCTTCTCTTCTTCCTTGATGCAAACCCCTCCTTGTTCCATCATTGGCGCTGATGCCCTTGGAGCGGATCTCGGAAGACTCGTTATAAGCAATGCTAATGATTAATATTTTGATGACTTCACTTTTTTGGAAAAGAAGGTGCCTCTGGAGTTGGTGTATAATGATGTTTGTGATTATGCAACTGTAACAATAGGGGCATCTCATGGCTGGGTAGCTACGTTGAATAAGGACGACGGCATTCTGCGTCTCCAAGATGATCTAAACCCCGTTGCATCGGATAAAGATCAGAAACGTATTCCACTGCCTCCTCTTGTAACTCTGCCTGGTTGTCAAACCCAAATCGTCACCAACGTGTCAATGTCCTCATCTTCTCCCGAGGATGAAGACTGTGTTGTTGCTGTCAAGTTCTTGGGACCTCAACTCAGCTTTTGCAGACCTGCTCAAAGTAACTCCGAGTGGACCAACGTCAGAATCCAAAACCCCTGTTTCTTCAACTCACATGTCGTGTTTTCCAAGAAAGATGAGATGTTTCGCCTACTTGGATCTGGAGGCCACCTCATTGGATCATGGGATCTCCAATTCTCCACACACAAAAGCACACACCTATGCTTGAGAAGTTGCTATTTCAAAACCTTCCCGGTCTGAAGAAGACCAAACGGGAGATTCTAGATTCGTGCTTTACGAGCGAACACTTGGTGGAGTCACAATCTACCGGTGAAACTTTCTTGGTTAAGTTGTACAAGAAGACCGAGATCAATTATGCAGGTGTTGCTAAAATGGAAACAGAAGCTTTTACGGTGTTCAAACAAGATGAAGAAGGAAACGCTGTTTACACTAAAGACATTGGAGATCTCTGCATTTTCCTCTCAAATTCTGAACCTTTCTCTGTCTCTGCTAGCTCCTTTCCTGGCATGGAATCTAACTACGTTTACATCTTCGATTTCAACGAACGCACATATTTCCATCTGCCTGGTTCACGCTCCGGTAGACATTTTAGTACATTCTCGGCTCCTTACCATATTCCACCTCAAATTATAAACAAGTAGTTTGGGATTGAGTCTGACTCACAACCACTGTTACCAGTTGGTGTAACAGAAGGTTTGTCACATGCGGAAATTGTTATGAAACTCCAAACAATTTCAAAAACAGATTTTATAAGAACAATATATAAGTGAATGTTCAAATGTAAAATTAGGGATTAAATTCATGGCCTAAGTAACTTGTTAGGTTACTACAGTTTTAGACTTCTTACTGACATTAATCACTCGAACTCCACAAGAAAAGTTTTGAGTAATCATATTGCCTCATTCAACAACAACAAAACTTTAAAAAGAGCAAGAAAATAAAAGAACACTACGAAATTCTCTGTACAGCTCAAAAAACTCTTGTTAGACTAATTTCTCTTCTTCAGAAGTTGTTTCGCTTGAGAGGTCGCTAGAAAATAACAGAAAAATGAAGCTTCGTTGTGATGTGGATTTATCTCCTTAGAGCTCCATAGTTCCTTGTAACCTGCACTTACACATTGTACTATTAAGTGAGCTTTGATCTCAAATGGTAAATAAGAACTTGCTTAAACCGGCTATTTAGCACAAAGCAGCGAAAGAATGGAAAATAGATGTGATTAACAAACCCGAGGCTGAGATTTGTTAAGCTTCTTTTCTATGTCTTCATCATCTTCGTCATCGTCATCGTCTTTGCTACTGAGTAGCCTATGAAGTGAAGAAGAGCTTTCGGTTTTTCTACCACGTTTTGAAGTCCCAGAACCTCTACCTCTGCCTCTCTTAGTAGTAGCTGGTCTTTTACGTCCTTTGCCTTTAGTGCTCTCATCGTCCTCCTTTAATGGATATCAAACAAGAATCACGAAAAGTTAAAAACGCAAAATTTACTTCAAATAGAGAGATAAGAATGCCAAAAGATATATGCCGTCAAATTTTTACATGGGTAATTATAGTGAACAAATGAATAACAGTGTAAGGAATAGTCCATACCGAAGTGCTGTCAAGTTTGGTAAAATCTTCAGGCTCTGCTTCCTCGCTTGAAGGAGAATCTACATCATCTTCACCAATGGTGGAAGCATTTTTGAAGGAAGCTGAAGCAGCAGCTGAAGCAGATCTATGAAAGACAAATTAGGGACATAACATTAGCTAGCTAGTGATGCCAATCATTGCCTTGCACGTCCGTGAATCCTACCCTACACTGGTTAAACGTGATGACAAAACGTTACCTTTGAGACTGGCGAAAACCAAGAGAACCATCAAGAGTGGTTTGCTTCATCGCACTTGAGGCCTTACCACGGCCTCTTCCTCTGGTTGGGGCTTTAGCTCTACCACGAGATGTATTAGCAGTGGATGAACCTCTCCGTCCTCTAGTGGCAGGCACTAAACCAGACATCTGAGTCGTGTCTTCATCATCACTGAACGAAGCATCCGCGATGCCACTGCTTCTTTTCGTCAAATTCTGTACCAATCTCAGGTAGAAAATAGCATTGTAAGAAACCAACGGCAGGATAGAGGCAGGAAAATCTAAGAAGGAGAATTTAAACCTCTGATGTCAATCCTGTGGATAAAAACTGCGAGGAATCAGTGGGTCGAGTGGACCTATGTTTCAAACGTTCCTGCACAAACAATAATGCAAGTCAGATCAATATTATGCTGGTCCTCACAATATGCGGCAGAAAGTAACTGAATTTATATCTTCTTGCCTCTAAGCACTCTCCCACTTTAAGAATCAAGTCATCTTCCTCAAATTTCTGGGCAACTGAATCCTTTGCAAGTTTACCCTATACAAAACGGGAAGAGATTAATCATAAAAACAATAACAAGAACGTGCTACGGAATAAAAATAATATACTATGCAGAACTTTGTATTGAGTGGTGAAGTAAAATAAAAGTACATACACGAGTCTCTTGAAGATTGTACTGAACGCATGAGTAGAAAGCTAGTTTATCATCCTTGTTCACAAAATTGTGAAGAGCAACATCCAGATCGTTAACTGGCAGGATCTCCATTTTCTGCGCAAGAGAATGGAATGATTATCCCATAGTGTACTCATGCCCATTTGGTAACTATCCAAGTCTATATCATTCTGTGGCGAAGTTCTACAGGGGTTGACGATAATAACACAATCATAAGGAGAGAAGGTTGCAGGATGTACCAGGTTGCTTTCAGCTACTAAAGCTTCTATATTCTGCTGGTTCAGTTCTTCTGGACGAAGCCGCTCAGAATCATCGATGTTGGCTGTGAAATGGAAGATTGAAATATATCATAACTAGACATGAACGTAATAACATGGTTCAACTGTGCTACTATCAGGACATGCATCATTGCCATTCAATTCACTAGACAAAAAATTATCAAAATGGCAAATTTACTAACTAGAGATAATCCATAGGATTGGCAGAATTTTGATGCTAATAGCTTACATGCGAAGAAACATGAACTATAACAAGTAAAGTGGAACAGAAAGAAAATTAGACTCAATACATCGATATCAAGCTACACAAAACAGAAAGTTAGTAGTCATAATATACAATATGAGAATTATAACACCGACAATAAAACAACAAAGGAGGTTATCATAGGCCCATATTGTTCTCCATTACTATAATTTACATACTGTACTACTTCACTGTAATTTTTGCCAGACACAAATCATACACTTGTTACTTCCTTCCATACCCTTCAATAAACAATTACAAGCTAGAGAAAAAGCAAGTGTGACAATTTAATCCAAACAAAATTGAATACATTACTAGTACACTAATGCCTGTACCTTCGCTCCGACCTTTCTTAGAAGCCTTGGAAAATATTAAAATGTCCTGGGGATTTGCAACCTGAAAGTGTTTGAGATTTTTTCATTAGTTAGCCAACAATAAAGAAAATATGTTACAGTAACTAATTTTTAGGTACCTTTCCCACATATTTCTGTCCAAACCTTTGAGGATTTATCGTCATAAATCCTGAGTAATCTACCTGAAAGATTGAAGCAGATCTTAGTCTTTCGTTAGTCATTTAATATTCTTAATAACAATTATCTGTTTGTGGCTTATGGGTGTGCATGCATCAAATTGGCAAAGCCTAGCCTCTTGTTGTGTTAAAATAAAGGTTTAATTATATGATTGTTGCTAGAATTTGCGCAGTATGAAGAAAACTTGGAAACAAATTACCTTGATTCGAACCAACGGGAGCTTGATCTCTGATCTGTTAACAGCATTTTTGCTGGCTTTCTCTATTAGATTTCTGACCTAACAATTTTGTAGATATTAGAAGAGACATTCAACGACCTATTCAAAAAAGAGGCAGGAGAAAAAAATATCCACATGAACTATGAGAAGAGGGAATAGTTACCACTTTATCCAAGTGCTCGAGAATTGAGTTTTGATCATTGGGATCAATATCACCTTCATCCTTTAAAACAATCTGCACTTTGAAAATATGTAAGCAAAGAAGTCACCACCATAACATATAAGGAAAATAAACTTTACCTCTGTATACTCGAAAGGCCTCACAGATGTCAGAGGTATCTTCGTAGGACGATATTGATTTCCCTGTAAGTAATATATATTGTCACTCATGCTTACATGCTTGATTGAAAAGGAGAAAAAAAAACATACATGAAGTACATAGATTAAGCAGTACGAACAAAGTGAAGATGAAATTTCAGATTGTTTGCTGAAGAACCTTGATTTCTAAGAGAAGAACATGTTTTGGCTTTGATTCCCCATCAATAAGTGATGTTGCCACAGAAGATCCTGGTTGTGTGATGTGGAAGCCCATTCCGGATACCTCCTTCAAAAGTTTAATCGCTTTTAGCTCAGAGAGGCAATGAACATTGTGTCTCACTCTTATTTAAATGCAATAACTCCGAAAATCAATATTTCAATGGACCTGGGGGTCGATAAGGCATTCATGCTCATGGCCCCACACAATGAAGTCAAGGAACCGTGGAAGAAAGTGCTCACTTATTGCATTTTTGGGGTTTGATTTCACCCTGCAAGTCATAGCATATGAGTACAGAATCAAACTTTCTGATATAGAAAGAGTATGAAAACTATCTAAAATATATTATTGTTATGGAATCAACCTATTTTGATGAAGCACCAGAATGTTGAACCAGTCAGAAACATCACATCCTTCTTGAACTTCAGGCCTCATCCATTGGACAGCATGTGGGGTCTGTGAAACCAAAAAATCTTAACACAATTAACAATTGTATAGCAAAAGGTGAGGGTCCTCTCGATTACCTGAAACATTCTATTAAGACGTTCATCCCTGATGTTTCCTAAACCATAGAGAGCCACAGTTGTTGAACCCTGAACATTAATTTGATTAAATGATAGTCCAAGAAGTCAGGGAGGAGCCAGGTGTCTGGGTTAGAAATTCTTTACACCAACCTTCTTCATAAGTATAGGGTAGAGGGAAATCTGGCCAACACCTGAACCACCAAGAACCATCTTTCCAAAATAGTTCACAAGGTTGCATGCGGAAAGAATATCAATTGCAGAAAGGTTGTCCTGTTGCCAGAAGCGACATAGAACAAAAACACAATAAAATACCTATTCACTAACTAATCCAGTTCCATATATCTATTCAAATGAGTTTGCATAACAAGAGCAAGCAGATGTAAGTTACGTACCACTCCGGCTGGATCATCATGGTTTCCATGAATACTGAACACGGGCAAGCCTACATTGAAGTGTGGATCCTCGTAATTTACATGACCAAACCTGTAGCCAGAAAATAATGTTAAGGGATTAATCAGCATCTTAAAAAACCAAAGTATACAACAAACTATGTAGATCTATACACACATTTGAGCCAATTTGCCAATTAATTAGTTCAGTTAATAATGTTTCCTGTTATGATTAGATCAATAGCAGAAAGAATAGAGTCTCACGCATTTTGAAAATTTACAGTCTGGTCGCTGACTACTTGAAACTGCACTGGTTTATCATTAAGACAGTGGCGGCGAAGAATTTCAATGGCTTTAACTAGCGTAGTTCTAGAGGGTTTATTCTCATGAAAAAGATCACCTCCAAGGAGTAAGAAGTCCACCTGTTTCAAAAGAGTGAAAATAAGAAGATATGAAACTTTCTGAGAGTCCTACCTTGCAATTGGTTGAATTTTTTGTCAAAAATAGGCAGAACATTGTTTACTAGTCTAACATTGGGAGAAGATTTATTTAAGATAATAAGTTATCTATATGATGCAAACGCAGGATAATGCTGGCAAGGGATAGATACTCAATACCAAACCTGTTTCTCCTCCGCTATAGAACATATCTCTTCAAAAGCCTTAAACGAATCATGCCGCCTTATTTCATCCTTCTCCATGTAACCCAAGTGGCAATCAGTTGCAACAAGTACTCGAAGTGTATCACTAAAATCCTCCCTGTCAAGCATACACTGAAACTGATAAGTTTTTCGAAAAACAAAAGTAAAAATTGTAGAGATGGCAACATGCAGCATTGAATTTGTACATTCACAATAAGTAAAGTTAAGGAATTTTTGAAGTTCTGAACAGAATAACGAATGTAACACAGCATTAAGGTCAGCATTTCATTTTTGTTTATTACTGAACATTGAAAGACAGAGTTTGCAATAAAGCTTTTGACATCTACTTTCCCTATAGTCGATATCCATTAATACACACACAGCTTTCATACATAGAACCACAGCAAAAAAAACTCTTATTCATCTCTTGGGTCCTTTATATTTTCTCATTTGTTGCATATATCATAGTTAGATATTTATGAACATCCATGAAAGAGTGGCAAAACCAAAGCCAAAATCTCACCTAGACATGATGGCAAGTGTTTGCAGCTCAGTAAACCTGAAAAAAAAAAATTTACATGATCTCATACTAAGAAAAGTTATAACAAAATTGAAAACAATAAACAGAAATTATTTAGATAAGAATCAAGCAACATTTTATTGACTGAATCCATTCAGCTTTTCTTACTAAAACGAACGGAAAAAAAAAAGAAGCTAAAACCCTAAAGAATGTGGACTTGATAAACCTTCAATAAAAAAAATATAGTCACTTAGTTCCTAAAAACAACACTGGAACTCCACAAATCAGGTCTGAAATTGATTCTATGAAGATAAAACCTAAGTAAAAACAAAAATCAAAATCACTCGGATTTGAAAGCGAAAATGTACTTCAAAAATTGGCTAGAAATCAAACAATCATACTATAAAACGAAGCTTATATAATCCATCCACTAACGATTTTCTTCAAAATCCAAAAACCATTAGCCAATTTAATCACTAGGACTGTTTCCAGAAATTTTCTTAGTTCTCGCACTTTCTCAGCAGTGTGGAAAATAGAACACTAACCTTGTCTTCAAAAGGATTAAAGTGAAGATACCGAGCTCCGATGACCGGAAATAGAGAGAATCCGACGGAGTAAAGCGAAATTGAGGATCGGAGAGACAGGCGCGGGGAATTTTAAAGCGAGAGGCGACAGAGAGAGAGAGAGTGAATGACCAAATTTAGGGAGACGAAAGTTCTAAGACAAACATATATTTACATAGTTGGTCCCTCTAATTAGTTTCGTTTTATCTTACAATACCCAAACTTTATAAAGTTGTCCGGTTTGAATTTACAAGAAATTCAAACGGTTTATAGTAAATAAATTTTGGTTTGGTTCTGGTTTTTTCCAACTCTAGGCCATTTTAAAAATGGGCTTACCGTTTACAGGCCTCGGTCCATTAAGGCGTTCAATTTCTGCGGTAAACATTTTTTAAGGATTTTTTTTTCCATATTATTATACCATAAAAAAATAGAGGGAAAAAAACTACAATAATTTAGGAAACAAAGAAATGCCAAAGAGAATAACAGCGAATATAAATAGAGAAGCGGTCTAAAAACAATTTGATATAATAATGAAAGAGAGAGATAAGAGTGAGAAGATCGAATTTGAGGTGGGGAGAGGTTAGAGAGAGTGATGGTTAGAATTGCCATATGTAAGAGACGTACTTATTCTAAGAAGTGACAAATTACTATGTTGGAGTTTAGTGAACAAGGAGCTCAAAATACTTTTATTACATAACAACCCAACAAAAATGAACATTTCATGTGACTCATGCCAAACACATATCTTCTATCTTCCACTTTTTTCTATTATATAATTTCGGTTTTATATGCTTAAGAATATATATATATATATATATATGAAACAAACTCTTAGTGGGAGTTTTTGGTGTCGCTAAATTGGTGGATTAATTGTCACTTGACTCACATCTACCTACGTGAAAATATTAGATGGTTCTAATTGTATTTAGATATGAGCATTTTGTTTTATCTAGATTAAAGAGAAATACTAGTATTGTATATATATTTTAATTGCTCCTCTTTGTTCTTGTTGTCTACGAATTAGTAACAATTTTTTCACCAGACCTAAATTTATCGCTTTCTCGTTTAATTTGATTATATTAGCATCTATTTTTTCTCGAAAAAACTGGCTACTATTTTGTTTTGTCTAATAGTCTTATATATTTTTACTGTTAAAACCGTTATTCTATTCAAGTTAATGTATCAGTATAAATATATACACATGCTTTAACAAAAAAAAAAAATTATATACACATGTATATATTGCTTTATTCTTCAATTAATATATATATATATATATATATATATATATTGTGACATTTCTTATTAGCTTATGGTACAATTTCAGTTTCTGTTAGTATTTTTTTGTTTCAGCTGTATTTCTTTTTTTACTATTCTAACGGGATCAATAATGATGATCTATCATACATTATTGAATCGACAAGGATCACATTCAACATCTAGATGTTTGTTTGCTTCTTATATATATGGTACAAAAAGCTCTGAAAAAGATAAGAAGAGAAAAGAGTTCAAAATCCTTAAGAAAAGAAAACTTCGATGGCTAAAGAAAATAACAAAACGTATTATCAAGGAAAAACAAAAGTACCAAAACTTATTTCCTTTTAATATTCTTTTTTTTTTTTTTTTTAACTCTCTATTTATTTGCTTTGAACGTATCTACGAATGAGACCAAACTGTTCAAACTCATTATGCTCTTACGTTTGTCAAATTACATGAACACCCCTCCGCCACAAGTTTTTGACTGTGGTTATTAAAAAAAAACTAAACACTGACTTTAACTTTCATTATCTTAAACAATTGTCTTGTAGAAATGATTTAAGTAGAAGAAACAAAATGACTCATTTATATTAAAAGCATTTGTTTTTATTGTTTAATCAACTCTACTTGCTTTAGTGTTCATCTTCTTGTTTAGCTAGGTGTTTTAATTTTTTTTCCCACACTAATTAAAGATCAAGTTTTAGGCATTTCCTAACATCTAAAAAGACTACAACTGTTCTTTGTCTTTACATTTCTTTTGTATTCATAACTGCTTATGATCCTTCACTTTCCATGTTTGGTATATGAATGTTACATGTTTGTGCATATAATTGCCGGTTGCTACTAATCAACTACTTTCAAACGTATAATAAATCTTATGCAACATACTAAACTACTAAAATTATGTAGTTTCTTATTAGTGTAACAAACTTACAAGGGTATAACGGTAATTTGCTTACCACTCCGTCATTTCTTTTACAGTTTTAGAATGTCGTCCTTCTTAAGACAACTTTCATCTCCAAAACCTCTTTCCGTTGTCCAGCTTCACACAAGATCTATTACCCTCTCTCTCTCTCTCTCTGTTGCATGCGTTAGTACTTTCGATGGCCACAGAGCACGAATCCACACGCGCATCACGCTTCTCACGTGACTCAAGCAGCGTAGGATATTACTCAGAAGAAGATAACACGGAGGAGGAAGAGGAAGATGAAGAAGAGATGGAAGAAATCGAAGAAGAGGAGGAAGAAGAGGAAGAAGAAGATCCACGTGTAGGTCTCGCGTGCGGAGGAAGAAGAAACGGGTCAAGTAATAACAACAAATGGATGATGTTGGGTCGGATACTTGACCCGAGATCCAAATGGGTTCGAGAATGGAACAAAGTCTTTCTCCTTGTATGCGCGACAGGTCTATTCGTAGACCCACTTTTTCTCTATACCCTATCAGTGAGCGATACGTGTATGTGTCTCCTCGTCGACGGTTGGCTTGCTCTCACCGTCACTGCCTTACGCTCCATGACCGATCTTTTGCACTTGTGGAACATTTGGATTCAGTTCAAGATTGCTCGCCGGTGGCCTTATCCCGGCGGAGATAGCGACGGCGATACCAACAAAGGAGGTGGGACACGTGGCTCTACGAGGGTTGCTCCACCTTACGTTAAGAAGAATGGGTTCTTCTTCGATTTCTTCGTCATCTTACCATTGCCTCAGGTTAGTAATTAACCAATACTTTAATATTCTTATTTTAAAGAAAACTGATTTAATTGTTTATATATATATATGAACTAAAACGATCATTGTTAGATGTTATAATTCGTGTGAGCTTCTATTTTTATTTCTTTCTAAACTATAGAACAATCCATGGAGGAAATTTCAAAATTTATACCGAAAAAAGAAACTCATCAAATCGTACGTGCAAAACTATGTGATGTTTTGGATTAGTTTTAATATGCACTTGCTTAATATATAGTTATAATATAGTTATAATATGCCATAATTAGATATAGATCAAGTGGTTGTACAGAGATGGTTCCATTATATGAGTTGAGGCATATTTTTATATGCACACATTTAAATGTTCCAAAGTTTAGATAGTGACTGAACTTTAAATAATAATTAATATTCCTACATTGAGAGAGATTACTTGCGAGTTAACAATACAATTACTAACATTGTTTAAAGGTACAATCATAGTAATCAAATCTTAGTACTGAACTAAAATTGACTAATCTAGAAAAAATCATATATATCTAAATAATTATATGGTCTGAAAGAACTCTCACTTAGCCTGACCTAATCATGTTCGTGTGTGGACCAAAAATAATACAGTTCATTTGTTTTCAATTATCTATTCGTATTGTACATTTTTGTTTTCTTGTTACAATTATTTAATTAAAAGATAAATAAATATTGCGAGCAGGTGGTGTTGTGGGTGGTGATACCTTCTCTTCTAAGGAGAGGTTCTGTGACTTTAGTGGTGTCAGTTTTGCTTGTAACATTCCTCTTCCAATATCTACCGAAAATATATCATTCAATCCGCCATCTCCGCCGCAATGCTACGCTCTCGGGTTACATCTTCGGCACCGTCTGGTGGGGAATTGCACTCAACATGATCGCTTATTTCGTCGCGGCCCATGTAAGTTTTTTTGATAAACTGTTCTGTATTGCATAGTATATATATTGGCAGATATACAAAATTTCAACTTATTAATAAGACTAGTTGGGGAGTTGTGATAGTCTATGTGAATATCAAAAAGTCTAATTATATGCTTTTAATGCTTCATTTCTTGTGTGGGTAATTTAATAAAGTTAATTCAATGAGAAAGTGTTATTTTCAGGTGCTAAATAATTATATTTTATAAGGTTTTGATTGTAAGATTAATTAAGATGTCGTACCTAAAATATTTTCACATGGACCTTTTCCATTGCTGTGGGAGTCTTTTAAAAGGAAAAAAAATCAGAAAATGCCAAAATAAGAAAAGATTTGTTAGGAGGAAGGTATGATTCTTTCCATTACACAAGTCGCAATCAAATAATGTAATGAAAGATGAAACTAAACACAACTTGCATTGGTTTTACGTATGATTAACTTCCGAAAGTCTAAGTTAGAATTATAAAATATGCAATCATTAAAGATTGTTTGTAATCATTAAAATATGCAATCATTAAACAAACAATTGTTTGTAACTACTATATAGTTAACGGTTCAGTTTTATTTTTCCCTCAATGACTCATCAACTTTCACTTAACATCATACCTTAAGTCTTAGATCTTCCACATCAATCATTAACCGTAAAAAAAAATGAAATGATTTTACCACCAGAATGCACAAAAATTCATTCTTCTGAAAAAAGTTTGCGTTACTATATATGTTTATGATATTTCTCTGTCTCATATATATGTTTATGAACTACAGGCAGCAGGAGCATGTTGGTATTTGTTAGGAGTTCAAAGATCTGCGAAATGTCTTAAAGAACAATGTGAAAACACAATGGGATGCGACATAAGGATGTTGTCATGTAAGGAACCTGTGTACTATGGAACGACCGTAATGGTCCTTGATAGAGCTAGACTTGCTTGGGCACAAAACCATCAAGCCCGATCTGTTTGCTTAGATATAAACACCAACTACACATATGGGGCTTATCAATGGACCATTCAACTTGTGAGCAATGAAAGCCGGTTGGAGAAAATCCTTTTTCCTATCTTTTGGGGTCTCATGACTCTCAGGTATTTCACATCCTCATCAGTATAATTGTTTGATTTTTCAGTCCGGTTTATATGTGACCATGATAATTCACCGTGTGAGAAAAATCTAACAAAATCGAAAATCGAATCAAATAAATTGTGCCTTAGTTCATTTACATAACCCTTTTTCTTAGGTATATTGTTTTACCAATAAATTGATTAATGTAAAGAAAAAGGTTTACAAAATCTTTTTTATCTGTAATTAATCAGCACATTTGGGAATTTGGAGAGCACAACAGAATGGTCGGAGGTTGTCTTCAATATCATAGTTCTAACAAGTGGTCTTCTTCTCGTTACCATGTTAATTGGTAATATCAAGGTATATAGATTAGAATATATTTTCATAATTTTGATTGATATCATGATAATAAAGTTAAAGATTTCTAATTTGATCTAATTAAAAAATGAAGGTGTTTCTGCACGCAACAACTTCAAAGAAGCAAGCAATGCACTTGAAAATGAGGAACATAGAGTGGTGGATGAAGAAGAGACACTTGCCATTAGGGTTTAGGCAGCGAGTCCGCAACTATGAGCGGCAAAGATGGGCTGCTATGCGCGGTGTAGACGAGTGTGAAATGGTTCAGAACCTTCCAGAAGGTCTTAGGAGAGACATCAAGTACCATCTATGTCTAGACTTAGTCCGGCAGGTCAGATTGATCGTCACAATTTTAGCTTGACAAAAAAAAAAGAAGATTAATATATAAAGATGAAATTAGTTCATAGTTAATAATTTAAAGGAATGAGTAGTTTAGATTTTTTTTTTCTTTCAGGTTCCATTGTTTCAGCATATGGATGATTTGGTGCTTGAGAATATATGCGACCGTGTGAAGTCTCTCATTTTCACCAAAGGAGAAACAGTAAGTATCTTAAAACCAATTTATGGAATAAATATTTTCAATGTCATGAAGCCATATAGAGTTAGCTTGTTAGCTTGAGGTCATGGAGCCTCTGATTGTTAGCTTGAGATCCAAGAAACTGTTAACGTAGGATCCAAGAAAAGCGTAAATTGTTAACGTCAACAATGAATAAGTAAACAAATCTTTGAAAATGCAGATTCAGAAAGAAGGAGACGCAGTGCAGAGAATGTTATTCGTAGTGAGAGGTCATCTTCAAAGCAGTCAGTTACTAAGAGACGGCGTCAAGAGCTGTTGCATGTTAGGTCCGGGAAATTTTAGTGGCGACGAGCTTCTCTCGTGGTGTCTCCGACGACCCTTCGTGGAGAGGCTACCGCCGTCCTCTTCAACGCTTGTAACACTCGAGACCACCGAAGCGTTTGGCCTCGACGCCGAAGACGTTAAGTACGTGACGCAACATTTTCGTTACACTTTTGTTAACGAGAAAGTCAAACGCAGTGCCCGCTATTATTCCCCTGGATGGCGGACTTGGGCTGCGGTTGCGGTTCAGCTTGCTTGGCGGAGGTACGTCTCATTTCTTGAGTATATTAATCTCGCACATTAAAATCATTTTCAAAAAATAATTGTTTTTAAAAATGCATAATTATGTTATTCTTTAATTTCTCAAATTATAAGCAACCGAAATAGAAAAGTGGTAGTTTAAGATCTTCTTTTATTTATTAAATACAAATTCAAAACATTTTTGATTATGTGTGAAAAGATTTACATACAAAGTAAATATTTATTATTAACATGACAGGTACAAGCATAGGCTAACGTTGACGTCACTGTCGTTCATACGACCGCGAAGACCATTGTCAAGATGTGCATCCTTAGGAGAAGATAAATTGAGGCTCTATACAGCAATTTTAACCTCTCCTAAACCTAATCCCGACGATTTCGATGATTATTGATTCATACTATTCTTATTATCGCTACTATTCTTTTTTCCTCCGTAATTTCGTACTACAATATTATTTTTGTGGTCATCAATTTTTTTTTTGGATATAATTAGTCATAGAATAGCATATGATTTAAATAATAAAGAATATGGTAGCTTTAGCAAGACAATTTGGGACACATACACATTGGTAAAAAAGAAGTAATAGAGACATCTTAAATCTTTTTTTTTTTTTAATAAAACATGGAAGCTCCAATCTTTTGGTTCATAATCTTTTCCAGTATTAATTAAGCGGATTGTTAATAAATGTTCAGTAAAATTTTGGTTTAGAAAAAAAACACTAAACGAAAACAAAAAAAAAAAATTCTTTTTTTCTTTCCTTTTGTATAAATATAAAATTGTATTCACCAAAAGTAGATGTTTGCACAAAATTTCCACTTTGAGTGATACCATTGTTATTTTCTCGTATGTTGCTTGGATTCCATATATTGTTCCGTTGAACCGTTGTATATACCACTCAGAATCAGTCCCAGTTGTAAACTCAAAGATTACTTAGTATACCGTCAATGGACTCATCAAAGTCAACACCGGATAAATCGGATATGATAATTTTGTCTGTACGTAGTGTAATAAATTTGACATAATAATGAGCTCTTAGTTCTATGGAAAATTGTTTTCATTTTCTTGATCTAGATAATAAATGTAGTTTTTGTGCTACTCTGGTTTGAAATCTTTTAAACTTGGAGATATCTTTTAGTTCTATGGAATTTTGTTTTCATTTCCTCGCCTTGGAGCAGAGACGAAAGTTGTTCGTGCAAGGGAGAAATCTGATGCCTACTTACAAAAGGCGATTGAGTCGAACGATGACTTTTTTCTTAAACTAGTAGCAGAGAAAGATGAGGAGGGTCATAAGGGCGAAATGAATATGCAGAGCTTCAAGGACGCAGCTGCGGAGCTAAGGGCAAAGCATGCAGTGGCGACGGTGGCGGGCTCGGAGGATAAGACCAAGTAAACGAAGAAGAGCGACGAAGAGGGTTAATGATGTTTGTTTGTTGTGTTTCTTTTAATGTTTTGTTTGTATGCTTCTAATTATTGTTTCTTTTCATGTTTCGTATCGTTTGTGTTAAATTTTTTTTTAATATATTAAGTATTTAAAAACTTTATAAGAATGATGATCACTCTAGTTATAAATATATTAAAAAATGCTCCAAAATGTGTGTGAACGTTAAATTAGGTACAAAGTTTAAATCAAGCCCATTTTACAGAAATAAAAGCTTAGAGATTTAAGTTTTAGAAAGAAAAAAATATTATGATTCTAATCATGTCACATATACATCTTCTCTTAATAAGAGCAAAATAAATTAAAAAAAAAAAACTTTTGGGTCGGGTCGAATTCGAGTCAGAGCAAAAATTGAAAATTTTTAAAATTTTTTATATTTAATTGTGGATTCAGGGTTTAGGGGTTAATTATTCGAGAAAATCTGGAGATTTCTCTGAAGCCGAAATGTAGAATCCATCACTTCGGAACATGAAACTCCGGATATTTTCTCTGTTCTACGTTTCAAATCGACGAGTCACATTTACCTTTCTGATGTTGGTTCTGGATCTAAGTTTTCTCCGGTTTGCACAACTTTGTCTTACGAGTTTAGATCTGATGACCTTGTTATGCCTGTTTGGGATCATGCAAGAACACTGAGGTTTATTCTATATTTTATAGGCTGGTTGGTTGCAATATATACGAGGTCTCGAGTTTATTTTAGCTTCATACATCATAAAATATGTTATTCTATAGACTTAAAAATGAATTGGTGAGTGGCTTTCTTTCCAAGTATGTACCAAACCAAACAATTCAGGATGACCAAAAACTAATGCCTTTTTGGTTTCTTTGGAGAATATGGAAAGTTAGAAATAATTTTGTCTTCAACAAAGGCCGATAGAGTGCTTCCAAAACAATTTTGAAGGCACAAGCTGAAACAACACAATGGCTTCTAGCCACTACAACTCACAAGCGCAGAGACACCATGCCTAGTCACAACACATCTCCACCTCCACCTTGTCGGCTCTGGACTGCTCCGCCGTTCCCATACACTAAATGCAACTTTGATGCAGGTTTCGATACTCAAACTCAACAAGCTACAGCGGCTTGGATTATTAGAGACCACCATAGACTATCTAAACATTGGGGATCACTGCAATTAGGCCATGCTACTACTCCTCTAGAAGCCGAAACAAAAGCATTAAAAGCGGCTATGCAACAAGCCTGGATCCGCAACTATAAAACGATTTTCTTTGAAGGGGATTGTGAAATCTTAATACGAACTGTAAACGATTCATCTGCTGCAAGATATCAAATTTTGGGCAAGGAAGTTCCAACAGATACGATTCATATTCACAAAGAGAGAAGGAAATATGGTTGCGCACAGCTTAGCAAAGTTTAGTTGTATAACATCTGTGTTTTATTCTGATTCTGTTTCCCAGCCTACTTGGCTCCAAAAACATCTCTGTATTGACTCTTTTCATTAATATAAATTAGATCAAAACCCGCGCTACGCTGCGGGGCAAATTTTAAAAATTTTATTTTTGTAGAAGTTGTTTGACATCAAGTAATTTTTAAATAACAACATGCATGAGGTAAATTTAACAAGTGGTGTAAGCTGCATGTAGTTTTTGTAAATTAATTTGTTTCAATATAAGTATTTATGATAGACACTTAAAAGATTTTTTTGATTTTGTATTTACTTTTGCTCGTATTTTAGTTGTTTATATTTTATATTTTATATATGTATACATAAATAAATAACTTTATATTTGTATCTGTTTGTTTTAGTTAATGTTTTTAGTATATGTTTAATTTCTTACAAATATTAGATTTTTATAGTGTGATATGTAAATATTTTTTCAGCGACTACTATACTTTAAAAACCTTAGATTCTTTCTGTTACATTTATTTATGGTACTCAAGCATAATTTGAATCATACTAAAAATTAATTAATATATCTTTTGTTTCTTTAAATAATGATTTTACCATTAGATCACAATAATTAACTATGCGAAGTTTATTTTGTGTGTATTTTGTTCTTTAAAATTTGAACACTATAAACATTTTTTAACTTTAAAATAATTTGATTTTTGAATAGATCGGGATAATATTATTAGGGTGGATATTTTAACCGAATTGAACTAAATCAAACCAAACCTAACAAAACAAACTCAAACTGATCCAAACCAAACCATAACTTACCTTCAAACCATTCGATTATGTTTCTTCTCAATCCAAACCGATAACCCAATGTATTTTTTTATTTAATTAATTAATAATATTATAAATACTAATATGTAATCATTTACTAATGTTACACTTGATTTGGAGCTTTAGATTTTTTTTCCTTTTCTAATTAATTAAATAAAATTAGATTGATCTAGTTTAATTATCTCTAAAAAAGGAAAATTAAATTCTCTATGAGACTATGCAATTTCGATAACCAGTTCATCATTTCTGATAATCCGAAAATCGTTCTTCTCTTTCGCAACCCACACTTTCTCTTCCTATATCTCTACTCCTACAAATAAGTCATCTTCTTCCATTAGTAAAGAAAAAAAAATGTTCATCTGTGTATGTTTGTTTCTTCAATCAATCAAATCATGAGGTTTTGAAAATTGGTTTTCCCCAATTAGCATTAATCGGTATGAAGTAAAGTCTTCTGCTGTCATCATCTGGTATGTTTTGACAATTTCCAAATCAGAAACATGAGATGAATAGAAATGTTTAAATTGTTGATTGATCCTCTTGTCTGATTTTAAATAATTTAGTTGGAGAAGCAGAGGGAATTTGTTTATCATTTTGTGTTGTCTGTTATTGGTTTTGAATAGATTTGGAGATAAATTAAGGAGTTTGGTATAACGGTTTTTTGTAGATCCATTGGAAGATTTGGTTTGGTATGTAATTTGATACAAGTGGACAAACTTTTTAGGTTCTCTCCACTCAATAAATTTCATGGCTTGTGGGGGAAACTCTTGGTTTTTATTTGTTAATTATGTGTTTTTCTTAAATATTGAGACATCGATTCGTGGTTGCTGTCTTGAGAGGGAACATAATCTTCTGATCCAAATACTTGAATATGGTTTTGTAGAAACCTAAAATTTTATACTTTCATTGATTTAATCTCCGATTCTGAGCAAAAAGTCTATATTTGAGTTTGGTTTGTTTTTCAACGTCTTGGATTTGTAGTGTTTAAGGAATGGAGGCTTAAGTTCACGTCCACATTTTCTTCCTAAAACACATGGAATGGTAGATTATTTCTTCTTTTGATTCAATTGTTTTTTGCAGTGGTAACAACAAAAGTTTCATCGTGAAGAACCCAATGGAACATTCTAGAGACTTTCTTCTCATATTTTATTAATTTTGAAGCACAAAAATTTCTCAAGTTTCATTCGTCAGTTTGATACATATGTAAGTTTTCCTACTTATTTTTTACTCAAATTCAAAATGGGCTTATATGTCATCTACAACTAAATAAATTGTGTAGCTAATGTGACTTTCTTTTGAATATTACCGATTGGAACGATTTTTACAAAGTTTAACCTATGTTTGAATAATATGAATTACTACGCTCACAAAATTTTTTTAAATAATTTGAAACCATAAATTCATTAAGCACTATATTTGATTTAATTTTTTTTATATAAAAAAACGATATTGCTGAAGAATCAAATAAATCCAAAGTAAAAAAAAAACTATAATTACTGGTAGCCAACAAACAAAAAGAATTTTTTTTCCGTATAGTTTCCATGACCACAACGATTGCCTTCATTTATCGATATCTATTTTGTTTTTTTTTTCTAATAGTCTAAAGAATTTTTTATTATTTATGAAAAGGAGAACTAGCCCAATATTTCAATGACATCTAAATAATAATAAGCCCATTCATTTAAAACTATAAGCCCATTAAATAAGCTGTAAAAAATAAAAGAATGACGTGGAACAAATGAGTATTATAATTGGCAGAAGATAGCTGAATTGTATTAATAAAATGTTTTCATTAGATGTTCATTTTAATTAGATGTCACTCTTAGAACAGCTGAAAAAGTTGATGTGTCAACTTAGGAGAAATTTCTATTGTTTTTATTGTATTGATTTGTTTTGACGAAAAAAAAAATAATAATAACCTCAGTAAAGTAAATCAGTTTAATTATTTAAAAATTGGTGCCAAGTGCGAACAGAGAAATATCAGGTGATTTTTTTTTTTTTTTTTTTTTGGCGAACAATTAACAGGTGATCTTGGTTTAATGAAAAGCTCAACTTTATAACTTTCTTAGATCCATATATACTTAAATCAATAACCGTCGTCCTTATTCAAAGTAGCTACCCATCCATGAGATGCCCCTATTGTTACAATTGCATAATCACGAAAATCATTATATACCAACTCCAAAGGAACCTTCTTTTCCAAGTAAGTAATATCACTTTCATTAGCATTTTTAACGACGAGTCTTCCACAAGTATCAGCGCCGGCAATGGAAAAAGGCGGGGTTTGCAGCAAGGATGATGAGAAGCCATTAGAAAGAATAAGAAGAAGAGATGATCTCCCGGACGCAGGTTTCCCAAAGCGGAGCCTCGAGAGCCCGGTGAGAAGCAGAGACATGAAATAGTATGTTCTTAGCAAAAAGCAACGAAACCCTAGTGGAAAATTTGGTAATTCTCTCCACCAAAGAAACCATCCATTAATACAGAGGAATGGCCTTGCCCACCAAGTTTCATAATTTTTCAATGTTTAAGAATTTATCTGTGGAGTAAACATGGAAAACAAATCTTGCTAAAAATAAATGACAAAAGAAATATATTTGTTCGCTTTCTGTTTAGTGAATGAAAACAGATCTTGTTAAAAAAAATTGACAGCAAATCTTGCTAAACATGAATACAGTGATACAATGTTTTTTTTTTTTTTATTTAACTCAGGGTAAATTTCTAGGTTTATGGAGGGGCCCAGGACTAATTCCTGGGGAGAAGGTATTCCACGGATAGAATCCCTCTAAGTTTTCAAATGAGCCGTAAATAATGAGCTCATACCCATGTGGCCAAAGGAATAAAGCTGAGCAGTTCTGCGTGGATCTGGCCTAGACCAACAGGGCGACTCTTCCACTAGACTAGAACCACTAGCCCACCACCTCTGATTAAGTGATACAATGTTCTTAGTGAAATATAAATATATAACATAATAGAAGATTTTCCAATTCTCTCCAGCTAAAATAAACACTCCCATTAATACATATGGATATGGGTTGGCTTTGCCCACCACGTCTTCCATGTCCAAATTAATTGTCGTCAGACACCATGTTTTTCCCATATTTTTTCTAAAATATTATTCATGTTTTAGAAAATATAAACATTTAGTAATCTCCAACAATCAGTATTTGCTGCTTACCAAAAAAAAAAAAAACAATCAGTATTTGCTCATGTTATTCTCATATCCCAAACTCAAAGAACCAGCCCAACAAATTTTTTTATACCCTTCCAGACATATATAATATATTTGTATCTATACTAAAAAATCGTTATTTCCATGACTTCTGATTTGGATCCAACGTCAAGTGTGAGGATTGAGGAATAAGTATCATTGACGTGCTGATTTTTTTTTTTAATTACAAATTCTCGGGTTATTTAATAAAACTAATTTTAGGTGGTTTTTCTTCGGAGGATGAATATGGATTAAACGTTGAGGACATATTAGAAGAGATACAAAAAGGAGATACGGATTACAAGGTTGGAATGTATACACCAGATTCACGGCATGGTTGTTACCAAATCTGTTGGCCCGCCGGTGGGTATGGGTTATCATCAAGGAGTAAGAGTTCCTCCAAAACGTTTGTCGGATTGATACGTAATTCAGGTTGGATGGGTGAATGGTGGATGAGTTTGTTAAAAATAAGTTCTTTACAGTTTTTCTTCAGATTCAATGATCTTTTCTTAGTAAATCAGAGGTTTTGTTGTAAGGTTTTTATTTTAGGCTATTATGTTAAATTCAATTCTCGGATCATATATGTCTGTGTTATTGAAGTAATGATAAAAGGAATGAATTGTTTTATCTCTGGTTCGTATGGTGTATTGGTGATGGAGATCATGGAAAAGTATTATTGGTTATATGCTATCTCGGAACTTTGGTACTCGGTTGGTAAAAAAGGACTTGCTATAAACGTATGTTTTACGTCGAGGTCTATTGCAAATCAAGTGAATGAAGGTCAGAACCTGATATACCATGATATGGTGAAGGGCTTCACGGGTGGACGCAACCCACCTATATTAAAGGTTGATAAATGAAAGTTTTAAGTTGGAATTGTCAAGGTCTCGGAAATAAGGTAACTATCGGGTATCTTCGGGATTTGTGGAAGCAACATCGGCCGGATTTTTTGTTTCTTTCGGAAACAAAACAATCTTCGTTATTTATGGAAAAATTTGTTGGTCATTTTGGTTATAAAAATTTAAAAACGGTAGATCTTATCGGTTGTAGTGGGGGCTTAGCTCTTTATTATAATAATGATTACAATGTTTCAATTATTTATGAAAGTAATCGTTTAATTGATATTGAGGCTATTTATAAAGGAAAAACAATCAATCTTACTTTTGTTTATGGAGATCCGGTACCAAAAAATAGAGATCAAGTTTGGGAACGGTTAACACGGATCGGGATATCTCGGGATACTTTTTGGTTTTTGATAGGAGATTTCAATGAATTAACCGGAAATCATGAAAAAAGAGGTGGCAAATTGAGACATGCTTCTTCCTTTATCCCTTTTAATTTAATGATAAACGATTGTGGACTTTTGGATTTTCCATATCTCGGAGATTGGTTATCTTGGAGGGGATGGCGGGATAAAAAAACCTATACGGTGTCGGTTAGATAGAGCGTTAGCAAATGAGGATTGGCATGAATTATTCCCCAATTCTTTCGTTGAATATTTACAAATTGTAGCTTCTGATCATTCTCCAGTTATAGCCACAATCGTAGATAAGATACCACGGAGTAAACGATCTTTTCGGTTTGATAAAAGATGGATTGGAAAAGAGGGGTTACTAGAGGCAATATCAAGTGGGTGGAATCTCAATTCCGGTGATGAGGAGGGACAATTTGTGGAAAAATTGACTAACTGTAGAAGGGCTATTTCTCAATGGCGGAAAGAATTATCTCCTTATGGACGGAAAAAAATAGAGGATCTGAAATCAGAACTCGATGTAGCTCAGAGAGATGATACGAGATCACGTGAGGAGATTACGGAATTAACATTGCGGTTGAAAGAGGCTTACAGAGATGAAGAACTATATTGGTATAAAAAAAGTAGGAGTTTTTGGATGAAACTAGGGGATAATAATTCGAAATACTTTCATGCTCTGACAAAACAGAGGCGTGCAAGGAATCGGATTACCGGTTTACATGATGAAAACGGGATATGGTCTGCGGAGGATAAAGATATTCAAAATATAGCGGTCTCTTATTTTAAAAATTTATTTACTACATCTAATCCACATGCTTTTGAGGAGTCTCTAGCAGAGGTGAAAACATTGATAACGGATCAGATAAATGTTTTTTTGATGGCTCCCACGACAGAATGTGAGGTCCGAACGGCTTTATTTATGATGCATCCAGAAAAGGCGCCAGGGCCCGATGGGATGACAGCCTTGTTTTTTCAGAAAGCCTGGATTACTATTAAAGCGGACTTGTTGATCCTCGTTAACTTTTTTTAACAAGATGGAGTTTTCGATAAGCGGTTAAACACGACTAATATATGTCTTATTCCAAAAACGGAGCGACCAACTCGGATGACGGAATTACGGCCCATCAGTCTCTGCAATATTGGTTATAAAGTTATTTCAAAAATTCTTTGCCAAAGACTTAAGACGGTACTACCAAAACTTATTTCGGAAACCCAATCGGCTTTTGTAGAAGGGCGACTAATCTTGGATAATATTCTTATAGCTCAGGAGATGTTTCATGGTCTGAGAACTAACCAGTCCTGTAAAGAAAAATTTATGGCTATTAAAACGGATATGAGCAAGGCTTACGATCGGGTTGAATGGAAGTTTATCGAAGAATTATTGAGGAAGATGGGATTCTGCAAAAAGTGGATTTCGTGGATGATGTGGTGTATCACTACAGTCCAATATAGAGTTCTTCTTAATGGACAACCTCGAGGACTAATTATTCCGGAAAGGGGATTAAGACAAGGAGATTCTTTATCTCCTTACTTATTTATTCTCTGTACGGAGGTGCTTATTGCGAATATAAGGAAAGCGGAACAAGAAAAATTAATTACTGGTATTAGAGTATCCACAGCTAGCCCTTCGGTATCTCATCTCTTATTTGCTGATGATAGTTTGTTCTTTTGCAAAGCCAATAAAGAACAATGCGGAGTAATTTTGGGGATTCTAAAACAATATGAAGCGGTTTCAGGACAACAAATTAATTTTTCAAAATCTTCGATTCAGTTTGGCCATAAGGTGGATGTTTCTATGAAGGAAGAAATAAAAGCGGTTATGGGAATTCATAATCTTGGAGGTATGGGATCTTATCTTGGTTTACCTGAAAGTCTTGGTGGATCGAAGACAAAGATCTTCTCTTTTGTCAGAGACAGACTTCAGACTAGAATAAATGGTTGGTCAGCCAAATTCTTATCAAAAGGTGGGAAAGAAGTTATGATTAAATCGGTAGCTGCGGCACTACCAACATATGTTATGTCTTGCTTTAGGTTACCAAAAACAATTACTTCTAAACTTACAAGTCCGGTTGCTAAGTTTTGGTGGAGTTCTAACGGCGAGTCGAGAGGAATGCACTGGATGGCTTGGAATAAGTTATGTAGTAGTAAATCGGAAGGTGGTGTAGGATTTCGGAATGTAGATGATTTTAATTCGGCGTTACTCGCAAAACAATTATGGCGTTTAATTACGGTTCCTGATTCACTTTTTGCAAAGGTTTTTAAAGGACGGTATTTTCAGAAATCCAATCCATTGGATAATATAAAATCATACTCTCCTTCTTATGGTTGGAGAAGTATATTGTCAGCTAGATCTCTGGTTATTAAAGGACTTATTAAAAGAGTTGGTTATGGGGCGTCCATCTCAGTATGGGAGGATCCATGGATACCAGCTCAATTCCCGAGACCAGCAAAAAGTAATGGTTCAATTATTGATCCATCTTTGAAAGTTAATAGCCTTGTCGACAGCCGGTCAAATTTTTGGAACATGGATCTCTTGAGGGAGCTCTTTGATCCAGAAGATGTCGCGCTGATTAGTGCATTGCCTTTGAGTGCGTCAACTAAAGAGGATACCCTTGGTTGGCATTACACTAAATCTGGAAAATATACGGTTAAATCTGGTTACCATACGACTCGGATAGAGCATTTGGATGCTAGTTCAAAATCATTGGCCCAGATATAAAACCTCTAAAAGCATATGCTTGGAAGGTGCAGTGTCCACCTAAGTTACGACATTTTTTGTGGCAAATTTTATCAGGTTGTGTACCGGTTACGGAGAATCTGCGAAAGAAAGGTATAAAATGTGATACCGGATGTGTTAAATGTGACGCCACAGAGGAAACAGTTAACCATACACTTTTTGAATGCCATCCAGCGAGACAAATTTGGGCTCTTTCTCAAATTCCTTCAGTCCCGGGGATTTTCCCTACGACTTCTATTTACGAGAACTTGGATCACCTATTTTGGAGAATACCTTCAGAGATAGATTCATCCTCTTATCCATGGATACTTTGGTACATTTGGAAAGCAAGGAATGAAAAGATTTTTGAAAATGTGGATAAAGATCCATTAAAAATAATAATAAAATGGAATTTCAAATTATTTCTTATAATTTTCTGGTTATGGTTTGTTAATATATCAGTAAAATTCGATTGAATTGCCCACTAATCTTATTATTATATAAAGTTGGGTTTTCAAAGATCATGACACGTGTCAAGTAAAACATAATTACATAAGATATCATCATATGTCAAATTTTAATTTTTAATAATAAATTTTTAAAATATGTAAATAAATTAGTTCATTCGGACAAAAAATGTAAAAAAACTCTATTTACTAACTAAAATATTCTCTCTCTTTTTTTTAATACTTTAGACACTATTTTATATGATAAATTTTTTATTAAATTTAAATTTTATTTTAAAAATAAATAACCCGTCGGTTGAACTGGTCCTAATCTATTATTATATAAATGATAACTTAGCTCTTACGAGATATATGTGACGAAAATTCATCCAATGGACTTGTAGAATCGTTGTTTCAATTTTGTACCGTATCCGAAATTAAACCAACCGGTTCAATTTCTCTGAGTGGAAGATTCGGTGACCTGTCATATGACGATGTGTCAACCAACACTTTATTCCTCCCTAAGCAACAAATCACAGCTTTTGCCACCCAAAGGCCAAAAAAGAATTATTTTAAAAAGAGAAGAAAAATATTGGCTAAAGACACTTGTTGCCGCCTTTCTCTCATTACCATTAGCCTACAAAATTGTTTCCTCCTCCTCCTCCAATATTTCAATGTTTCTCTAAACATTTTTTCAAACTTTTTTCTTGGGGAAACATTTCTGATCTTCTGATTTGTTTCTCCCTCCAATGGCGCCTCGTCTTTTCGCATGTTTTGGCGTCAAAGGATCTTCAACTTCCACCACTACCGGAAAAGGAATTTCCGGTCATAATGCGGCTGTTGTAGCTGCTGATGTTCCGGTAGGTGATGGACCTGTTCTTGTTCAGCTTTTCTCATCTCAAGGATGTAAAACTTCGCCGGAGGCAGAGATGCTTGTATCACGTCTTGGACGTGGTGACTTCGATGGAAAGATCCGTCGAGACGGTGGATCTGGTGGTTCTCCTGCGATGGTTTTGGTTTTTCACGTTGATTATTGGGATTATCTTGGATGGAAAGATCCGTATGGATCGAGTCAGTGGACCATAAGGCAAAAGGCGTATATCGAGGCGTTGAATCAAGATACAATGTTTACTCCACAGTTTGTTGTCCAAGGTCGTGTTCAATTACTTGGGAATGAAGAAGAGACCTTGCTTAAGTCTATTGTTGAAGCTCCTAGGTTTCCTTCTCCGGCGTTTCGGGTGAGTAATTTCTTGCATTTTCGATGTTGAGTCATCGATGAATCATTGATTGATTTCTTATTACACAATATGTTATTTTTACTAACATGAAGCAAATCACACATAGATGTTAATAGTGAAGACACAAAACTATGTGTCGAAGGCATTACATCTTTTGTATATATGTAATGTGTTCTTGTTGTTATTTGCTTTGTGTGTCATTACATAACCAGTGAAATTATTATTGGTTTCTTTTACTAGGCCACATTCCAGAGACCAACCTCAGAAACCCTACAAGTATCTCTCACAGGAGCTTTGAGGATGAAAGTAGACTCGAGCGGGATCGATATAATGGTGGCGCTATACGAGAACAGTTTAGTGAATGATTGCCCTCGAGGAGAGAACTCAGGAAGAGTTTTGTCCAATGACTACGTTGTAAGAAAGCTAGAAAAGTTATGCACGGTTAAAGATTTAACGGCGAAAAAGACGGTGTCAGAGACGGCTCATTTCACGGTTTGGGATGGATTCAACAGCTCTAAATGTGGAGTCGCTGTTTTTCTACAGAACACATCTCTTCAAATTTTTGGTACTCAGAGTTTTCAATTGCCTGATGAGATTTGACAAAGGAACAAAAATTCTGTATCTACTTTTATAGAAATGAAATTTGAACTTTTGTGTTCGTTCATATTTGGTTATTATTGGAAATTTGTGTGTATAGAAGGATATTTGTCACTCTCGTTTATAGGCATTTACTTTATTTAAACCCTTTCAATTTTCTTCCATTCTAAGTTATGCTATCCCACTTCACTTTTAGGATAGTATTAAATTAAATGATCAAAATATATTAAAAATATAAAATTCGATTTAACCAGGACAATATCTTTTAGTATTGTGGGTTTAAATCCGATATATGTTGACAAAAAACAAATTTGACTTGTGTTAATTCATAAAGTTTTGTAGGACGATAATAATTGAAACATAATAGTGATAGTTATTGAAATGTGTCGTACAACATTATCTACGCAACACAACTGATTTAATTCACAGAGACATGTCAACGGACCTTTTCTTTATATGTCTAAAAAAGTTTATTACAAAAAAAAAGAAGAGAAAACAAAATTCTAGCTTATTTGTTTGGCCGAAAAAAATCCTAACTTAACTACATTGACTTAGTTGAATTAGCCTTAATGTTAGTCACATATAACAGTTTGGAACGAAATATTTTAATTTTTAACTAAAATTAGATATAATCACATATAACAAGTCAGCGCAAAGTTAAAAAATTATTGGCTAATGAAATAGTTTGAAGATCTTTTCAGCTAAAGCATATAAATTGAATTTTTTTTAATAATTAAACTTTTTTAGAATTGTTATGCTATTTGGTATCCTAAGTCTGAAAGTTCTTTGTTTGACAAAAAAAAAAATTTCTGAGAGTTCTTTTTCTTCTTCTTTCCTGGAAGCCTTTTTAAAATTCTTTCATTTAAATTATTAAATCTACATATTTCAGTAACTTTTTTTTTGGTTGGAACATATTTCAGTAACTTCATATTCTCAATTAAAATTATTTCCGACTATGCAAATAGTTTTTGTAGAGCGACATATATCTAACTTCTCCAAAAAAAATGTAACGAAATATATTAACCCAGAAGATTTTGACAGAAGGAAAATTATAGTTTAAATTTTTTCTATTTCCATTCCTTTTTTTTTAAATTATAAAAGCAGAGCTAGATTATGTTTTCGGATTCGAACAAATTGCCACCTTATAAACTTTCTTGTGGTCTTTTATATCCTTATAAATGTTATCATTATGTACTTTTTTTTTATTTTTTAAAGTCCATGCGACGACTACTGTGTCTCACAACTAGTTGATCAAAAAAAAAAAACTCTTTCAATTTGGATTGGTGTCTCTCTATAGTCTCTAATGGAAATAATTCACTAATTTAGCCGAGTTCTTTAAGCCTTCTTCCTCAATCATATTTTAACTAATCCTAAATTCCTAACTTTAATTTTAAGATAATTTAAAAGAATATGCTATCCGAATATGAGAAAAATCCAAGAGAACAATTAATTTACTATGCTGCCGGCAGAAAAAAAAATTAGTTTTCTATGCTGCTTGCTACCACACTTGTACGTGTTCAAGGCGTCGTGGATATATTATGCACCATGCAAATCTAACGTAGGTCTGTTTTTTATTTTTGCTAAATCGTTACGTCATTTTTTCTTAAAAATAAGAATTAAAGGTTACGTCTGTTTATTTGGTGTGTTTGTTTATAATTTTTAATATAAAAGAATTGGAAAGATAAACAAGCAAGGTTATTTCGATCAATAGTTTCAGTCCATGTCTTTATCTCTATGGTCGGCGTATATATATATATGAAAACAAACGTTAAATGCGTTGTTTTTTTTTTTTTGTTAAAAGGCTTTGTTTTTTTTTTTTTTGAGCAAAATTAAAAGGCTTTGTTAAATGCGTTATTTGTAGATATATTTTATAGTTTTGAACAGATCAAAAACTATATCGACTTAATCTTACACATCTAAGAAAATAGTGCGTAACAATGAATTGATAGGAAGATTATAATCTTCTAATTAACCATTATTATTTCGATGTTTTGGATGGTAAAATTGTTTAGTCAGAGAAAAAAATGATTTTTAGTCAAATTACATTGAATTTGAACTAAAAAAAAAAAGAAAGATTGAACGTCCATAATTGATTCTTAACCTTATAAATGCCTTGTTAAAGGAGTTAATTTCTTATAAAAAATTATGCTTTGTAACATCAAATTTATGAATATTTTGTTAAAATAAAAAAAATGTTATGCTCTAAAAATATACAAAGAGTGAATATATACAAAGACATGATGTTTCACACAGTAAAATATTGTAGTTGGGAAATACAGTAAAATGGGATAAATGGACTTTAGTGAAATGTAGTTAAATACAGGCGTGGGATTTTTGATGTCGTATACCATACCACACAATACTACGGGAAAACGGCCATTTTCAATCCCAACTATTTGGGGTGGGTTTTTCCAACCTAAACTAAGACCCCCCATCAATTTCTACCCAAACTCAAAACTAATTTAAATTCAAAACCTAAACTAATGAAAATTAGCCGATTTCAACATGACAGAAGACGGTGTTAGTTCGGAATTTAACGGCTGCTGAGTCAGCGATATCGTGGCATTGACGTGGCGGGAAAACGGCCATTTTCAACCCCAACTATTGGGGACCAGTTTTTTCCAACCCAAAATATTGGGGGCCGGAAAAAATATAAACGTCATCGTTTTAAT
>NW_003302548.1:16386986-16399828 GCF_000004255.2 Arabidopsis lyrata subsp. lyrata | reverse complement strand
TTTTTTTATTTTTTTCATTATATATATTTTTCATTTGTATTTTTTGTTTTTTTTTTTCAATTTTCGTTTTTTGGTTTTATAATTTTTTTTTGTATTTTTTAATTTTCTATTTAATTTAATTATTTTATTTTAATAGAACTGAAAATAAAATGGGTATTTGGTCTTTTAACACAAAATTTGTGTTATTCTAGTAAACCACAATATTTGGGTGTTAATCTAGTTATTTTTCTCTAAATTTGAGTCAAACTAGGTAATTTTCAGTATTAGATTAATATGTTTTAAAATTATTAAAACAACCTTAAAACTAATTCTCAATTAATCCCCGATTTTAATCCAATTTTTCGATTAATCGATAGGCTCATACCGAACGCCCGACTAGCGTCTAGCGATATTTCAAACAAGGGTATAAGTTTATATTTTTGACACTTGTTGAAAACGTTATAGATAGATTAATTTGTTTATTATCAACCTAACATGTTCTATTCAACCTAAAATATAAAAGTAAATTTACGTGTTCATATATATGGCACAATAATATTTAACATGTTATGTACTTACACTAGATTTGGACCCGCGGTATACCGCGGGGCTGTAATTTTTTTTAAAAAAAATTCAAATATAATTTGTTTTGTTTATTAATAGAGAGTATAATATAATATTTCGACCTATTTTCTAAATGTAAGATCCATATATCTATATTAATAGTTTTGAGTATATTAATTTTGTTTTAGGTATAATGGTATATAATATAGTAGTTTGTGGATATATCCATTGAACTGAATATTAAACACAAACAATAGGATATATGTATATATATATATATATATATATATATATATATATATATATTTGTATAATGTAGCATTAATAGTTTGTTAATTATATTGTTAAATTATTTAACAAACAGTTAAATAATATTTGGTTTTCTCATTTTGTTTGTTTGTAAATTAAATAATTAATCTCTTTAATTTATATATTTTTGTTGTAGAATGAAAATATTAGGGGTGGCAATTATGATTTGCATAATAGTTATAGTTATAACTCGAATTTTAAAAAACTTTGATTTTTAAACTGAACCAATTTAATTTATTTATGTATAATTGGAAAAGAAAAGCATGTTGATCTTTGTTTTTAAAAAATATACATGAAGACATATCTATAAAATTGAATTTTATGTTAAAAGGAAGAGTATAGTTGTATGATGTCTAAAATAAAATAAAATAAAATAAGTAATATTAATTACAACCTGGGATTGTTGTCGGTACCTAACTTATCCTCTTCTGTCCTCACTAACACATTCTTCGACAACTCTGAAATCCCAAATTCGTTATCTCTCGTGCTTCAAACCGATGATGCTTGATTGTAAGATTAAAGCGGAGGAGAAGGAGATGAATCAACCTGAAGAGTGCTCGACCTCCCATTGTTCTTTCTAGAGTCGGGTCTACACTACCACCACCGGAACTTCTTCAAATTTGGGCCGGTTTCTGGATTGCACACTCCCGCTGTTTCTACCCAGTACTTTCCTTTGGTAAATTACTCCGATTTCAATTGGATTAAGTTTTTCTTTCAGCATCAAGCGTTAAAAATGGGATTTTTGATTGATCAATTCTTGGGATTATCGCCATTTAGGATTGTAGATTTGAGGAACATATTATTAACTTAGTAGAATCACAAGTATTATGCTTTGTTAAGAACAATTCTTATGTTGTTACGCTCACTCATTTCTGATTTGTACTTCTATATGTTTCCTTTCTTAAGATTTTAAACACAATCGATTGATTATCTTGTATTGATTTTTCTGGCTTTGAATTGTTTCTGTGAAATTGCAGCTGCTACTGTCTTCGAATATAATTAAAGTTTGACTCCCTCTATTTTTGGTTGGTTATTTGGTTTCTCATCTTCATTTTGGGTGTCATCTAATAAGTTTTGGCATCAAATATGTTATGTTTTGCAGGTTTTCGTCAGAACCATGACAACAGTGACATCTATGAGAATGCTGTAAAAATTATGGAGAAATAGTGGCTTGAAGAGCCAGATGAGGAGACACAGCAACCTCCGGTTCCTTCTAGGCGATTCAACTTCAGGTGAAGGAATGGTAATGGAAGCTTGCAGTTTGAGAATAGTTAGAGGTCAGAGTCAGTAAGAATATATTATGATCTTAGAAGTGATCGGTTTCATTGTCAATGGCTTGTTTATTATTATGTACATTTGGCGGTTTTTTTGTTTGAATTCATTAAATTTAGGCTCCTTGCATCATTGAGAGGTCTTTTGGACATTGAGAACTGGGAAGCAACATGTGGACTGCAGTTTAAGAATTAGCAAGGATTAGAAGTTCTTGGTGCGTATTTACTCTAGCAGTAAAACTTTATTTGAAATAAACTTAGCAATGAAGTGACATAGGCAATAAACTGTAATAGATTGTTGTAGATAAAAATTGAAACGTGAGTGAGAAGGATAATTCTGAATATAAAGATCACAGTTTGAGTAAAATAGCAAGGTAATATGATTCTGATTGTCCTTTCTCTGATATTGCTGTGTCATTCTCTTCCTTTTGATTGAATTGGTTGCTAACGTGTGACCTGCATGAGTGTTATAAAAAAAAGAAACATATTAGTTAGTGATTGTTTGAATTCGTAACCATATTGAAATTACTAAGACATAAAGGTAAAGTGAATTTACCTTACCAGAGGATACATAGACTGACAATAGTAGTAGCCATTGGAAGAGAAGAAAGATATGCTAATTATTTGTAAATGATTGTTTGCTATTGTGTTTGGTGATGGAGAATAAGGTTTAGATGTAAAGTATATATAGGGAACTAAATTAGGTTTAGTTTGTACCTAGGCTAGTCTCGAAATTTTGAAACACACGCAAGATTTGTGGGATACAATCTTTGATATTATTGAGTTTATGGAATATGCTAGGATCAATCTTTTATTTGGTAATTAATATTCCCCTTATATTTCGTTAATTTGACAGATATTTTAGGGCAAAATTACTTGAAGATTAAGGTGGACTGTTTTAGGAGAAGGAGATATCTTGGAAATATTGGCAATCTCGGAAAGCAATTTCGAAACACAAAAATAATTTTGGTGAAGAATATTTTGGTAGTTAAGTTTGAGATATTTTAGGAAAATTACAACTAATATGTCGTTAATGTATAGTAACTAATTTTCTATTTTAATATTTCGTTGGGTTAAGTTTAGATTTGATAGGAATAATTAAGATTATGATGAAGATTATTTTGGTAGTAAAGTTTGGTGTAGAATATTTTGGTAGTTAAGTTTGAGATATTTTAGGAAGATTACAACCAATAAGATTATGTAATTAATATGGTTTTGCGAAATAAATTTTTGAAAAAACGTGGGTGTGATGGGCCAAATGTTGGGCCTCGTCGTTGTGGCAAAAACAAATATTGTTGAACAGAGATTTGAGCCAAATTATTGGGCCAAATTTGTACTATCCGAAATTGAAACCGGGTCACTCGTTTTTTAAAAAAAACCCACCCAACCAATGGTATTCTTTGTAAATACATTCCAACTCCAGGATTTATTTGCTAAAAGTCATCCAAAAATGTATATATAGATAATAAGATCTCTTGATCTTTATAATAATCCAGCCAAAAACAAGGTGTTAATTGTCAAACAATAAGACATTGGTCATTCTTCTAAATTTTTTTTTGTCGTCTAGATTTATTATTAATTGCAAATTATGAGAACTATTACATAGACGATTTTACAACTGACAATTCCTTCCGACCCTTACTAGATTCACGATAGACTACACTTCTTTCTTCGTGATCTTGATGAATACCCTTCAATGATCCACGACTAGGCGACACTTTCTTCTCTGCGTAGAATCCTGGCGAACGGCTATAATTGTACATCGTTGAAGATCTCTTTCACACTGGCCCCCATTAATCTGCAAATTTGTTAATAAATCGCAATATCTGGGACTCGAACCCCAGACCTCTTGATATAGAAACATTAATCAACCTTTGATCAACCAATGGGCCAAATGAGCTTCTACGGTCATTCTTCTAATTTATAAAGTCAATTTACCATTAATTCTCTCTAATTTCAAATCTTTCCTATTCACGTAAATCACACTTAGACAGATAACTTCTTTTCCAAAATAATCTAAAACATACGTACTAACCAAAATTAACAAATAGTAATAATTTGTTACAAATATCAAATCAAATGTTCTTAAATCCCTGACTTGTCATGTCAAATCATCCATGTTTCGGATTGAAACCAAAGTCTCTGCAATTCATTGACACCCCGGCGGCATTTGCACTCACTCACTTACAGACACATGTATATATTAAATAATATTGTTTCATTAATCATACATTTATTTTTGACTATTAACATGCCTTGTTCGGTGCAAAAAAAAAAAAAAAAAAAAAAAAAAAAAAAAAAAAAAACATGCCTTGTTCTTTACGTATCTTGCACTACAACAACGCTTTGTCGTTAATTTACCTAACTTGGTAAAAGCAAAATACATGTCCAAGATTATCAGTTATTGTTGTCATTATGCAATTGTTATTGTAGTAAAATCAAACTCTGGTGAGGGAACTAAGTTTCAAGCACTTCGATCGGAATTCTAAATTCAAGCAGCACAATCTGGCTTGCTACTGAAATTTGATGACACGAAGATTCTAATTCCAACCGATGAAGCACAATGGAGATCCATTTGGATTTTTATTGTTTTACTTTTTTACACTATCTGATCATTCTTTACATATTTTCCTTTTTTTTCTCTCCTTAGGCTATATATATATATATATATATATATATATATATCCAATATAATAACTGTAACCATGCCTTCTTCATTAATATTCTATATGTTTCATCTGTCTATTTTATGTATAATCTTAATTAATTGTATAGTGATGACTGATGAGTAAATATTAAACATACACGCAACATAGCTATCTTGAAAACTGTTTGATGATTTGAGACAAAGAGACCAAAACAAATGGAACCTTCTTCCCATATCTATCACACATCCTCATACACCACCCAGATTCTGCCATGTGTTCTCACTCCATCAAAATTAATTATTTTAGGGTTAATAGAGATGGTTTAGTCTCATGCTTTTTGTTTATTCCTTTTTTTTCTTTGGTCAGAGCTATACTAAGGACTTTAAAACTACTAGCTAGAAAGCAAAATTTACTCTTTTGTTTTGTCAACATAATAAGCTTTTTTTTCTACTTCTTTTTAATTTGTCTCCGTATTTCATCAAGAAAAGACACGTATTTAGATAGATGATTGGAAGGGCGGTACCAAATCTCCTTGACTTGACTTTGCATGTACCATATATATATATATATATTTGTATATACATAATTCATGAAAAAACCAAATTTTCTCTGTAATCAAGTTCTCAAAGCTATTAGCTTCTCTCTCTAGCTCTCTCACATATAACATTTGAAAAGAGATGGGAAAATCCTCAAGTTCGGAGGAAAGTGAAGTGAAGAAAGGGCCATGGACTCCGGAGGAAGACGAGAAGCTCGTCGGCTATATTCAAACGCACGGTCCCGGAAAATGGCGAACCCTTCCCAAGAACGCCGGTAAATTCCTACCCTAACGCATGCATATATATGAGCACAAATAGCTACAATTTGTTTTCTTGCGTTTTGTTTTACGTTTATGTTTAAAATTTACTAATAATGGTTATCATGCTATATCATGTAAATGTCAACATTAGTATTAAATCCAAACAATCATGGTTCTTATTCTAGTTTTGTGTGAATCTTGAAAAGGGTTAAAAAGGTGCGGAAAGAGTTGTAGATTGCGATGGACGAATTATCTAAGACCCGATATCAAGAGAGGAGAGTTCTCTCTTCAAGAGGAAGAAACCATCATTCAACTTCATCGTCTTCTTGGAAACAAGTTAGTCTCTCTTCAATTTTTCTTTTCTTCATCTAGTGTATAATTGTTTACATGTATGATTAAATTAAGAAAAAAATGACCTAGTTTTCCACTACTACACCTACTTCATTGGACTTCCATGTCTTTACATTTTTCTTATAATATTACTTCCATATTTTATTTTATTCAACTAAAAGACAAGAACATAAGCACTATACCAAGGTCAAATGTCTAAAGCTAAGCTTACAATCTTCAACTCTTTACACAGCTATTATCTTAGCAAGTCAAAACTTATACTTCTCTTTTTTTTTTTTTTTTTTAACTTAAAATCTAACTCGATTTTTTTTTCTTCGATAGATGGTCCGCAATTGCCATTCACTTGCCGGGAAGAACAGATAATGAAATCAAAAACTATTGGAACACTCATATAAAAAAGAAACTCTTACGAATGGGGATTGATCCGGTGACTCATTGTCCCCGAATCAATCTTCTCCAGCTCTCTTCGTTTCTCACCTCATCATTGTTTAAATCTATGTCACAACCGATGAATACTCCATTTGATCTCACTACTTCAAGTATTAATCCTGATATCTTGAATCACCTCACTGCCTCTCTCAACAACGTTCAGACCGAATCATACCAACCAAACCAACAGCTTCAAAACGACCTAAACAATGATCAAACCACTTTCACCGGTTTGCTCAACTCATCAACACCACCGGTTCAATGGCAAAACAATGGAGAATACTTGGGAGATTATCTCAGTTATAACGGTTCAGGTGATCCATCTATGAACCAAGTCCCTCAAACCGGAAACTACTCATCGGCCGCATTTGTATCCGATCAAATTAACGACGGTGAAAATTTTAAGGCCGGATGGAATTTCAGCTCATCAATGCTACATGGAACTTCGTCAAGCAGCTCGACACCGTTGGATTCGTCTTCCAATTTTTATGTCAATGGTGGAAGCGAAGATGATAGAGAGAGTTACGGTAGCGACATGTTGATGTTTCATCATCATCATGATCAGAATAATAATGCTTTGAATCTATCATAATGTCTTATTTATTTTGCTTCTTGATTTTATTTGTTTTTATTTTTATTTTTATGAGGGTTTGTAATTGTGTTACATACTTTGTACTATAAGAGCTTAGTCTATTATTATCTTGACTCTGTTATGTTTTTTCTTCCACTTTTTTTTTTTTTTTAAAATTCGAAGAGGTTTCCATTTGTTTACACTTAAAAGGTCACAAAACCTTATAGAACCTAAGAGGATAACAGCTAGTGTACCTTATCTTGGCATTGTTCTACTACTAATTGTTTTTCTACTTCGAAGAACATTTCATTAGTCTACTCTCAAAAGGTCATAAGATGGTTGATAAGTGTGTAAATGTGTTACGTACATACTTGTTTAAAAGTTAAGTGTATCCTCAATCTTGGAATTCTTGTGCATTTTCTTCCACTAATTGCCTTTTTTTTTCCAATTCGAATAACTTTCCATTTGTTTATCTACACCTAAAAGCTCTTCAACTTGTACGAAATTTTCTGTTTATATAGTTTTATTTATTCTATTTGCACCATCTTGATTTTAATGATTAAGAACACATTTGGTGGAGCAGGAAACAATAATGATTATATTTAATTAGTCATAGATTCATAAAGGTTCGTTTTCAATTTCAACATATAAGAAAAAAGAAAGAATCGACTTGTATTCCCGTATGATTGGTTTAAATCAGCACAATGAATAATAAGAACAATACACTTATACACCTAAAAGGTAGATTTAAATAGTTATCCACTAAAAGAAAATTTATATGAAAGATTAAAATAGTCAATCTTTTCTTAATAGTCAACGTTGTTCGAGACACCAAACCCAAGTTATAAAACTGTTCATACAGTGAGATGAGATATATAGTCAATCTTTGCTTTATCTTTTTTTTTTTTTTGTTTTAGGGTCTAAATCATTCTTCTTTTTTTATAACACAGTATTAATGCTAATACAAATCACGCATTAAATTAGTCAACCTGATCGCTAATATTATCTGTTTCAATTAATTATGGTAACTTCAATAGAAAAATAGATTAATTTTTTACTAAAAAAATAGGTAATTAATCAGGAACGAGGTCTAGAAAATTGTTATCTATTGACCATTTTTTTTTGGACAAAACTATTGACTTATGCATATACTAGTATGCAGTCCCGTACTACGTACGAAAAACAAATGAAAGTTTATTATAACTACAACAAAATTATTATACAATTATCATGCTAATTAAGATTAAATCTCCAAAGTTGTTCATTTCTTGGATTAAAAAGAGAAATAGATGTGTTTCTGAGTTAGAAGAGAAATATATAATGTTTTAAGATAATGAAATCTCTTAAAATATGATATACAAGATAACAACTCGCACGATGTGCGAGATAAAATGATTCAAGTAAAATTATTATGATTAAAATTATTATCCGGGATCCAAAAACCGTTTGTACATGTTAAAATTTTTTTTTTGTTTTATTCAAATTTGGGACTATTTCATATAAGAATATGTTTTACCCGTGAAATATTTAAACTTTGAATAAAGCTTCAACGTGATAAAAAAGTATTGACGAAATGTTACCATTTATGGCAATATGTCTTTCCGTATGTTTTAAAGATTTCGAGATTTTGTAGTATAAAAAGAATTTTTTTTTTTAATAAGTATAAGAAATCCAAAATTTAGCAAAGATGAGATTTGATAGTTTCCAAGCTAAGATTTTGTAGTGTTCCAAATCTAAGATTCTTAGATTATGAATGGATTATTTACGAAATGGTTATAATGTGGCCAGATTTTGGTTTATATACAAATGTGGTTATAATATTTTTATTCGAAAACTCCTCCAAAAAATAGGATTTTAAGTATTCGTAACATATATAGAAAGAAGATTATCTTATTTATTTAAGTAAAAAATTTATGAAAGATGTAAAGATTTTGTAGTTTTGAATTCGAGATTCTTGAACCAAATATATATATTTTATCATTTAAATATAAACATAAATATAAATATAAATAATAAGATTGTTTACCCATCCACTAAAGAAAATTTATATAAATGTATATAAAGAAATATATAAATATAAAAATATAGTAATATAAGATAACAAAAAGTGTATGTTTTTAATTATTAATGGGATATATGGATGTATGAGACTAATGACAAATTCTGTAAATAGTCTAATAAATCTTGGGTAACTATCTAAATAGAAGCCAAATCATTGTGAGAGCGACACATCAGCGTGACAATCTTGTTAATAACACATGATGGTAAGGTTTTTTTTTTAAATGTTTCTCTATTAATATATAGGGGATGTACCAGAGTCTTGACTTGGCAATTCATAGATCACAACATTATATTTAATGTTTTTATTGTCCTTGATTTTATAAGAAATCTGCAAAACAATATATGTCAGTAAGACCAAAACGTAGTAGATGTGCAAAAAATAGAGAATAGTCAAATCTATTTTAACTCCATAATTCATAACTCACGTGCTAGTACTCACCATGTGCTTTCATTTGGCCTTCTTTGTTCTTCCTTTTTATCTTTTTCTCGAGTGAATCGATAAAAATAACATTCAAAGCAAACCTTCTTTTTTAGCACCACAATCCAACACTGATGAAGTATCACCACAATCCAACACTGATGAAGCATCTGACAAATGGCTGTGATGGTGTTAATTAGGTATTTATAAAAAAAGGTAGGAAATCGTGGAGCATAAATATTTTTTTTTAGTAAAAAATTAATCTATTTTTCTATTTTTGTTTAAGAAAGGCTGGAAAAAAGAAGAAGCATGCTCCTATATATGGCTAGTAACGGTAGATTGTGAAGATCGTGGAGAAACTTGATTTATTTTTTAAAAATAATAATTGTTTTGTTTCGTCACATTTTTACAGAAACTTGTTTTTTTTTAAAAAAAAATAATTTTGAATTGACACATGTCACAGTATTATTGGTATAGTGATTTGTGCTTTATAAGATAAAAGAGATTATAAACATGAAAATTGAATTTTCTTTAATATCTCAAAACTAAATAAATGAAATAATATTTAGAAGAAAAAGTACAACAAAAGTAATATTTAGCACCACATGTTGAGATGCTACAACAAGAGTACTGTGGCTAATTGTTTTTTTTTTTTTTGTGAAAAATAGACATAAACCAATATTTTTTTTTTTGATAATCAACATAAACCAATATTATTGATCGTGAGGTTGCTTTTGAACGTCATATACATATAACATAAACTAAGTACACTACAACAAAAGTATGCATTGATAGCACTATAGGATAGCGTTGATTACTCAATTGCTATTACAGATGGTACCCAGGGTTTTGTAACTATAACACAGCGTTTCAGAAACGCTAAGACGAATAATAGCAAAGCGGGAAACTAAAATCACTTTGTACCGCCAACACTTGGTGAAATTTTGTCCAAGACCGCGAAGTCGCGAACACTTAGAAAAAGAAACAAGAAAAATAAGCTTTGGTCTTAAACAAAAAAAAGAGAAGACTCGGGGAAAAAAAAACACAACACTCTCGTCTTAGCTCAGAGTGAAAACACCGGCGACCGTAAACCTAGTTTCAGACCGCTCGTCGGCGAATCTTGCTTCACCGGCGAGAATCTCCACTTCCACCGGCGTCGATTTCAATCTGGGCTCGGTGTCTCGACCTAGATCTGATTCGGAGCTGGGTTTCTCTCGACTTCTCGTCCTCTCCGTAGCTCTATTCTTTTGCTCCGACTGTTTCTCGTTCGCCAGACTTCTCGTCTTCTCTGTTTTTTCGACTGGGTTAGTCTTCCATCCGATTTGATTTCTCATTCAAGCTGCTCCCATTATCAGTCTCCTTAACCCTAATTAAATTCTCTTATTGTGAGCTTTCAAGGTCTGTAGCTTATTGCGAGGTTTGAAGCTCTTTATCAACGAAAACAAGGAAGGAGACGAAGCTGAAAAGAAGAGAAGGAAGAGATTTGAGATTCTGTAAGTAATTTTCGATTTTGTTTCTAATTGAGAATTAGGGTTCAAAACTATATTATTAATTTGAGATTCTGTTTGTAATTGAGAATTAGGGTTTACAACTTTGGGATAGTATGGATTGCTGACAATGAAATTGAAAGTATCAATGAAAACGAAAATGAATTGCTTAGATTCAAGCTTGTGTTTGAGGTTCTGTTTCTTTGCTTATGTGTTTGTGTTTGCTTAGTTTTATATTTGTGTTTGTGTTTAGATTCAAGTTTGTCTTTGCTTAGTTGGTATGTTTGTCTGAAGAAGAAATTGATAGTTTGTGGCAGCTTTGTTTTATATTTCTGTTTGTGTTTAGATTCAAGTTTGTCTTTTCTTATTTGGTATGTTCGTCTGAAAAAGAAATTCATAGTTTGTAAGTTCTGTGTCTTTTGCATGTCCGTGTTCTTATTTTTGTCTTTTGCATGTCCGTGTTCTTTGCTTAATTAGAACTATTTGTTTGTGTGGTTTGATTTAGGCGTAGCTTGATAAATAGGATGCACAATTTTGCTTTCGGAAATCTTAGATTTTTAGATAACTTGTATTGACCTATTCTCGAGATTTAGAATTTTTTGTTGACATTCTATTAAAACTATTTGTATTGACTTGTTCTTATTGTCGGATACAATTGGTTGGTCTTGTAAGTTCTGACTTTTTGTATTGATCTGTTATCTGAATCTTTAGATCTTTTAAGTGCTTTTCTAACACATTCTTGCATTACCAAACACATGGAACTAGATATACTCATTCTCTCATTTTGTTTTGCAAGTGTTGCTGTTTGAAGTAATGGGAATCTGAAGGTTATCTTTGGCTCTTATTACACGACAGGTTAGACCATCTTTTCCTTTGTCTTGTACATTACTGTGTTTGCTATGTGATTGGTAATAGATATTTTACTTTGATTAATCGTTTTAAATATGGTTATATGTGTTTGACATATGCTTTGATATGGTCTGAGATTAGTTTATCTGCATAAAATTTGTGTTTGATTTATTAATTAGTCTGAATATTAAGTGATCCTGTGATGTGTGAAGACTCTTTCATTAAATCTGAATAAGTTTTTATATCACATATGCTTTGATCTTGTCTGAGATTGAGTTATATATATTGTTTACATTGAGTTAAAATTTGAGTTTGCTTAATTTGTTAATTAGTCTGAAAAGTAAGTGGTTCTGTGATGTGTTTAGACTATTTCATTAAATCAGACTTAGTTCTTTTATCACATATGCTTTGATCTGATTTGAGTTTGATTTAGTTAAAATCTGAGTTTGATTTATTTGTTAATTAGTCTGAATATTACTGTGTGATGTGTGTAGACTCTTTAATTAAATCTGAATAAGTTCCTATATCAATAAAGGTTTTAATTACGGTTGCATTATAAAATGATGGACAAGGGTTGGGTGCACCTTTGCAGGTAAGATTTTTTATATATATTAGATTAGGGAATTTGGAGACTTTGCTTGTTTTTTTTTCTTCTTTTTTCTCTTTTAACTCTTCATCTTATATGAAGAGTTGATCCTGCTTATGAGAGAGGGGCTGCAAACTTTGTACGGACTGTGGCTGCGGCAATGGGAGACGTTGATATGATTGTATGTCCTTGCATTGATTGTCGTAATATAGATCGTCACTCAGCCAGTGTTGTAGTTGATCATCTTGTAACAAGGGGAATGGACGAGCCTTACAAGATGCGGTCTGATTGGTATCATCATGGAGAATTGAATCCAGTGGTTGGAGGTGAAAGCAATCAAAATCAGTGGAATGATGAAATTGTTGGGTTATATGAAGCAGCTGAATATTTGGATGAAGAGTTTGCTTCCAAAGTTGAGATTGCAGAGGGTTTGGACAAGGAAGAAGATGAGTTCCTTGCGAAGCTTGCAGATGCTGAACACCACTATATCCAAGTTGTCTCAACCATAGCAAGCTGTCGGCTA
>NW_003302548.1:16384640-16386886 GCF_000004255.2 Arabidopsis lyrata subsp. lyrata | reverse complement strand
AGAGTGACGTCGGGACTTTAAAACTACTAGCTAGAAAGCAAAATTTACTCTTTTGTTTTGTCAACATAATAAGCTTTTTTTTCTACTTCTTTTTAATTTGTCTCCGTATTTCATCAAGAAAAGACACGTATTTAGATAGATGATTGGAAGGGCGGTACCAAATCTCCTTGACTTGACTTTGCATGTACCATATATATGTATATTTGTATATACATAATTCATGAAAAAACCAAATTTTCTCTGTAATCAAGTTCTCAAAGCTATTAGCTTCTCTCTCTAGCTCTCTCACATATAACATTTGAAAAGAGATGGGAAAATCCTCAAGTTCGGAGGAAAGTGAAGTGAAGAAAGGGCCATGGACTCCGGAGGAAGACGAGAAGCTCGTCGGCTATATTCAAACGCACGGTCCCGGAAAATGGCGAACCCTTCCCAAGAACGCCGGTAAATTCCTACCCTAACGCATGCATATATATGAGCACAAATAGCTACAATTTGTTTTCTTGCGTTTTGTTTTACGTTTATGTTTAAAATTTACTAATAATGGTTATCATGCTATATCATGTAAATGTCAACATTAGTATTATATCCAAACAATCATGGTTCTTATTCTAGTTTTGTGTGAATCTTGAAAAGGGTTAAAAAGGTGCGGAAAGAGTTGTAGATTGCGATGGACGAATTATCTAAGACCCGATATCAAGAGAGGAGAGTTCTCTCTTCAAGAGGAAGAAACCATCATTCAACTTCATCGTCTTCTTGGAAACAAGTTAGTCTCTCTTCAATTTTTCTTTTCTTCATCTAGTGTATAATTGTTTACATGTATGATTAACTTACGAAAAAAATGACCTAGTTTTCCACTACTACACCTACTTCATTGGACTTCCATGTCTTTACATTTTTCTTATAATATTACTTCCATATTTTATTTTATTCAACTTAAAAGACAAGAACATAAGCACTATACCAAGGTCAAATGTCTAAAGCTAAGCTTACAATCTTCAACTCTTTACACAGCTATTATCTTAGCAAGTCAAAACTTATACTTCTCTTTTTTTTTTTTTTTTTTAACTTAAAATCTAACTCGATTTTTTTTTCTTCGATAGATGGTCCGCAATTGCCATTCACTTGCCGGGAAGAACAGATAATGAAATCAAAAACTATTGGAACACTCATATAAAAAAGAAACTCTTACGAATGGGGATTGATCCGGTGACTCATTGTCCCCGAATCAATCTTCTCCAGCTCTCTTCGTTTCTCACCTCATCATTGTTTAAATCTATGTCACAACCGATGAATACTCCATTTGATCTCACTACTTCAAGTATTAATCCTGATATCTTGAATCACCTCACTGCCTCTCTCAACAACGTTCAGACCGAATCATACCAACCAAACCAACAGCTTCAAAACGACCTAAACAATGATCAAACCACTTTCACCGGTTTGCTCAACTCATCAACACCACCGGTTCAATGGCAAAACAATGGAGAATACTTGGGAGATTATCTCAGTTATAACGGTTCAGGTGATCCATCTATGAACCAAGTCCCTCAAACCGGAAACTACTCATCGGCCGCATTTGTATCCGATCAAATTAACGACGGTGAAAATTTTAAGGCCGGATGGAATTTCAGCTCATCAATGCTACATGGAACTTCGTCAAGCAGCTCGACACCGTTGGATTCGTCTTCCAATTTTTATGTCAATGGTGGAAGCGAAGATGATAGAGAGAGTTACGGTAGCGACATGTTGATGTTTCATCATCATCATGATCAGAATAATAATGCTTTGAATCTATCATAATGTCTTATTTATTTTGCTTCTTGATTTTATTTGTTTTTATTTTTATTTTTATGAGGGTTTGTAATTGTGTTACATACTTTGTACTATAAGAGCTTAGTCTATTATTATCTTGACTCTGTTATGTTTTTTCTTCCACTTTTTTTTTTTTTAAAAAATTCGAAGAGGTTTCCATTTGTTTACACTTAAAAGGTCACAAAACCTTATAGAACCTAAGAGGATAACAGCTAGTGTACCTTATCTTGGCATTGTTCTACTACTAATTGTTTTTCTACTTCGAAGAACATTCCATTAGTCTACTCTCAAAAGGTCATAAGATGGTTGATACGTGTGTCAATGTGTTACGTACATACTTGGCAACTTAAGAGTCAAGTGTAATCTCAATCTTGGCAATTCCTGTGCATTTTCTTCCACTAAATGCCCTTTTTTTCCCATTCGAATAACTTTCC
>NW_003302548.1:16383285-16384540 GCF_000004255.2 Arabidopsis lyrata subsp. lyrata | reverse complement strand
ATACCCGTCATTTGCAGCTGAGGAAAGAAACCTGAGGCTTGGACTTTCAACAGATGGATTTAATCCATTCAACATGAAGAACACTAGATATAGTTGCTGGCCCGTTTTGTTGGTTAACTACAATCTGCCTCCTGATTTATGCATGAAGAAGGAGAACATCATGTTGACTTTGCTAATTTCTGGTCCACAACAGCCTGGTAATAACATTGACGTATACCTAGAACCACTTATAGAGGATCTATGCCACCTGTGGGACAATGGGGAGTTGACATATGACGCTTTCAGTAAATCAACATTTACTCTTAAGGCAATGTTGCTTTGGACGATTAGTGATTTCCCTGCTTACGGGAATCTAGCTGGCTGCAAAGTAAAGGGAAAAATGGGATGTCCTCTATGTGGGAAAAATACCGATAGCATGTGGTTGAAGTTCAGCAGAAAACATGTCTACATGTGCCACAGGAAGCGGCTGCCACCAACACATCATTTCAGAATGAAGAAGTCTTGGTTTGATGGAAAAGCTGAAAATGGCAGGAAGAGGAGAATATTAAGTGGTCAGGAAATTTACCAAAACCTGAAAAATTTTAAGAATAACTTTGGGACTTTGAAACAATCTGCAAGTAAAAGGAAAAGGACGGTTTGTGTTGAAGCAGGCTCTGATAGTGATGGTGAGTCTAGTGAATCAGAGAAGGTTGAAGAGGACCAAGTAGATGAGGAGGAATTATCAAGATGGAAGAAAAGGTCAATTTTTTTCAAGTTAGCTTATTGGCAGGTGTGTTCTACATTCTTGTTATTCTAGTGTTATCTCAAATTTCAGCAACAAATCATTGACTAATATTTTTTTTGCTTCTTGCGTCTGTGGTGGTTGTATAGGACCTTCCTGTGAGACACAACTTAGATGTCATGCATGTGGAGAGAAATGTGGCTGCAAGTATTATATCGACATTGTTGCATTGTGGGAAATCCAAAGATGGACTAAATGCTCGAAAAGATTTGGAGGTGCTTGGTATTAGAAAGGATTTGCATCCTAAAACCAAAGGAAAAAGAACATACCTTCCTGCAGCTTCTTGGTCCCTATCAAAGACAGAGAAGAAGATCTTTTGTAAGCGGCTTTATGACTTCAAAGGTCCAGATGGGTACTGCTCAGACATATCAAGAGGCGTCTCATTAGATGAGTGTAAGGTCTCTGGTCTTAAATCACACGATTATCACGTCTTAATGCAACAACTTCTACCTATTGCTCTTAGAGGGTTGCTAA
>NW_003302548.1:16285604-16383185 GCF_000004255.2 Arabidopsis lyrata subsp. lyrata | reverse complement strand
ACAGTGAGATGAGATATATAGTCAATCTTTGCTTTATCTAGTTTTTGTTTTGTTTTAGGGTCTAAATCATTCTTCTTTTTTTATAACACAGTATTAATGCTAATACAAATCACGCATTAAATTAGTCAACCTGATCGCTAATATTATCTGTTTCAATTAATTATGGTAACTTCAATAGAAAAATAGATTAATTTTTTACTAAAACAATAGGTAATTAATCAGGAACGAGGTCTAGAAAATTGTTATCTATTGACCATTTTTTTTTTGGACAAAACTATTGACTTATGCATGTACTAGTATGCAGTCCCGTACTACGTACGAAAAACAAATGAAAGTTTATTATAACTACAACAAAATTATTATACAATTATCATGCTAATTAAGATTAATCTCCAAAGTTGTTCATTTCTTGGATTAAAAAGAGAAATAGATGTATTTCTGAGCTAGAAGAGAAATATATAATGTTTTAAGATAATGAAATCTCTTAAAATATGATATACAAGATAACAACTCGCACGATGTGCGAGATGAAGTGATTCAAGTAAAATTATTATGATTAAAATTATTATCCGGGATCCAAAATCCGTTTGTGTAAAACGAAACATGTTAAAATTTTTTTTTTGTTTTATTCAAATTTGGGACTATTTCATATAAGAATATGTTTTACCCGTGAAATATTTAAACTTTGAATAAAGCTTCAACGTGATAAAAAAGTATTGACGAAATGTTACCATTTATGGCAATATGTCTTTCCGTATGTTTTAAAGATTTCGAGATTTTGTAGTATAAAAAGAAATTTTTTTTTAATAAGTATAAGAAATCCAAAATTTAGCAAAGATGAGATTTGATAGTTTCCAAGCTAAGATTTTGTAGTGTTCCAAATATAAGATTCTTAGATTATGAATGGATTATTTACGAAATGGTTATAATGTGGCCAGATTTTGGTTTATATACAAATGTGGTTATAATATTTTTATTCGAAAACTCCTCCAAAAAATAGGATTTTAAGTATTCGTAACATATATAGAAAGAAGATTATCTTATTTATTTAAGTAAAAAATTTATGAAAGATGTAAAGATTTTGTAGTTTTGAATTCGAGATTCTTGAACCAAATATATATATTTTATCATTTAAATATAAACATAAATATAAATATAAATAATAAGATTGTTTACCCATCCACTAAAGAAAATTTATATAAATGTATATAAAGAAATATATAAATATAAAAATATAGTAATATAAGATAAAAAAAAGTGTATGTTTTTAATTATTAATGGGATATATGGATGTATGAGACTAATGACAAATTCTGTAAATAGTCTAATAAATCTTGGATAACTCTCTAAATAGAAGCCAAATCATTGTGAGAGCGACACATCAGCGTGACAATCTTGTTAATAACACATGATGGTAAGGTTTTTTTTTTAAATGTTTCTCTATTAATATATAGGGGATGTACCAGAGTCTTGACTTGGCACTTCATAGATCACAACATTATATTTAATGTTTTTATTGTCCTTGATTTTATAAGAAATCTGCAAAACAATATATGTCAGTAAGACCAAAACGTAGTAGACGTGCAAAAAATAGAGAATAGTCAAATCTATTGTAACTCCATAATTCATAACTCACGTGCTAGTACTCACCATGTGCTTTCATTTGGCCTTCGTTGTTCTTCCTTTTTATCTTTTTCTCGAATGAATTGATAAAAATAACATTCAAAGCAAACCTTCTTTTTTAGCACCACAATCCAACACTGATGAAGTATCACCACAATCCAACACTGATGAAGCATCTGACAAATGGCTGTGATGGTGTTAATTAGGTATTTATAAAAAAAGGTAGGAAATCGTGAAGCATAAATATTTTTTTTAGTAAAAAATTAATCTATTTTTCTATTTTTGTTTAAGAAAGGCTGGAAAAAAGAAGAAGCATGCTCCTATATATGGCTAGTAACGGTAGATTGTGGAGATCGTGGAGAAACTTGATTTATTTTTTAAAAATAATAATTGTTTTGTTTCGTCACATTTTTACAGAAACTTGTTTTTTTTTTTAAAAATAATTTTGAATTGACACATGTCACAGTATTATTGGTATAGTGACTTGTGCTTTATAAGATAAAAGAGATTATAAACATGAAAATTGAATTTTCTTTAATATCTCAAAACTAAATAAATGAAATAATATTTAGAAGAAAAAGTACAACAAAAGTAATATTTAGCACCACATGTTGAGATGCTACAACAAGAGTACTGTGGCTAATTGTTTTTTTTTTTTTGTGAAAAATAGACATAAACCAATTTTTTTTTTTTTTTGAAAAACAAAAAAAACCAATATTATTGATAGTGAGGTTGCTTTTGAACGTCATATACATATAACATAAACTAAGTAGTAGCTAGATGCTACTTTGAAAATTCTGTAATGGGGGGATTGACACCTATGTTTATGTATAGAGATATACACATCATAGTATTTTATAAATATGTGGTCCATTCTAGTCTCTTGGATTACTGAAAAAAAATACATATGTGATAGGGTGAGTTAAATTTCTATGCCCAGACGAAACGAAAATTAAGTGGATATGCTTGATTATTAGATATTTAACCCTCTCTCTTCCCTTGCAACATTTAAGACGCAAACACCCCTACAAAACAAAGATAACGTTAACCGAGTAGTATAGGTACAGCAGCATTAAATGCTAAACGATATCTTCGAAGATATTTTCTCGCCGGCATTAGAAAAATAAAGATACAGAAATAATTACACCAGATATGTTATTCACCTGTAAGTCAACGTCTGCTCAGCACATATCCATGGGTTAATAACAATGTTACTCCGATAATACGTTATATGCTAACTATCATCATGCATGTTTTTACCTAAGACTTTTCAACCATTCATCAAACTCCCATCCAAGTTTTGCTGACGATATTGTCCCGATAAGACGTTATTTGGTAACTATCATCATGCATGGGATATTCAGCTGTAAGACAACGTTTGCTCAGCACAGATCCATGTTTTGATAACGATGTTACTCCGATAATATGTTATCTGCTAAATGTCATCATGCATGTGTTTACCAAAAGACTTTTCAACCATTCATCAAACCCTCAACCTATTTTGCTAACGATATTACCCGGATAAGACGATATCTGCTAACTATTATCATGTATCAGTTATTCAGTTGTAACTCAACGTTTGTTCGCCACACAGGGCTATTTTTCGCTAACGATGTGACTCAGATAATACGTTAGCTGCTAACTATCATCATGTATGTTTTCAACACTTCATCAAACCGCAATCCATGTTTTGCTAACGATATTACCCCGAGAAGACGTTATCTTCTAACTATCATCATGCTTGTTTTACTAAATACATTTCAACCATTCGTAAAACTCCCATTGCTGATTCGCTAACGATATTATCTCGACAAGACGTTATCTGCTAACTATAATTATGCATGTGTTATTCAACTGTAAGTCAACGTTTGCTCACCACAATTCACTGTTATGTTAACCGTGTTACCACGATAATACGTTAACTGCTAACTATAATCATGCATGATTTGACCTAAAACTTTTCAACCATTCATCAAACCTCCATCCCTGTTTTTATAACAATAGTATCCCGATAATACGTTATATGATATATAACTACGATAATGTTTTCACCTCTAAAGTTGAAAATAATCAGCAAACACCAAACAACAAGTTTCGATTGATAACATTGTTAGTCGATAATACGACTACCTGCTAACTAAAATAAGCCAAATATTAAATAATCATCAAACACCAAACGAAATTTGTAAATAATCATCAAACACCGAACAACAAGTTTTGATTGGTAACATTGTTAGTCGATAATACGACTAGCTGCTAACTAAAATAAGGCAGATATTAACTTAAAGCAGCTTTTAAAAACATTCATACAAACAACATTCACGTTTTGCTAACAGTAGTTCCCCAATAAGACGTTAGTGGCTAACTATGACCGTTATTACCTCAAAAATTATAACTATTCATCAAACCCAAGACAACAATGTCTCTATGTATTGATAACAATGTTAGGCGATAATTCGGCTATCTGCTAACTATAATCAGATCCTCATATTGAGATCTGAAACAATCCTTTTCTTCAACATCGTAATAACCATGTCCACGGTTACATCTTCTTCAAGCCCAAACAACTTTCTTCTTCTTCTTCTTCTTCTTCTTCTTCATACTTGGATACTTCCCACAAGGTAAGCCAGTGACAATCTTGAACTCTCTTAAAGAAAAACGAATAGGAGAACCCGTGAATAACACCTAAACGCAATCAACCAGGGAGGAAGCAGAATCGGAGGCATCGGTTCTGGAAAAAAATGGATAAAGTCTAGTTAGACAACGAAAAACATGTCGTTGAACCCTTGCTCGAAAAACAGAACCAGAGAAAAAGAATGCGAGAGGACAGTTTTGGGGAGTTGTTTCCTTTTTCTTTCAGCCTCAAAACGCCATCTCTCCTCCTCATATAGGATGAGGAAAAAGACGACTGTTCGGTAACTGGGCAAGAAAAAAATTAAAAAAAAAAATTAAATAAATAAAACTCCCCAAAACAATATCTCGCAAAATCTTCTCCTACCGTCTGCAATGATACAGCCCTATAATATATATGCGATTCCCTTGATGCTATAGGGGTACATGCGTAAAAAAAAATGAACAGAAGCAAGGGAACAGTGCAAAATGAAGGGAGTGAATTATCTATTCATCTATGCATATCAATTGATATTTTCCTATTTTATAAATATGTGGTCCATTCTAGTCTCTTGGATTACTGAAAAAAAATACATATGTGATATGCCTAACCATTCATTAAACCTTGCAGACATAAAATGGAATAAAATAATAAAATGATGTGAGAAAAAATATTTGCGTATGCGAAAAAATGTCTATATACTTTGAGAGAAACTTTGTTAATAATTAATTGTTTAATTAGTTTGTAGACAACAATATTGAAACAAAAGAGAATTCCATAGGGGAACACAAGAATTATAGATCCGGCCGGATCCGGATCCGGATATCCGGGATCCGTTATATAACATATATAATTGACTGGGCCTAACTTAATTTATGCATCATTTCAGACTTTAATTATTAATTCTGTTAATGGGCCTAACACAATAAAGATAGAAGCCTTATTCGATTAGTTGTTGACTTGTTGTGTGTATGGAAAAATGGGGTTTTGGGAGATGGAAGACTCATTTCGCCGTCTCTTCTTCTTCTTCTTCTTCTTTTTTTTTAATCACCGTTTTTTCATTTTTGTACATAAATCCGGCAAATCAACCCACGTAAACCACTGCCATCACTTCGAAGGCATCCCCAACGTTCTTCCCGTAGCCTCTCGATTATGATATTTTGTCTTCCATTCGTTGTGGTTGATATCGCTAGCTTCCGGTGATGATTTCTAGATCTGATTCCACTGAAGATGTTAGAAGAGAGAGTGTGAGTTTGAGGTAACGAGACAGACGACGGCGGAATCAAAAAGTGGTGGGGAAGTGGTGTGAATGTTCCGGTGAAAGAAAAAAATATAATCGGATATCCGGTTTTTTGCACGGAGCTCCGGACGCCGGATATCCGATGGCCACGGATCCGGATAATATTTTCATAGATCCGGCAGATACGGATCCGGATCCGGATATGCCTAAAAACCCCGGATATCCGGATCCGTCTCAGGGCTAATACGAGTCATAACTCATAGTCACTTCCATTTTTTTCGTTTTAGTTTTTTGACTATATACAAGTCTATTGACCATTAATGTGTAGTCTTTACCAATTTAGTAACCTGACACTTTCAAAGACAAAAAATCTTCATTTATTTATATCCTAAGTTTGACTTCAACAAGTTTTGTTATCCTAAATTTGGATTATGAATCGGGATTTGTCGATCCAAATGACAAGACTAGAAAATAAATCTCTCACACACAATAATTTGAAAATTTAGAACAGATTTAAACTGATTTGGGCCTAAAGTTTCTCTAAATTCGCTAAGCCCATCAACTACGTTAAATTGCATATGCATGATGAAATGTCTTTGTAGCACGATTGAAATCGAATCTACCAGGAGTAACTTCTTACACACCAAAGATACAAAAGACAGTAAACTAAGATATAACTAATTAGTTGTTTTTGGTTTTCTTATTAATAACTATCAAACATGAACCAACTTGTTATAACATCCTAAACTTAATAGAAACGCAATTCACTAATTTGACTGAACTCGCGAACCTATCATCCAACGTGCTGACAGGTGAACGAGATCCACGTCCTGTCGCTAGAAATGTGTTATCAGATTCAAAATATATCAACATAGTCAATCAAATGTGCTAATCTTATTATTATATATTATTCCACTAATAAAAAACATATCCATATTATTATTGTTCAAACTGTAGTTAAAATTATTTAATTTTTACAACAACAATATTTGAAAGTAGGGGGAATTCCAAAACCAACACAAGAACCCTCTTTGTATTTCTTGTTCACACAAATCGTATTGCACTCGTTGTTGCCAAGTTTAGGAGTGCAAGGATTGAAGCACAGTTGATTCGAAGCCTCCTCCGGTGCAAGATTACCTATTAGAAAGATCCAATTCATTGATAAAATGTATATAAGACGTACACAAATAAGTAAAACCCACTCATGATATAAAACCACAATTTTTTTTTTTTTTTATAAATAAAAAGAATCATTTTCTGTTTGAAAAATACTTTTTCTAATTTGAATTGAGAAGTATTTTCATAAATGATGCTGAAAATTTTAAAATAGAGCATTTAAATACCGGAGACGTGATCGGAGGAGACTCCGATGAGAACGATGAGGGTGAATACAACCAACTTTTTTAAGGATTCCATCTTCATACCATTCAATTTCTTACACACTTTCAAATGGTTTAACTAAATTTTGTTATAATTATGTTTTTTCTTGCTTATGAATTTACAGGCATGTATTAAGTCTTTTTATAATTACAAGAAATGGTCATTGGTCAATACTTATTCATAACCATAAATTCGTTTTTTATTATTTTACCATACATACTTACATATATTAATATAACAAGTTGACCATTAACCTGTGTAAGAGAACAGCTATGCCACAGCAAATTACTAACAAAACAAATGAAATACAACTATAACCATAATACAAATACATAAGTGTTCTACGCTGCATTCCAATGTAGTACGTTACTACATTTCTGTTGTAAAGATGCATTTCTGATAAATTAATATGACAAAAATGTACATTAATAAAATTATAGCTCAACCAAGTGAAACAATCAACAAAAACTTGATAGCACCGTCAAGGATTTGCTAGCAAAGAATGCTAGAGACCATAACACTATTTCTTCTCTTTTTAGCATTTCTGTTTCTTATTGGTTTATTGACACTGATTATGTGATTAAAAAACAATAACGACAATTAATAATATTATGTACTCTTTCTGTTTTACAAAGATTTTACAAAGACTGCTATTCTACATTTTTCACACATATTAAAAAAACTATTAAAAGTTTTACTATACTCCTTATTAATACATTAAAGAAATAGAGTTAAAAATTAATTTTTATTCAAAATTCTACATTAGAAATACAAATCGATATATTTTGTAAAACAAAAATAAAATTTTAAAACGACATTAGTTTTATGAAACGGAAGAAGTATTATATTATCCTCCCACTAAAAGACTTTATACACAATGTTTACAACAACAAGAACAATGAATAAAAGGTTTGTGAGGAAGTTCATGTTGTTCAATACAACTAGCCAAGTACCACCCGTGAAAGCCATTTCCAAACATCGTTTGTTGCAATTCCTACTCTCCTTACTCTCGTAAGTCTCATTACAGTGGTCAAAGCACGTCTGTGTTTCGGCGTTTATTTTCATCTCTACAATCATTAAAAAAATTGTTATTATTTAAGGGAAAAGTACGAATAGGTACATTAATAATATATTCGAAAGTATAAAAAAACACACCACAAAAAAGCTCATAGGAAATGGCCACCATAATCACGAGAGAAAATGCAACTATCAATTTGGAAGAACTCATTTTTCAACTCTAGCTCTAGCTAGCACTCAATTTATTTTTTCTAAAACAATATATAGATTTTAAGATTTGGTTTTGATGTAAAACGAGCACTTTATAAAAAAAAAAAATATATTTCTATCATAAATATTGTTAAAACCTCATTATTAACAATAATTATGGTTTGATATAAAAGGAGCTAGAAATTTTTAGTGTAGGTATGGTTTAATGTAAAATTAAAAAGTATAAATTCCAATTGAAAAAAATAGCAAAGAAAAGAGTCCATTATTATTAGCTAAAGTGGATCAAAAATTTCTTCCATTTTGTTAAGATTTGGTTTGATGTAAACATAAACAAACAAAAAAAGATTATACAAAGAAATATCTTTCAAAAGGGTATATTACAATTTATAATATTCTTCTAATTAAAAAAAAAAAGAGAAAGTAAACATGATATATTAATATCTTCTTCCAATTTTTAAAAAGAGCAAAGAAAAGGGTCTATTTGTAAAAATAAAGGTATAACAATAAAAAGAAGGCCTCTTGTGATTAGATATAATGGTCATAAGTCATAATCTTTACTCTTCCCAGTTCTTCTCTGTTTTAAGTTTTTGTTAACTTAAAAGGAATTAGCTATATCTTTCACATTGAATAATTTTAGAGCTGTATTGATAATAATCTGAAATAGCAAATTTTCTTTATTGTTTGACATCAAGTTTTCATTTTCCTTCAAATGTTTGATTATCATGGGGTTTATGGACATTTTTTTTTGTTATATTTTTTTTAAAGAATAATCTTTCCTTCAGAGTAAAATTATAATTTTTTCTTGAACAAATTTTTTCTTAAGATTTTTTTTGATAAAAGATTGAAAATATATACTTGACGTAAACATTAGAACTATGCAAATGAAAATACTTATTTTTTAAAAGAATAATTTTTCCTTCAAAATATAAATAATAATTTATTGCGCATTTCTGTAGTTCAGAGTTAATCTTACAAAAGAAAATAGTTGTTGAATGCTTTCTTACAATTTTATCAAAATTTTATATTAACAATTGCTTGTTTTGTTATATGGCAATCACGATTACCCTATTTAAAATAAATCTAGAAATAAAAATACAGTCCTTAATAGAGTTAATATTTTATTATTATATTAAACATTTATATGATCTTCTCACTAAATAATTTTATCTGTTTATTTATTATAGTACTTAGAATAATATATATTTTCAAAAGGAAATATATTGATCAAGGAGAAAGAGGTGAAAGAATTAAAGGATTACAACAACAACGACGAAAGTAAGGTCGTTTGGGAGGAAGAACATAAGCCTTAGGAGGAGGATAAATGCAGCTACCATCTTTATAAGCAAATAATACACACTTTTTGTTACATTCTGGATTTTGAAATGTCGCATTACAACTTTCATCAAAGCATGTCGGAGACACAGTTCTCGCATTTATTCCTATTCCTACGATCATCATAAAAAGTAAATAGAAAATTAAATATACCTAAAAAACAAAAACCAGTATGATCAAATAAGTAAATGTAATAATTGTATTATGTAAAGAGACATACCAGAGAAAAGGTCATAGGAAATGGTCATCATAAGGACGAGAGTGAATGCAACCAACAATTTAGAAGAACCCATTTCAAATTCTCTCGGACAGTCAATTTGCTTATATTAAAACAAAATTTATTGTCTTTGAAGGTATTCTTTGATGTACATTAGTTGAGTATTAAATGATCTATTTATAAAAACATAAGAAGTTCATAAGCATAACTTTTGCGAGTCTATACAAGTTCTAACTATATATGTTAATATAATCAATGTAGATTTTTAATTACATTTTAAATCTTTGACCAAAAAAAAAAACTAAAAGGTTATGGTAAATCATTTGTTTAGTCAAAGTTATTAAGAGAAATATCTTGTGATAATGTAGCACTACGAATTTAAAAGACACATAATCAACATTAACAAATTTTTATATTGACATTAAATTATTCTTAACTTACTTTTTTGAAAAAGTTAAAAAAAACAATAAAAAAAAAAGAGATGCAATACAAATACTTCCTAAGATCACTTATCCTAGTATTCTTTTCGTCTACACACGCTTAACTGCGAAATTGTAATGTGATCCAATACATTAATGCTGGTGTGATCGTATCCGACATTAGTGCTACACATGAACTTTCTATTGACAATGAACTATTGTTTTAACTTTTTGTAAGCTGTTTATGAAATTTCAGTTAATTGTTTCGCATGAGTTTTCCAATTTTTATTGGTTTAGTTATTGGGCATATAACAGAGGGCCAATGAGCCACATCGAAAAGGTCTAAGGTTTATCTAAATATACGTTTGAGTATGTGTTAAACCTTCGTAGGTCTTCCCTTCAATTCCGATGAAATATTTTTCAATTTTAATATATATTTTTATGCATTAATTAAAATTAATCATTAAAAGAGTTATGTGGTCCGTAATTGAATTTCATATATGTATGGTATGGTCTTCCCATTGAAAAATAAAACTCTTTATTATAGTTAAAGAATTATCTATTTCATCAAAGCGGATGAAGAATTATCTATTTCATTTACGAACAACAAAAACGATATGTAGAAGTTTTCGGGGGAAGTCCTTCGGATAGAATGCAAACACCTTTTCTATAAGACAAACCTACACAATATTTATCGCAGTCTTGTGTCAAGAATTTCTCAGTACAATCTCGTCCACAAGTGGGAGGCGAAGCTTGCGCTCTGATTCTTGTTTCAACTATCAATCATTAAACGAAAAAATTAAGAAATTTTTTTTGGAGAAGGATACAAAATTGTATACGCATAGCTGAATCTATATTAAAATAACATATACCAGAAAATAGGTCAGAAGAAATAGCCAGCATAGCAACAACGATGAATGTAATCATCAATTTGGAGGAACCCATTTTATTAAATCAGTATTGTATATTTTCTAAGATAGAGTTTGATTTACATTGATTGAATATGAAATGATCTATTTAAAATTACATTAAAAAAGTTCATAACAGTAACTTCCGTGATTCTGTCCAATTTTTAACTATATATATCCAAGTTCTTTTCCTCTTTATTTTTGTAAATTTAATAAATGCAGATTTTTAACTAAATAGCTATATCTTTTACCAAAATAAATCATCATAAAAAATAAATCATTTAATTTGTTTGGTCTTTTTTTTTTTTGGGCAAAATTTTTGTTTGGTCAAAAGTTAAATCATTTAAAAAATATATCTAGTGATAAGAGCACTGCAAATTTATAAGACACATAATCAACATTAGAAAATTGAGTATTTAATGATCTATTTATATTTTATAATTACATAAAATTTCAGTACCATAACTTCTGGTGCATGAGTCGTTACAAGTTCTAATATACCCAAGTTCTTTTCCTCTTTAGTTTTGTTCATGTAGTAAATGTACGTAGATTTTTAACTAAATAAAATAAATCTTTGACCTTAAAATAATAGATAAATCATTTGATTGGTAAAAACGCTTTACCACTTTGAGGAAAAGATCTAGTGATAATAGCACTACGAATTTAGAAGGCACATAATCAACATTAGCAAACTTTTATATTCTTAGCTTGCCTGCAATATTAGAACTTTATATTGACAAAGGACTAATTAACGTTCTAACTTTTCGTAAGCTGTTTAGTGCAATTTTAATTAATTGGTTCATCGAAAATTAATAGTTTTCGAGGTTGGGTTGGTTTAGTTATTAAGCTCAAATAACAGAATGGCTAATGTCCACAACAAAAATTTATTAAAAACTCGCTTAAGTATCTGCTAAACCTTCATATATCTTCCCTTGAATTTTGCATAGATACTTTTCTTATAAAACCATAACGGTGTGGAGATACGTGTAGTCCAAAATCAATTACTCATTAGCGAAGCTTCTTATCGTTGAGACAACTGACTTGTGTAATGAGTCGCTTTGCTAACATTGAGTCGCTTTGTTAACATAAAGACTTCACCGTAGAAAAAAAGAAATTAAGATTAATTGAAATTTTATATATGTATTTTCTCAAATAAAGGAAGAAAAAAGAAAAACTCTTTTAAGTAGATTTGAAGTAGAAAAGCATAAACATATTTTGATCAAAGATGAGAAATTAAGAATTACATAGTGGATTTACCAATAACAACAACAATAATATGAAGGAGGTTTAGGTCCTACGAAGGACCTTAGAAGGCAAACACCTTTGTTGAAAGACAACTCTTTTGTACAATACTTTTCGCATTCTGGACTTTGGAATTTCTCGTTACATTCGTGACTTGCTTCTACACAATTTCCCGTTGGAGCTACCATCATTTTGACAAAAAAAAATTATTTCAAATTTAGAGAAGTAAAATAAAATGTATATGTGATATTCATATATATATATATATATATATATATATATGCCAAATATCTCTTCACAATTTTTATCGTTATCTTTTTCTTTCTTCTCAAGTCTATTTGTAGTTAAGAGTATCAGACAAAATGGTCATTGGCCAGAACTCATAAATTCGGTTTGAATCAATTCATACCATTCACAGTATATGACCAATTGACCAATATATGTTTTTTCCTTATAACGTGGCACATTTTTACTGAGAGCATACATTGTTCAAGATTTTTCGCAAACAGACTGTTTTATAAATTACTTTATTTTATATATTATTATATCTAATGTAGAGAACTTTCGCAGAACAAATCTAATTAGGGAATCTTGTAACATTGTGGATTGAGTCCACTTATAGATAAATTGCCCTAATGCGCTCTAAGAGAAATTGAAAAAAAAAAACAAAAAAAAATATTGGGTTTATTAACCAAGATCAACTCATTTGTTTCATATAGCAAACATAGTTATTTAGAGATTCTTCAATATCTTCATACAAAGTATTACACAAAAAATAAAAAAGCAAGATCACAATCCGGTAAAGTGAAATTAGGAGGATCACTTTGGTCTACGTGCATCATGAAACAACAACCTCACATCCTTTGAATCAATATCTAACTCTTTCTCAACTCCGCCGCTAAAGAATCGTTCATAAACTTCCTTGATAACTTTCAAAACATTCCCCAACGATCCATCGTTTCGACCCTCGTCTCTCTTCTCCTCTGCATAAGATTTCGAGTACTTCACATCGCGTCTTGTCTTGTCACTAAAATAATTGTATTTGGTGATCTCTAGCAGGTTCCTCTTGTGATCAGGCCAAACTTGAGCAGTATCATCCACAATCACAACTCCACACTCATCTGCCAAAACAAGATCAAGTGTCTTTATATAAGGACTCTCGTTTCTGGTTATCACTCGATCCCCAAAGTATACTTTCTCCGGATCAATCAGCTTCAACACGTTCTTTGCGTAATCACGATCTCCCATCGTGTAAACATACATGGAAAACATCTCTTTGGCTTCTTTAAGAAACTCGTGAACATAAGGTCTAATCTTTTTATGGACATTTTTGTTTTGTTTCTATTTTTAAAGAATATTTTTACTTTCAGAGTGAAAAGAATAATTTTTCTCTTGAACAAATTGATATAGATTTAGATAGGCAAAAATGCTTAACTTAAACATTTGAACTATGCCTCAGCATTTGAAAATTTTGGTTCGATTTGGTTATGAACTTCATAAATTTGGTGTGTTCAGTTTTCAGAAAATGTTTCTGAATTAAACTGAATTGAATATTTGGTTTTCCTTCGGTTTGAAAGCTAGACAAATTCAGATTTGTTCATAGATATTTAGTTTTATATATTTTCCAATTAGAACATAAGATTTCCTATTGAAAAGAAGATTATCTATTTATTTATATTATAGGTACTTAATCAAGGAGAAGGAGGAGAAAGAATTATAGGATTACAACAACAACGAGGAAAGTAAGGTCGTTTAGGAGGAAGACCATCAACCTCAGGAGGAGGATAAATGCAGCTACCATCTTTATAAGCCAATCCTACACACATTTTGTTACATTCTGGATTTTGAAATGTCGCGTTACAACTTTCATAGCATGTTGGAGGCACAGTTCTCGCACTTATTCCTATTCCTACAATCACCACAAGAAGTAATTAAAGATGAAAAATACGAAAAAAAAAATCAGTATGAATAAGTAAATGTAATAATTGTATTATGTATTGAGACATACCAGAGAAGAGGTCATAGGAAATGGTCATCATAACAACGAGAGTGAATGCAACCAACAATTTAAAAGAACCCATTTTCAATTTGCTTTTATTAAAAAAGGATTTCTCGTCTTTGAAGATTTTGTTTGAAGTACATTAGTTGAGTATGAAATGATGTATTTATAATTACATAAGAAGTTCATAACCATAACTTTTGTCAATATAATCAATGTAGATTTTTAACTAAAAATTTAAATCTTTGACCAAAAATAAAAAACTAAAAGATTTTGGTAAATCATTTGTTTGGTCAAAGTTAAATCATGTTAAGAGAAAGATCTAGTGATAATAGCTCACTATGAATTTAAAAGACACATAATCAACATTAACAAATTTTTATATTTAGATTGAATTATATTCTTAGCTTACTTGCTACATAAGAAATTTCTACTAACAACGAACTATCGTTTTTAACTTTTCGTAAGTTATTTGTATTGATTTAGTTATTGGGCATATAACAGAGGGCCAATGAGCCACATCGAAAAGATCTAAGGTTTATTCAAATACTCGTTTGAGTATGCATTAAACTTTCATAGATCTTCCCTTCAATTCCGATGAGATACTTTTCCTCTTAATATATACACTCTTGTTTTGAAAAATAAAACTCTTTATTATAGTTAAAGGATAATAAACATGAATATATTTGATCAGAGCGGATGAAGAATTATATATTTTATTTACGAACAACAACAACGATATGTAGAAGTTTTTGGAGGAAGTCCTTCGGATAGTATGCAAACACCTCTTTTATAAGACAAACCTACACAATATTTATCGCAGTCTTGTGTCAAGAATTTCTCAGTACAATCTCGTCCACAAGTGGGAGGCGCAGCTTGCACGCTGATTCCAGTTTCAACTATCAATCATTAAACAAGAAAATTAAGATTTTTTTTTTTTTTTGAGAAGGATACAAAATTGTATATGTAATAGCTGAATCCATATTAAAAATAACATGTACCAGAGAATAGGTCAGAGGAAATGGCTAGCATAGCAACAACGATGAATGTAAACATCAATTTGGAAGAACCCATTTTAACAAACCAATATTGTATATTTTTAAGATAGAGTTTGATTTACATTGATTGAATATGAAATGATCTATTTATAATTACATAAAAAAGTTCATAACCGTAACTTCCGTGATTCTGTCCAATTTGTATCTATATCAAAGTTCTTTTCCTCTTTAGTTTTGTTGATATAGTAAATGTACGTAGATTTTTAACTAAATAAATTAAATCTTTGACCTTAAAAGTATCTACAAGGTAAATCATTTGTTTGGTAAAAACGCTTTACCACTTTAAGAAGAAGATCTAGTGATAATAGCACTACGAATTTAAAAGGCACATAATCAACATTAGCAAACTTTTATATTCTTAGCTTGCCTGCTATATAAGAACATTTTTTTTTTTTTTAAACCTTATATATTGGGTGAACGACCTGTGTCCCCCCAGTAAGTTTCATATAGTACCATAACAACACAGATTTCGGGTCTCGTTTCCAGTCCACACAAAACAAAATTTAAACTTCAGATTCCCCCTAAATTGAAAGTTCGAGACCTCATTCCCCATATATTCAAATTTCGTGGTTTATCATTGGTTAACTGTGCCGAAAAGCAAATTAACCACTTAAAATCAAATTAAACCGGATTTATCCAGAACCCAACCCAATTAGTTGACCCATCATTATACCCAAGTGAAAATCCGATTCGAATTATGTAATGGTACGTTTCCGATTCCGATCTGTGATTGTTTTTTTTTTTACAGAAATCCAAAGCCACCTTAAAGTATGTTCAAGATTAAGAAGAGCAATCTGGAGAAGAAATTGAACGAATCCAAAGCCTAATACTCGAGTTTAGGTAATGAAGAGAGAGAACTTGGTATAGAACCATAGAGATCATTGAAGGAAAGGTCAATGTACTCAAGATTCTTGAGCTGACTCAGAAACTCATGAACCGGACCGGTGAGATTCGTCCAGCTTAGTCAGAGAAAAGTGAGATTCTTGAGCTTGGCAATAGTGGGTTGGATCTGACCAGTGAGGTTAGTGAGTTTGCGGAAGATAAGGGATGTAAGATACGGTAAGTCACCGACTTCAGCTGGGATCTGAACGGAGATATCGCCGTCTTGTATGATTAGGGAAGTGACGCGGTGGTTGACGGTGGCGTCGCCGCACTCGAGGCAGTACCAAGAGCAACAGTCGGTTTTGGGATCCCATACGGTGGCGTCGCCGCACTCGAGGCAGTACCAAGAGCAGCAGTCGGTTTTGGGATCACAAGTAATTTTAGCAATCCGATTTGGATTTGTTCAATTTCTTCTCCACACCCAATTTTGATTCCGATTAAACGAAACACAGCTTCTTCGTGATTCTAACTTTCTCGTACCGATCACCAGCGAATCAGAAGGATTATAAAGAAGAAAAGAGAATGAAAAAAAGGAGAGGAATTGTGTAGGGAGGAGAAGAAGAGAAGAAACGGAGGCTGCGTTAAACAGTGAGGAGGAGGAAGAAGAAGAAGGAAGGCGGTTTACTAATCGGGTTGGTTTCTGGGTAAATCCGGTTTACTTTCGATGTTAAGCGGTTAATTTGGTTTTCGGCATAGTAAACCAAAGATAAACCACAAAATTTGAAATTTGAAGCAAACAGTTACAAAACAGAGAATCATCGGAAGTTCACCGGAATCGGAGCTGCGGCTCGGAACTCCGGAGGCAACGAGCCAGACGCACCATACCCGGCGGATTCAAGGCCCACAGCTTTGCAGTAGCGACGAGGGGATGATGCCAATGAAAGAAGAATCCGATTTCCACCGTCGACTTCACTCCCCCGAGCCACCGGACCCGCACAGACCTCCAGGGATGCGTAACTCGCCAACAAACTTTTCGTAAGAACTTTCTATTGACAAAGAACTAACGTTCTAACTTTTCGCAAGCTGTTTAGTGCCATTTTAATTAATTGATTCATCGAAAATTAAGAGTTTTCCAGTTTAGGTTGGTTTAGTTATTGAGCTCAAATAACAGAATGGCTAATGTCCACAACAAAGAGTACTTTGCTTTATCAAAAACTCGCTTATGTATATCTGCTTTTTTTGTGCGAAAATGTATATCTGCTAAACCTTCATATTACTTCCCTAGAATTTTGATTAGATACTTTTCTTATACGTGTGGTCCAAAATCAAGTACTAATTAGCGAAGCTTCTTATCGTTGAGACAACTGACTTGTGTAATGAGTCGCTTTGCTAAGATTGAGTCGCTTTGTTAACATAAAGACTTCATCGCTCAATTGTAGTCCATCGACTAGATAGTTGAATCTCCACAGTCAATAAGCAGTTATAGAATATTCCGTAATGAATATAGAAATGGACACATTACAAGAAGACGAGAAATCGATCTCTGAATCGATTTTTTTGCCTTTTTTCTTCGTTTTTAGTGAAATATTTTGCATCACAACATATTGTTTATTCTATGATCAATATCTATTGGGAGAACCGGAGATCGACCGAGATCGACGATCGAGATGATCGCCCAAGATTATGGAAATCATGAAGATCGAGAAGGATCTAGAAGATTATCATAAATTAGTTTAGGAATATTTACATTTATCTTTAAAGTATTATTTACATTTATATTTATCATAAATTAGGAAACTTAGATTAATCTCATCTCTATATAAGAGAATGTATTTTGTAACTTTATTCTTATGAGAGTTTATTATAATTCTTCCTAAACACTTTTTGTGTTCTTTACTCTCATCAATTTATCATGGTATCAGAGCCAAGATCCTTTCTGTGGATTTTGGATCCGTTACGTTAGCTTCCGCAAAGAAAAAAAAAAATCAGTTTCGGGAACAATGATGTTTTCTCGCCCTCGCGAGTTTAACTTCTCCTTTTGATTAAACTACTCGCCCTCGTGAGTTGTTTTTTTTTAGTCTCGCCATCGCGAGCAACATCCGAACCTCGCAATCGCGGGTGATATTTTTATTACTTGAACCCTACGATCGGGTATAAACGTCGATGACCTAACGGCTGGGTTTTGTAGCCGCTTTGAGCCCTACGATCGGGTATAAACGTCGATGACCTAACGGCTGGGTTTTGTAGCCGCTTTGAACCCTACGATCGGGTATAAACGTCGATGACCTAACAGCTGGGTATTGTAGCCGCTTTGAACCCTTCGATCGGGTATAAACGTCGATGATGACCCGACGGCCGGGTATAAAAGCCGTTATTCTGAAGACTTGTCCAATCTCAAACGTGTAACCACGTATGAGCTTGCCGGGGGGTATTGGGAGAACCGGAGATCGACCGAGATCGACGATCGAGATGATCGCCCAAGATTATGGAAATCATGAAGATCGAGAAGGATCTAGAAGATTATCATAAATTAGTTTAGGAATATTTACATTTATCTTTAAAGTATTATTTACATTTATATTTATCATAAATTAGGAAACTTAGATTAATCTCATCTCTATATAAGAGAATGTATTTTGTAACTTTATTCTTATGAGAGTTTATTATAATTCTTCCTAAACACTTTTTGTGTTCTTTACTCTCATCAATTTATCAATATCTCCGAGGGAGCTTATCAATAGAAACCCTAGAGAGAAGGAGTGGTGGACTGTGATAACGATTAATTGAAATTTTATATATGTATTTTCTCCATTTAAAAAAAAAAAAGAAAAACTCTTTATTAGATTTGAAGTAGAAAAAGCATAAACATATTTTGATCAAAGATGAGAAATTAAGAATTACATAGTGGATTTATCAATAACAACAACAATAATACGAAGGAGGTTTAGGTTCTACGAAGGACCTTAGAAGGCAAACACCTTTGTTGAAAGACAACTCCTTTGTACAATACTTTTCGCATTCTGGACTTTGGAATTTCTCGTTACATTCGACTTGCTTCTACACAATTTTCCGTTGAAGCTACCATCATTTTGAGAAAAGAAATTATTAAAATTTAGAGAAATAAAATAAAATGTATATGTGATATTCATATATATATATAACGAATAATACCAAAGAAAATGTTACAGAAATTTTTTTTGTTTTTTTTTTTAATAAAACAAAAGTTACAGAAATTGGTAAAATAAGCAAGACAGTAAATGTAGCCAGTAGCTAGAGATAATTGGATCCTTAAATTTTTTTAGTAAGAATCTCTAAATTTTGATAGACATATTTGTCAGATTCACTAATTTTTTTAAAGTCTCTTACGTCTTAAAAAATTCACTAATTTTTTTAGTCTTAACAATGGAGAGGCATCAGAAGAAGATATCAGTGTTTCCAAAGCTGAGACATAAGGGATTAAATTGAATTTAGAGATTTAAAAGTTATAACCAAAATAATACTATATACATACCAAAGGCGAGATCACTTAGTCGGCAATGGACGGAAGAAACTGCGATGAGAACAATCAGAGTGAAGGCAACCAACATTTTTGAGGGATTCATCTTCATACCTTTCAATTTTTTTCTTTAGTCAGTTCGAATTCTTACACACTAAATATTGTTATGTTTTTCTTTCATATCAAGTCTATTTGTAGTTAAGAGTATCAGACGAAATGGTCATTGGTCAGAACTCATATTCATAACCATAAATTCGGTTTGAATTTTCATACCATTCACAGTATATGACCAATTGATCAATAATGTTATTGCCTTATAGAGTTTTAATAACGTGGCACATTTTTACTGAGAGCATACATTGAACAAGATTTTTCACATATATACATACTATTTTATAAATTACTTTATTTTATATATTTATTATATCTAATGTAGAGAACTTTCGCAGAACATTATGGACTGAGTCCACTTGTAGATAAATTGCCCTAATGCGCTTTAAGAGAAATTGAAAAAAAAAGAAAAAGAAAAAAATATTGGGTTTCTTAACCAAGATCAACTCATTTGTTTCATTATAGCAAACATAGTTTTTTACAGATTCTTCAATATCTTCATACAAAGTATTACACAAAAAAAAAGAAGCAAGATCACAATCCGGTGAAAGTGAAATTAGGAGGATCAGTTTGGTCTACGTGCATTATGAAGCAACAACCTCACATCCTTTGAATCAATATCTAACTCTTTCTCAACTCCGCCGCTAAAGAATCCTTCATAAATTTCCTTGATAACTTTCAAAACATTCGCCAACGATCCATCGTTTCGACCCTCGTCTCTCTTCTCCTCTGCATAAGATTTCGAGTACTTCACATCGCGTCTTGTCTTGTCACTAAAATAATTGTATTTGGTGATCTCTAGCAGGTTCCTCTTGTCATCAGGCCAAACTTGAGGAGTATCATCCACAATCACAACTCCACACTCATCAGCCAAAACAAGATCAAGTGTCTTTATATAAGGACTCTCGTTTCTGGTTATCACTCGATGTCCAAAGTATATTTTCTCCGGATCAATTAGCTTCAACACGTTATTTGCGTAATCACGATCTCCCATCGTGTAAACATACATGGAAAACATCTCGTTGGCTTCTTTAAGAAACTCGTGAACATAAGGTCTAAGCTTTATCAAGAACTCGCTTGAGTATCCTCCGTTAAACTTCCATAGATCTTCCCTTGAATCTGCTTCTCCAATTAGATACGTTTCTTCTTTAGAAAGATTCGAAACCATAACGGTGTGGAGAAGCGTGTGATCCAAGTCAAGTACCAAGTGAAGCTTCTTGTCGTTGAAGCAAGTGATTTGTGTAGTAACTCGCTTAGTAACCTTCACTGCTACGTCGCTTAACTCTAATCCATCAACTAGATAATCGAATGCTCGTCCTCCATGTCTCTCTACGTTCGATCTACAGTGACAACAGATTCCGTAACGAACGAAGAAGTGACCACAGTTATTAGAAGAAGAAGAAGATGAAGAATTAATCTCTGAATCAATCTTTCGTCTTTTAGATTTTGGTTCTAGTGAAAGATTTTGTTGCATTACAGACATATTTGTTGATTTTTCTGATCAAATATCTCTGACAGAGAGCTTAGCGATGGAACCCTAAAGAAAGAAAGAATTTGTACAATTGCACTTCTGATGAATAATAATGCTTTTCGAATATATATAGAGGAGAGAGGGCGATAGTGGATGGAGTCAAAGAAATATAGAAACAGAAACTTTTCCATGAGTTTTTCCTTTTTTTTCGAAGCGCGTGTATTCACATTTTGAGACGTGTGAACTAACTCGTGACCTTTCCATAGTAGATATAGTCATATAGGGATAGATATATTTCGTATCTTGTTTTTTTTTTTTGACAAAAAGATTTTCGTATATCATGTTTTGTGTTAATTTAAAAACATATACACAAAATATTTAATTTAGTTAAACTAATATGTATGTTTTGTTATGATGCATCTTCAAAAGGTATAACACAAACCAACGCTCTTATGAAACTGTTGCTTCCAAAAAATAAAACGTTGGTCTCTATCGTCTTTATTCAGCTGAGCCTCCACTTCAAACCTCTTTGGCAAGTCTGGATACGCCAAAAACCTCCGACTATAACTATAAGCCAGCAAAGCAACTTTCTTTTACAATAACATAAGAAAAAGAGAAGAAACAAAGCAATTTTGTTTATTTTTGGTAGATGTGGACAGGTCCAATCTGATATTTCTGCACAAAGCCCATTTGAATATCAGGCCCATAAATGGAAGTGTTGCTATTTTTATTAAATTTTATATTTCAACTGTTTTTAATTGAAAAACAAATGACATTGTAAAGTAAAGCAAACAATAATAAATTCTGAAATTAACCATGTGATTCATTTATAGAGAGCATATGACATTTGGCAGTTATTTTCAGATGTTTTCAGAGGGAACATAATGAAGTGGAAGTTAAAAGAAGTTGGATGGTTTTCATTTCTATTAACAGATTAATACTGTTTCAATTGGGTCCATTTAACAATAATGTCATCCATCTATATAAGTAAAGTATATCAATGAGTAATTTTAATTTTATTTTTTGTGTTATTTGTTTTCATTAAATTCACTCAGAATTTCGAATCCACTATCTAAATTATACTCCCTCCGTTTCGTTTTACTTGTCGTTTTAGAGTTAAAATTTTGTTTCATAATAGTTGTCGTTTTAGGTTTTCGATGCAAATGTTTTGTGAAAATTCCAGTTTTATCCTTACTGTTTTAATGTTTCGGCCAATGAATTTTTTTATAAAATATATTAATAAAGGGTAAAACAGAAAATTTAATGTTTTTCTTAATTTGTGTGAAAAAAACTTAAACGACAACTAAAACGAAACGGAGGGAGTATGTTCTACAATTTGTGTGATTAAAAGTGTTTAGACTACAATTTGGTTCACTAGGTTCTCGTAAAATATGGTACGAGGAGTCCTCTTTTTTTTTTTATGTCATTTATAAGCAAAAGTATATACTATATCAAATACTGAAATACATATATCATAAAGTTTTGTTTTGGATAAAAAATTTATTTACTAGTATCAATATATAAAAAAGTTAAGTACGTACAGTTTTGTGATGTTTTACTTTGTTTTTATTTCGTTTATAAAGAAATAGGGCCCAATGTCTCTTTGTTCGGCTTTATTTAGCGTAGTATCGACTTAGCTTACTAATCCTTTTGCCTACCTTATTCAAGAACAAATTACATCAATATATTAATTAGAATTTCTTATTTCATATACGTTACTTAATTAACTCATATTGGTGTGTTGGTTTTATTTGAAAATGTTTTCTGGTATGGAACAAACATTTTAGACTTTTAGTCAATAAAGTCATTAGACGTATCCATGCACTAGTTTATGTATGAATGAATTATGAATAATATGACTCACTAGTTTATGTATGAATGAATAATATGACTCACTAGCATGCGCAGGGCCGGTTATTAATCGACCATACAGATACAAGTTGGTTAACCAATATTTCTAAAATGGATTTATCAACTATGTGAATTTAAAACTAAGGAAATGAAAGGGAATGTTCCTTTAGTCAAGTGGTTAAGTCCATTTGACTCGGCTATAGATCGGACCTTGTCGATCTAAAGATGTAAAAAAAAAAAAAAAACTAAGGAAATGAAAGAAAATTTAAAATATGATAAAAAAATTAATATTTGCAAATGGCCCATGACAGTAGTGTTGGGAGCTGTTAAGGCAAAATTAAAATTTAATTGAAATAAAATTAAACAATTAATCATTATAAGCACCTCACACATATATATACATATATATAATTTTGATATTCAGTGGTTTAGGACAGTAATCGTCTTCATAGGCTTAATTAACTAAACAGCTGTGTTATAAGAATCAACCCATGTGGTATGTCTGTGATTATTATATTGAAACCTGCTCTACATATACTTCTTTCTATTATTAGTCTGTCGTTAATTACTTATGCTTCTAATTTTCTTCTTTTCTCTTTGATTTTTTGTAAGAATCATAATTGCTATAATTGGATTCTTATTAAGATTTGGTCGTCTAATTATACATATATTCAACTCTCTAATGCAAACTTTGTGTATGGTGAAACTTTGTTCTTTGGGTATGATGGTTGGGATACAATAAACGGTGGATAATAACATGAAGTAGCTAATTCAATTCTGTCTAGTATTCAAACTCGTAGTTTTGAATATATGTTCTGTTTTTAGCTTTGACATATGTGAACTTTAGTCGAGTTTGTTGTTAATAATCTACACAATCACACTATTGGATTTGAATATAAATTATGACGCGATAACAATACTAATACAAACCACTTCGATTACTATTTAACCGATTTTGAAGAGTTTAACAAGAGTAATTATCTACTACTACTACTGAATGCTAACAAATATGCAACCTTAATAGATTTTGAATTTAATGTTTGAATTGAAGAGGTAGAAGAAGCACATTTAAGATGGTCGTTCGTGAAGACATATGGATGTCGGGCTACAGGAAGATCATGTGGAGCACAGGAGAGAGCTGTATGCGGGAAACTGCGAGACATTAAATGAAGATGACGTGGCGAGCAGTGATTGGTGATTGGAAGTTTCCAGAACGTGATGCTCAAGTTATTCGGTGTATTGAAGATACGATCAAATCAAGGAAAGAAGATTTGGTGTGATCTGAAGATTAGGAAAGTTGTCTGTGACGCTTCCTTTATATTCGCAGTCTAGACTTTAGGTTTAGGTGGGCGTTTAAACTATCTCTGTGAATCTCAAGTACTAGGCTAGAAGCTGTTAGGGTTCTTGGTGAGTGAACAGAGTGTATGCATAGCTGTTGCTGTGTTGTGAGTTTGGGTAGATTAAGAATTGGTCAGTGACGAGTTGTGTCAACGTCGTGTAAATCTGATTAAACATATCTTGTAGATTGTTTAAGTGATTCTTAATAAAGGAAAAGAAGTTCTTTTCAATTGCCTCAACATCTATATAATAACACTTGGTATCAGAGCGGGTGATCGACCTGAGTACTAACTCAATACAGGTTAAGATCCTGCAGATTAGAGATGTCGAAAGGAGAACTCAACAGACCGGTGATGCTGGATCACAGAGGCTACGGTCACTGGAAAACTCGGATGATGCAGTTAATCAGAGGACAGGGAGAGGACGCCTGGACTGCAGTTGAAGATGGTTGGGAACCTCCGTTCAGTACAACAGAAGATGGTCTGAAAGTGAAGAAACCAAAAGCTAACTGGACTGATGCAGAAATGAATTTATCCAAGTTCAATGCAAGGGCTATGAATGCTATCTATTCATGCCTTGATGATGATGAATTCAATCTGGTTCAAGGAAGTGAGAATGCTAAACAGATGTGGGATATTCTGCAGAAAACCCATGAGGGCAACACTGGTGTAAAACGCACCAGGCTGGACCAGTTGGCTACAGACTTTGAAAATCTGAAGATGGATCCTTCAGAAACAATCGTTCAATTCAGTTCTAAGCTGAGTGGGATTGCAAACGAAGCAAAATCATTAGGGAAAACGTACAAGGAGAAAAAACTGGTGAAGAAGATGCTTTGTTGCCTACCACCGAAATACGCTGCACACAAAGCTGTCATGAGAGTTTCAGGAAACACAGATACCCTGAAATATGAAGATCTGGTTGGGATTCTAAAGTCTGAAGAGATGGAAGTTGCTGAAGATCAACGAAACCAGAACAAAGGAATAGCGGTCAAAGCTGATGAAGAAAAGGGTCCAGATCCGCTGCAAGAAATCAGAGACAATCTGTCTCTCATGGCCAGAAATTTCAGAAAAGCTTTGAAACAAGTTAAAGAGGGTAAGGACAGAGACAGCAGGGACACAAGAGAGATCAGTCGCTGGAACAGAAGTGATGTTGAAAAGTCAGGCAGCAGGCCTGTAAGGAGCGAATCATCAGGAAGGAAACGTGATCTGAAATGTCACGAGTGTGGAGGTATAGGACATACTCGACCTGAATGTCCTGTGGCAAGACGCAAGGAGCTGAAGTGCTATGAGTGTAATGGATTTGGTCATGTAAAATCAGAATGTCCAAGTTCACAGAAAGGTAAAGAGAAATCTTTGTTTAGCTTCAGTGAGTCTGAATCAGATAGTGATGGTGAAGCTGAACCTATGATGAATTTTATGGCATTCAGTGCAAAAGATCAGAATAACTCCAGTGAGGATTCTGATTCAGATAATGATGATGGAAATCAGATCATCAGTGACGACTACAAGACTCTGTATGACAGCTGGATCTCTCTGAGCAATGACAAGCTGCAGCTCACTAAGGAAAACTTGATGCTGGTGGCACAAGTGAACATGCTGGAAGAAGAAGTGGAGGAAGGAAAAATTGGCGAGAAGCTACCTATGTCAGGAAAGGAGTTTCTTGAGAAGAAAATGAAATGCTTACTTGAGAGCTATGAAAAGGAGAAAGAAAAAGCTTTAATGCTGGAAAGAGAACTGAGTGAGAACCACAAGAAGATCAGAATGCTGAATAATGGTGGTAAAAATCTGGATCAGATTCTGTCCATGGGAATAGTTGGTTCAAGTCATAGAGGATTGGGCTATCAGTCATATGCTCCCAAAGCATCTTTGGATATGCCAAAGATAGTTCAGTTCGTGAGGAGTACAACCTATCATGATGAAGAAGCTCAAGTGGAAGAGAAACAGCAGCCTAGGAAGGTGAATCAGAATGCTCCACAGAATACGGCTGTACAATACAGGAAGACTACACCAAGAAAGACTGCACCCAGAAAGAAGTTGACCAGGTCAAACAATAATACGGCTGTACAATACAGGAAAACTGCACCAAGAAAGACTGCATCCAGAAAGAAGTGGACCAGGTCAAACAGAGGTCGAAAAGTGTTTGAATGTTTCTATTGTGGAAAACCAGGTCATATCAGAAGGTCTTGTTATAAGTTTCAAGACAAGATCAAGCAACTGTGGCAAGCACGGAAATGCTTTATTGAACCATCCAAGTTTGGTAAAGTCTGGATTCGCAAGATAGACATGTACAACAAAGATTCAGAGCATGATGAGAAACAGTATAACAAAGCAGTCTCTAAATCTGAAGAAATCAGTCTGACCTGTAACGTGACGATTGTACAACTGGATGAGTCTAATAAAGATGAGGAGTTCACTGCAAAGGTAACTTACACATCTACAGATGGAACTACAAATAATCCTTGGTACTTTGATAGTGGCTGCTCAAGACACATGACAGGTGATTCAAGTGTTCTGTCAACCTTTACAGAGGAGGCCAGTGGAAAAGTTACATTTGGTGATGGTGGTAAAGGACGTATAAGAGGCAAAGGAAACATCGAATGTGATGATTAACCATCACTGATAAATGTGTACTACGTTGAAGGCTTGAGAGAAAATTTGATTAGCATAAGTCAGCTGTGCGATGATGGTCTGAAATTAATCTTCACTAGGACTGATTGTCAAGCTGTTGATGAAAATGGAAACACTGTACTGTGTGGGGTGCGCTCAAGAAATAACTGTTACATGTGGAAGGCATCAGATACCTGTTTGTCTGTGTCTGTTAATGATCTGGAGCTGTGGCATAAGAGACTTGGACACATGAATGTTCAGACCCTGATTAAGATTGTGAACGCTGGAGTGGTTCGAGGTGTACCAAAACTGGCTGACAAACTGGAGTCTGTATGTAGTGTATGTAACAAAGGAAAGCAGATAAAGGTCAATTATAAGAAGGTACCTGAAATTGAAACTAAAAAGGTACTTGAGCTGATTCATATAGATCTCATGGGTCCAGTACAAATGGAAAGTATCAATGGGAAGAAGTACATCCTTGTGTTGGTAGATGATTTTTCAAGGTACACATGGGTTCAGTTCCTAAGAGAGAAGTCTGAAGTAGTGGAAAGCTTTAAGATTCTTGCCCTACAGCTTCAGAATGAAAAGGGAAGGATCATTCAGATAAGAAGTGATCATGGAAGAGAATTCCAAAATGAGATCTTTGAACAGTTCTGTCAATTGCAAGGAATCAGACATCAGTATTCAGCACCCTGAACACCTCAGCAGAATGGAATTGTTGAACAAAAAAACAGAACACTGCAGAAAATGGCTCGTGCTATGATTCATGGTAATAAAATCTCTCAAGGTTTCTGGGTAGAAGCAGTTAGCACAACATGCTACATTGTCAACAAGGTTTATGTGAAACTGGGCACAAAGACCACTTCATACGAGATATGGAAGGGAAAAAATCCGAATCTGAGCCATTTTTGTGTATTTGGATGTGTGTGTTATATTCTTAATGAAAATGAGCACTTCGGAAAATTCGACTCTAGAAGTGATGAGGGAATTTTCTTGGGATACTCTACAAACAGCTCAGCATACAGAGTGTATAACAAGAGAACCAAGGTAATTGGTGATGCTGTCAATGTGGTCTTTGATGATAAAAATAGATTTGTGTTACCTCCTGTGCTAGACGAGTACATAGAAGAATCTGCAGCATACGAGTCTCCAGAAGCATCTGCAGCAGACGAGTCTGCAAAAGCACCTACATCAGACGAGTCTGCAGAAACACCTACAGCATACGAGTTTGTAGAAGCACCTGCAGTAGACGCACCTGAAACAGCTCTTGAAGAAAAATTCACTAACAGAGAAGTATCATCTGAGGCACAGTCACCTATTGTACCTTCTACGAAAAAGAAACTAGTTGTTCATAAGTATCATTCAGCTGCTGATGTGATAGGAGATCTGAATGAAAGAACGACCAGAGGTGTTCAGCTTAACTTCAAAGAAATTCTGCAGCACTCGTGTTTTGTGTGTTTAGTTGAACCCAAGAATATTGCTGCAGCTCTTGAAGATGAATTCTGGTATGGTACTTGTACAGAGGAACTAAATCAGTTTTCCAGAAATGAAGTGTGGGATCTGGTACCTCGACATGCACAGATAAATATTGTGGGCACAATGTGGATATTCAAGAACAAGATTGATGAAGATGGTCAGGATATTGATCAGAAACTCTACAGAGCCATGATCGGAAATCTGCTGTATCTGATAACTAGCAGACCAGTCCTGTGTTATAGTGTTGGTCTGTGTGCCCGTTACCAAGCCTGTCTACGTGTATCCCATCTAAATGCAGTTACACGTATTATCAAATACGTCAAAGGTACAGTTAAATATGGGTTGTCCTATACCAAGCATACTAATCATAATCTTGCAGGTTTCTGTGATGCAGACTGGTCAGGATGTCATGATGGCAAACGAAGCACATCTGGAGGATGTTTCTTTCTGGGAAACAACCTGATCGCTTGGCATAGCAAGAAGAAGAACTGCGTCTACTTGTCGTCCACTCAGGCTGAGTACATTGCTATGGGGAGCTGCTGTACTCAACTACCATGGATGAAACAAATGCTTGCGGATTATGGTATGACTTCTGAAATTCTGTTGATAAACTGTGATAATACAGGTGCAATTGATATTACTAAGAACCCTGTTCATCACACTAGCACTAAGCACATTGGTATTAGGCACCATTTCATCAGAGAGCTAGTTGAAGGGAAACTTGTTGAGATCCTCTATATTGATACTAAGAAACAATTGGCTGATATTTTTACTAAACCACTTGATTTGAGCACTTTCACAAATTTGCAAAAGTCACTTGGTATTTGTGAAAACTGACCTGGTTGTTGTCACTAAGGGATTGCTTGCTCTTGTGCATATCATGTTACTTCAGGAACTCTGTGTTCACAGGTATGAAGTGATACATTTACTGAGTGACTCCAAAATGATCTTAATTTTCAAATAAAGTGTTTCATGAAAAACAATTTTGGATCTCTGACATGGTCACTTCCTGCCTCTGGTTGTTTAGTGGTTGCCTGTGATATTCTTGTGCTCAACAGTGTCAATCTGTACAGTACAGAGTGCATGTTAAAACGAATTTCAAAGCAAGGGTGAATTGGTTATCTTACCGGTTAAAACCGGTTTATGTATCTTATTGGAATTTCGAGTTTTTGATGCAATTACAGGTCTGCTTGGTTGTGAAGGAGTTTTTATGCCAATCTTGCTGAGTTGTAAACTTGTGCTGACAGTCTTACATTTATGTACTGGATTCCTAGCACAAATCGGACTACTCTGCGGCCTGATCGTTTTCTGCTGATAGATATGGTGCTGTCCTCCCAGAGAGCTGTTCTGACTCTGCCAACTGATACATTATCTCGTTCTCCTGGAGTATTCAGGGTTGAGACTGTTGAAGCTTAGAATGCTGCACCTCCATTTCATACATCAAGGACCTTGCTTCATGATGATCTTGCAGATCTCCTGTCTGTAGCTATCTTGGTTGAAGCGTCGCCTGGATGGTAAGTGTTTGTTCTCCTTTATCTGATTTTCCTGCATAACTTGATGGCTTTTGGTTTTTACATGAATGTGCACTCAAGCAGGGGGAGAATATGGTAATTTTTATGGTAATTTTGATGGAGATCCTGCTGGGGATCCTAGTGATGAGGAGACTAGTGGCTGATTAGTTTAGACTAGGCCTAGTAAAAAGGGGGAGCAAATGTGTATTGTGTCTTTGATAGATTTTGCACTACTGTTCTGTATTTGCTTCTGTTGGGTGTTGAAACTTGAATCCCCAGCAGTTTCTGTTTTGCTAATGAATGTTATTTCAGAATTCTTTTGAGTTTGAAATATACATTGGTGCTTCTTGGTGTGTATCTTGGCAAACTAATCCTGACAGGTAGCTCTGGAGCTTGAGGTGTCACATTCAGGTAAAAAGGGGGAGATTGAAGACATATGGATGTCGGGCTACAGGAAGATCATGTGGAGCACATGAGAGAGCTGTATGCAGGAAACTGCGAGACATTAAATGAAGATGATGTGGCGAGCAGTGATTGGTGATTGGAAGTTTCCAGAACGTGATGCTCAAGTTATTCGGTGTATTGAAGATACGATCAAATCAAGGAAAGAAGATTTGGTGTGATCTGAAGATTAGGAAAGTTGTCTATGACGCTTCCTTTATATTCGCAGTCTAGACTTTAGGTTTAGGTGGGCGTTTAGACTATCTTTGTGAATCTCAAGTACTAGGCTAGAAGCTGTTAGGGTTCTTGGTGAGTGAACAGAGTGTATGCATAGCTGTTGCTGTGTTGTGAGTTTGGGTAGATTAAGAATTGGTCAGTGACGAGTTGTGTCAACGTCGTGTAAATCTGATTAAACATATCTTGTAGATTGTTTAAGTGATTCTTAATAAAGGAAAAGAAGTTCTTTTCAATTGCTTCAACATCTATATAATAACAGTTCGCTGTTTGAGAGATGAGTTATACCTATCTCTTGCTTCGAAGGCTAAGGACTAGAAAACAAATAAATACTACTATAATATAATTTCTCATATTTCTGTATTCCTATTTTAGTAGTAGTATAGAGAAAGAAACAAATAATAACACACTATTTTTATCATCTTCCCGTACGTGTAACATTAAGATGAGAGAGTCTTTAGTTACGGTACGTCTATTTCATCGATCACATTTAGCTGTGTTACTTAAATTCTTGACGAGTTTTTGATAATAACCTTTAAAATATATACACTGTCATGATTATTTTCGTTCTTTTTATTCCTTCGATGACAAAAATTAAAAAAGCTTTGTCCCTATATGCTTTGAACGTGCATTAACAATGTGTGGTGGAATTAAATATAATTCTTGTATTTTAACAAATATATATATATATATATATATATATATTACAATTTACAATTGTTGAATTTGCAACCGTTTAAATAGATTTTTTGTAATTAGTTTTAACAAAAAAGATTGTTAGTATTTTTATTAGTTTTCATGCTTTTTCCATTATATTTCGAAGTAGTTGTTTAGGAAAAAAGGTTGAGGAAAATATGTTGTTTCTCATATCCAAAAGAACAACATATTTGAAAACAAAATTGAGTAGCTATTTGCTAAAAATATAAAAATTAAAATATTATAAATAAAATCTAAAGGTGCTTTAACTAAAAATATACCATCCCATTGTTTATTTGAATGAAAATTTTCGTTTTCTTTAGCTCATATTTCTCAATAAATAAAACAATGAAACAAGATTGTTCGTTTTCTAAATTTGTGTATTTGGTACAGTTTTGTTCGTCGCCTTTGTTTGCTCACACTTAACTATTTGATAACAAAATAAAATAACGTTAATTATAGTGAAACATGATCAATAGCTATTTAGAAGTAAGAATCAAAATAAGACTACAAAACATGTTTAATCTAATCAATACACAAATGAACCGTTCCTAATTCAACTCTTCTATTTTTTTTTTTTTTTAATCATTTCATTTTGGCATCAGTCGTATTAATTTCAATAATTTATGTCGAAATTTATTGGTAAGATTTTGATATATCGTTTTCTTCTTCTGCGTACACCCAATTGAAAGCTCTATGCCTCTCTACGTATGAACAATAGCTATTTTTTTTTATAATCACAGAAAAAAATAAAAACATTAATACTGTCTAGCAGCATGTGCTTATGCTTTCCATTATAGTTTACTAGGCACGATTTCCGCAATAATTTAGACTAATAAAACATATATTATACAGCAAAGTAACATCCTAGTTATTCCATTAAGCTAAAGCATTGTCCTTTGAGAAAATAAAAACACCTAAAGTCTAAAGATACCTAATTATTTACACAAATTGTGAGAAGTTTGTAGAAACAATATCTCTAATTCAATTCAAAATTTAATCTACAAAATATATTATTCATTTTATGCTACTTATCACATTAAAGTTTGATTGTTGTAATGAAGGAGAAAGACTAATTATCTTGTGGATAAACTAGGTTTTATTTACTATTCATAAATTTTGATTTTTGTATCATTATAGTAAAAGATAAAATTTGGTTTACAAGGAATTATTTATCCATAAACGGATTACTGTAGTACTATGTTTTATCAATTTCTTTCTGTTGATAACTTTGTTGCATTCATTCGAACCCTAACTACATTTAACCTTCATTTACTTTACTCTAATCACATTGCTTACGTAAAATTTTGTAACTATTTCGATTCTAATTTTTTTTTGCTTTAATTGATAATCAAATTTAATGCAATACATTAAACATAATTTATTTAACTAAAATGATTAAATGATGACTTAGATTAGCAGAAATATATGGAAAAAAGTCTTTATTTTTATTTAAGCAAAATTAAATGAACAAAAAAAAAAAACATTGAATTGAATTAAAATCGTTGCGACCTCTCTCTCCCTCCTCCTCTCTATGAACAATAAACATTAAAACAGTTTTTGTATTTGGGTTTCTCTTTCCTCTCTCCATTAATCCCGATCTGACTCCTCTCTACTCAACCCTCTCTCCATTGGCGAACTTCGTTTTGATTCTCGAAAACCCTAATTCCTCTTCTCGATCCTCTCTTTAGTCAAAATTTCTCCAACCGTCGAAGACTGTTGCAGCAGCAGAGAGAGAGAGAGGCATTTTCCGATGAGAATAGTTTTGCTTCAGTCATGATGAAGATGATGATGATGATGAATCGACGAAGCAACGTCGTTAGATTTGAAGCTAAGAAAGTAGACGAAGAAGAAGAAGAAGATAATAATGACGATTGTTTCTATGAGTCTCTAGATCGTGTATTATCTTCTTGCTCTTGTTCTACTTCAAACTCTGATTACGACTCTGACCCGAATGTTTCTGATTCGATTCACGATCCGAGTCCGTTTCCTGTTCCTGTGTTTCCTATTGGAAGCTCTGGGTTTGAGCTGTGGAAATCTGAGCCTGAATCTGTGAAGGAGAGACGAATCAGGTTATTGCGTGGTTTGGGACTTAGTAATGAGCCGGATCTACCTCCGGTGAGTCAGTTACGGTCTAGAAGTCGGAGAAACAGTTCTCATTTCGCTAGATCGGTTTCGTCTGATGTTTTGATTTCGAATCATCATGGTAAATGTGTGTTGAGATCAGATGTTGCAGGTAGTGACAATGTCGATCGAGAGTATACTGGATCTCGTATGCGAAACGATGGTGTTGATTTTATAAGCAAAGAGCCGATGGTAAGATCTCTTAGGGACATTGTAGAGAAAGAGAGTTATGGGAATGGGAGAGATGTTGTTTTGGAGGAGCAAATGTGTACCATTAGGAATTTAGATACTGGGAGAGAGTTTGTGGTGAATGAAGTTCGAGAAGATGGAATGTTGGAGAGGTTGAAGGAAGTAGGTACTGATCGGCAATTGACTCTGGAGGAGTTTGAGATGTGTGTTGGGACATCACCGATTGTGCTCGAGTTGATGAGGAGACAAAATGTTGAAGATGTTTGTAAAGACTCTGTGGATTTGGATACTAATGTTAGTGGAAGCAGGGTGACTAAGCATAGACGGAGAGGGAGTTGGTTAAAGAGTATAAAGAATGTTGCTAGTAGTGTGACTGGGTATAAAGAGCGACGGAGTACTGATGATAGGGATTCACCGTCTGAGAGAGGTGGTCAGAGGTTTAGCTCTGCAACTGATGATAGCCGAGATATGTCCTTTCATGGCCCTGAGAGAGTTAAGGTTAGGCAGTATGGGAAGTCGTGTAAAGAGCTCACAGCACTTTTCAAGAGCCAAGAGATTCAAGCTCATAAAGGGTCGATATGGAGCATTAAGTTCAGTTTGGATGGGAGGTATCTTGCTAGTGCTGGTGAGGATTGTGTTATTCAGATTTGGAAGGTTGTTGAGTCAGAAAGAAAAGGGGAACTCTTGTCGATGGATAAACAAGAAGATGGAAGTATAAATTTGTTTCTTTTGGCAAATGATTCACCAGAACCAGTTTCAATGTCTCCAAAGAGAAGAGGGAGAACATCTTTTAGCCGTAAATCAGTGAGCTTGGACAATGTTCTTGTTCCAGAGGCAGTCTTTGGTCTTTCAGAGAAACCCGTGTGTTCATTTGTAGGGCATTTGGATGACGTGCTTGATCTTTCATGGTCAAAATCTCAGGTGGGTACTAGTTCCCGATCATCTCATTTCGCTACAAACTCTTATTTAAAGCATGAAGTTGGTTTTCAAACTGCTAACTTTATTTTGTGATGCGAACCTTGTTCACCTTACTAGTGCTAAGTTTAGGTTTTCTCAATTGTTATGTTAGAATCTGTTTCGTTCAGTTCATCTTTCTTAATCAGATAAAAATCTTGAATTCTCAAGACTTTGCACTTTCATTGATTTGTTTCCAGCACCTGCTTTCCTCTTCCATGGACAAGACTGTCCGTTTATGGGACTTATCTAGCAAGACATGTTTGAAAGTCTTCTCACATAGTGACTACGGTGAGTGGATATACCATCCTATTCCCCACCAGTGATCATGATTTACTTTTGTTCTTAGTCTTTATGAAGCTAAGCATATATTGCTAGAAGAATATTAAGTCACTCTAGGTGTCAACTCTGTTCTGGAAAGATTCATATGTCAATATAATGGGGTTTGAATCTCAAGCTTCTTACACTTGTAAATAAATCCCTGAAACACAAAAATGAAATATAACAATTTCTATGTTGGTTATGTAACATAAGATTTTCTCTCATCTAGTTTTCTGTTTTCTGGACTCAGTGACTTGCATCCAGTTTAATCCGGTGGATGACAATTACTTCATCAGCGGATCATTGGACGCAAAAGTTCGGATATGGAGCATTCCTGATCATCAAGTTGTTGACTGGAATGATCTTCATGAGATGGTCACAGCTGCCTGCTACACACCGGATGGACAGGTACTCCATTAAAAGTTTTTTTTAATAATGAAGTGACTTCGGGTAAAACTAAATCACGCAGTACCTTAATAAAGCTCTCTTGATTTGTAAAGGGTGCATTGGTTGGTTCATACAAAGGAACATGTTGCTTATACAACACACATGGTACATAAGCTCAGAACTTACTTATCTGAAACATAAGTTGTTTCTCCATCTCGTCTTTCGAACTTAATATCTTTTTTGTGTATTCAGATAACAAACTGCAGCAAAGACGTGAAATCAATCTGAAGAACAGGAAAAAGAAAACCCATCACAAGAAAATCACTGGTTTTCAGGTAAAGCTAAAAAAAGTTGCACCGTTCTGTTCTCATCTTTTAATTTATACTACAATTTTGTTTTGGGTGCTGTACTGGTTTATCTGACTATTCTCGTGAAACTTTCACAGTTTGTGGCAGGAAGTTCATCGGAAGTGCTCGTCACATCTGCAGATTCACGTACGCGTGTTGTTGATGGTGTTGACCTTGTCCACAAGTTTAAAGGTAAACAATACTAATCTTAAAACTCTCTTCTCCATTCTTAGAACTCCGGAATTGGGTATAACATTATTGTTCATGGAGGCGAATTTCTCGGTCTATCATCATCTAAGATACACATGAGTCCCACATTATATGAACATGATGTTCTTACGCTTTTTTCTTGATCTGGTGATGGAGTAAAATAAGCTCAACATTCTTGTCAAGTATTGTGTGTTTTTTCTGAGTTTTAGCAAATTTTTCGGGTTTGCAGGATTTCGCAACACGAATAGCCAAATCTCGGCTTCACTTACATCAAACGGGAAATTCCTAGTCTCAGCAAGCGAAGACTCTAATGTGTATGTATGGAACTACGACTCAGACTCTCGAGCTGGAAGAAGCAAACGTGTCACAGTCACAAACTCATACGAACACTTTTACTGTCGAGATGTCTCCGTGGCTGCACCTTGGCCTGGGAAAATGAGAAACAACCAAAGTAACAACAGCCCCCAACAGTCATCCTTCACAGCCAATAATGCCCCTCCGACACCTGTCAATGATCCAACCAACAACAAAACCGTCACCAACGGTATCATTTCAAGCGCCACAAACCGATACTTCTTCGATAGAATCTCAGCAACATGGCCTGAAGAAAAACTCTTATTGGCTGCAAAGAACCGAACCCGAACTAGCCCTCGTGTGAGCGTCGACATGTCTAACATACAGGTTAACACAAAACCGAGTGCCTCGGCTTGGTCTATGGTGATTGTGACTGGCAGTTTACGAGGCGAAATCAGAACATTTCAGAATTTTGGATTACCAGTTCGTCTGTGAGGCAAGGAGAAAGTTTTACAAAATCAAAAAGCCCAAGGCAAAGTGAAAATTTTGCTTCGTAAAACCATATCCTGTCAAAAGTGTATAGATTGAGAGAAGGTTGGTTCGTCCACTGACTTCTCTCTCTTTTTTTTCTTTTACCACGCTTCCTTCTTTTATTTATTTATCTTATTTGTTATCTCTAAAATTCAAATCTCTAGCAAATATATATAATGTTATTTTTAAGAAAGATTCAAATAGGCAGAGAAAGAAACTTCATATACCACAATATTGTAGTTTACTTCGAAGAAATTCTGTATTGTTCAAGTTGAAGTTTGTAGGATTTGTCTTTGATGTTCTAACTCTTCAAGGAGAGATTATATGGTAAAAATTGTGTATAAACATTTTGTAATTTACTTTAGGTTTATCTATACATGTAAATTCGTATAAAAGTTGTATTTGTTTTGGTCAATTCATCATTTCAATGAACAATTTTATCTCTAGATCAGAGCGTCCATAACAATTCAGAGTATAATTTTGTTTCATACCTATAGCTCTAGCTTTCTCTCAATCCTCCCATACACAAAGAGATGGAGTCCCATGAAACTATACATTAAAATATCTACTGACAGGAAATCTAATTCTCGAATTCTCATTGGCTCTAAGAAGATAAAGTGAATAATCTTATCCACACATATCCTAGGAAACACATATGGCAGGGGACCACCTTTCACTTGTCTCAACTTCTATATAAACACACACAAGCACGAACATTTTCAGAACATCACATTACACTCTTAAGTCTTAAAAGAAACAATGGCCCTTCAAGCTGCTTCTTTGGTCTCCTCTGCTTTCTCTGTCCCAAAAGATGTATTTTATTAACTCTTTCTATGTTTTATTAATCGGGTCCTTTGTGTTGATGACCTGTGTCGGAGATTAATTTGCATTTTTTGGTTGCAGGGAAAATTAAATGCTTCATCATCATCATTCAAAGAGTCGAGTCTGTTTGGTGTTTCACTCTCGGAGCATAGCAAAGCTGACTTTGTCTCTTCTTCATTGAGATGCAAGGTACATAACACAATCTTAGTTCCAAGTTTGTAAGTGTACAATCTTAGTTCCAAGTTTGTAAGTATTTTCTTGGAAAATGATGATAAGACTAATTAAGATTGCTTCTACTCTGCAGAGGGAACAAAGCTTGAGGAATAATAAAGCAATTATTCGAGCTCAAGCAATCGCGACTTCAACACCATCGGTCACAAAATCGTCCTTAGACCGCAAGAAAACCCTTAGAAAAGGAAACGTGGTTGTCACGGGAGCTTCTTCAGGGTTAGGGTTAGCAACGGCAAAGGCATTAGCCGAGACAGGTAAATGGCACGTGATAATGGCGTGCAGAGACTTCCTCAAGGCTGAGAGAGCCGCTCAATCCGCTGGCATGCCTAAGGACAGCTACACTGTGATGCATTTGGACTTAGCGTCTTTGGACAGCGTGAGGCAGTTCGTTGATAACTTCAGGCGAGCCGAGATGCCTCTCGATGTGTTGGTCTGCAATGCTGCGGTTTATCAGCCAACAGCTAATCAACCTACTTTCACTGCTGAAGGGTTTGAGCTTAGCGTTGGGATAAACCATTTGGGCCACTTTCTTCTTTCAAGATTGTTGATTGATGACTTAAAGAACTCCGATTATCCATCAAAACGTCTCATCATTGTTGGATCCATAACCGGTATATATACCCTCCTCACAAGAAGAATGCATTATGTATCTACTACATATTCTAAACCCTAATTCTGAAATCTTATACGTTTGTTTCCTATTGAGCAGGAAATACTAATACATTGGCGGGTAATGTACCTCCGAAGGCGAATCTTGGTGATTTGAGGGGATTAGCAGGTGGGTTGAACGGGCTAAACAGCTCGGCGATGATAGATGGAGGAGATTTCGTTGGGGCAAAGGCGTATAAAGATAGCAAAGTCTGCAACATGTTGACAATGCAAGAGTTTCATAGGCGTTTCCATGAAGACACCGGCATAACTTTTGCTTCCCTGTACCCCGGTTGTATCGCGACAACTGGTTTGTTCAGAGAACATATTCCTCTCTTCCGTACCCTCTTCCCTCCTTTCCAGAAGTACATCACAAAAGGTTACGTCTCCGAGACAGAGGCTGGGAAAAGACTTGCTCAGGTAAGAAAATTAATTAAGACCTAATTTTGTTTGTGACGCAAGAAACCTTTCTTTCAGGTTCTTTTTCTTGCTATGTACTCAACCTATCTATTTATTTGTTGAAGGTGGTGGGTGACCCAAGCTTGACGAAGTCGGGAGTGTATTGGAGCTGGAACAAGACCTCGGCTTCATTTGAGAATCAGCTGTCTCAAGAAGCTAGCGATGTCGAGAAGGCTCGTAGAGTTTGGGAAGTCAGCGAGAAGCTCGTAGGCTTGGCCTAAAAATTGATATGAGACTCTTCCTCTGTGTTTTAACCTTTGGTTTTGCTTAAGATGATAAATAAACAAAAGAGGAGACATTGATAAATCTTGTACCAAATCAAATTTGACTTTGTAGTTGTGTTTTGGCTAATTCTATCTGTGATGAAATAAATAATTCCACTTTTTCTTATGTTCTAGTGTTTTCTTACGAAATAGAAACCCAAAATTATTAGAGATTGGAGGGAAAAAAAAATGTTCAAGTTGTTGGGTCATGAAGAAAATAATGGATTTAATTCAGCTCGAAAGTGTTCAGATTTATTAAATTCTTCTTTTCCTATGTTTTTTAATTTTTATAAATGAAGAAAATAGTGGTTTATGCAATTGAAATTCGTTACCAAGAAAATAAAGAAATTTAAGTATATGAAATTTTCTGTTGTACTACAGTTTTTAATCATTGAATATATACATATTGACGTTAAAAGTCAAAATAGATATTTATTTGAACCAACTGTTAAAAAGCATACAACTTGAGTTAGTGATCAATTTGTAAAAATGTAACAGTTCTATGTTTTGTTTCAGATGTTGATATAACGAAGATGCTTAATTAAAATGTAACTCTAGTAATGAATATACCGAATAGGCGAATACGTTCAACTTCGAGTTACATATAAATGGTTGTTTGATCTTTTGATACCCAAACCATCCCAATAATCAATTCACTCTATCTTCTCAATATCAAAAGAAAAAATAAGGAAACAATATATAGTTGCAATGGAAGGTAGGATTGAAGCTCTTCTCTCGACAATTCTAGTTGTGTGCCACTACTCTATTGAAGCCGGGGCTAGCCGAGATCCAGTCGACACCTCAATTTCCTGGTTCTCCAATTGATCTTACAAAATGTTGGTCATCGCTCATCAACATTCAAGGTTGCCATGTCGAAATCTTTAAATCTGTTTTAAGTGGTAAGTTTGAAAACGTTGGACCGACATGCTGCAAGGCATTTACGGAAATGGATGCAAAGTGTTGGCCAAAACTGTTTCCGTTGAATCCGTTATTCCCTCCTCTTCTTAAGGATGGTTGCTCTCGCATCATCTCAGGTGCACCCAGTGGCGGAGCCAGAAAATCTATTCATCGGGGTCAAAATATTTTTTTTTTTCTAAAAAATGCATAAAAGATAGCTTCATAAGTCGATATACTAAAAGATGTGAAAGATGTTTTCTTATTTCCACCATCACATAATCAAAAATTGATTAAAAACACAAAGAAGAAAGAAGAAGAAAGTAAAACGTTTTTAGATCAAGTCAAAATAAATGTTAAAATATTATATTACTTTATAATTGTAGTAGATTTACTTAAAATAAATTTTATTAGACTAATATTATCTATAAGTATAGTGTAATTATTGGGTTTGTAACATAATTTTTTTTATAGGGGTCAATATTTTTATTGGATTGGGGTCAATAATTTTTTCATATAAGAATTAAACTATTTTTTAAAATTTCACCGGGGTCAATTGACCCCTATGAATCTTCTCTCCCTCCGCCCCTGGGTGCACCCGCACACACGACACCTCAATTCCCTTTCATCCCTGGTTCTCCGAACGATCTCACAAAATGTTTGTCATCACTTGTCAACGTTCAAGGTTGCGTAAATGAAATCCACAAATCAGTTTTCACAGGAAAGTTTGGTAATGTTGGACCAATGTGCTGCAAGGCGTTTTCAGCTGTGAATGCAAAATGTTGGCCACAGATGTTTCCGTTTAATCCGTTCTTCCCTCCTCTTCTCAAGAATGAATGTTCTCGCATCAACGCAGCCACTCCTACACACAAGTGAAAGTAACTATAAAACCATCATTAAAATTGGCTTTAAACTAGGCTTATTATAGCCATATAGTTCAAATATTCAAGAATTTCTTGTAATTCCAATCAGTCATGGAAGATATTTCACGTGTATGGTTTGCTTGTTCTAGTTTTTATCTTCTATAGTAATAATTTAGTTGCAAGTTTCTGACAACTTTCATCTTCTTAAAACCATTTATTCTTAAAAAAGCTAAAATAGTATCAGTAACTCAAATCAACACTGAAAGACATATAGAAAATAATTTAATAAATCAAATAAGAAACAGAAGGGGAAAATCCCAGTAAAAACTCTCAAAGTAACACCAACTTCCAGTTTAAACCTTAAGGGTTTTGCACTTCCACTTTAATACCTCAAAGTGACTACACTAGCACCATAATACCCCAAAATAGCTTCTATGTTCGTGGGCTACAACATTAACGGAATGAAAACTTTCGTTAACGGAACAGTTAACAACAATGACCTTGTTCGATTTATTGGCTATGTGTGGCTGATTTTTTTTTTCAATTTAAAATAGACAATTAAAATAATAGAAATAATAAAAACAGAAAAATAATTAAAAGGTAAAATCCCCAAATCGTTGGGGTCTAGGTTTTATGAGAAAAAAAAAAGAACACGAGAGAGATAGACGTGAGTGAAGAAAGGAGAACCGGAGGTCATATTGTCCTATTGGAGTTGAAATGGGGTAAGAATCTTTGGAATACAATCGGTTGGAGCTGATTTTAGATTATTCCTATTAATTCATATAAAGTCACGTTTCATAAAAAAAATAATCAGAAAGACAGATTAATTAAACGGAGTTTAATGCTGTTAAGTGTTCTGTTAATGGATTCAAAAATTTTGTTACATTTTGTGGGCCCACAAACATAGAAGATACTTCAGGGTATTATGTTGCTAATGTTGTCACCTTGAGATATTAAAATGGATGTGCAAAACTTTCAAGGTTTAAAGTGGGAGCTATGGTCACTTTGAGTGTTTTTTCTGGGATTTTCCCGAAACAGAAGTGACAGAGCAAATTAAGAAAAAAAAAAAAGTAACCTGTCAGACCGCCGTGCGACCACCCCGGTCGGGGTAGAACCGAGCCGAGTAACAATCCTCTACAGCACCGGATGCGTCCGAAGATGATCGTGGCCGTTAATCACGCTCTGATCGCACGGTCATGGTTCATCAACCAGGATTAAGGGCCTGTCTCTTGAGAAATCAAGGAAACAGATGTACATGCCTATAGAACAGATCCTGTTCAAGTAAGGTCGTGACCATTGCTGTTCACTCAAAGTTATATATACAGCAACATTGTTCTTCAAAATAGCGATGTGGGACAAAATTAAAGATCACAATAGAAAAGCATGCATGGGTGATATATGGACGAAGGCCCACTTAAGGCCCTAACTTAGCGTTCAAAATTGGTCATGAAGTCATATGATTTACGAAGTATAGCAATCGAGTGTGATAAAATTCGTTCTCAATCTTGTTTCTGAGTATATAACATTATGTGCGGGTAACAACGCTATCTTCACAACAAGATGTGAAAACATAACCTGTTAGAACAAGCAAAGCAGTCATTCATGTCCCAATCATTGTTTTTTTTTAGATCCGAAACTTTTCTTCCTTTCTTGGATTACCAATGATGAAATCTAGAACAACTACAGATTCGGCGTCTTGCAGTGACTACATGGCCACCCGTTGTAATAGTTGTGCTCTAGGGGAAGCTCACAGATCAAAATGGCAAATTGAAGGTTGTGTTAACCTTAGATACATAATCTATATAACCTTAAATGCCCAAACTAAAGGTTGCGTTATGTTGGTATTCGAAAACTACAAATCTGTTGTAACCGGAAACGTTGGATAATAATGCCCGTGGTATATTTACAAACCAAATATTCTTATTCACTGAAAACATTTTCTTAACATCTTATTACCATTAAACACTATAGTTTTGATGGGGATTTAATAATGCCCGTTGAATCTCATTCTATTCGTGACTTTTTCATAAGAGAAAATTAACCAAATGTCCAAAACCTAATTTTGATTGCATAAAACGCTTAGAGATCGATTGTGAGTTACTTGGCGTGTACTCATCAGTATCAAGAAACTGGCCTAAAATTATAAAACTTAGAAGTTGTAGGGTTTTATACCCAAAAGGACAGACCCTTTCAATAATTCTCAAAAGCCTAAAGAGGGGATTTGGAAATAGTTTTTGTTGACAATCAATGTTAATTTTGGTCACTCTTCAAAGCCAAAGAAAATTGTTCAAAAGAACAACACAAGAACACAAGTTTCTTAGACAATTTTTCATTCATAATTTCCTTCTTGACGTGAACGTCTTTAAATACAAAACATAAACCAACTTGATCACGATCCTAGAGATAAGGAAGTGGAAAGTGGAGACACTACTTCTCCTATTACTAAGGAGATAATTAAAAGAGTTAACTGACAATAAAATTATCAACTTATCGGTCTCATCAGTTTTCAATCAGCAATATATATACGCGCTTCAGTTAGTACCTCCCTAGCTGCGTCATTGCCCCAAGCGCAAAGATAGTTTTAAAATCTGAATCTATTCAACCTCTTATACCAATGTCTCGCATGTCATATGAGGTTTATGAATTATGACTCATGTCCTACACTTCATCCAATATGACTCAACGTGACTTTAAGAACAAACACTGATGCCTGATCTTTTATTCGACCAACACTAGAGAAATATAAGTATAGTTTAATTATAATCATTTTAAAGACTGAAGAGTTGATGGAGGTTTATAATTTTGGTAATAAACCTTTCCAAAAATAGGCGTATGCCGCTAAGAGCAGAGAAGACACGGTATTCTTTAGTAAAAGGCGAAAGAATAGTTCGCTTTGTCTTCACTGCAAGGCTGCGTGAGTTATATTAGCTCGCTCTCGATCTGTATATATAGTCGAGTTTAATCACTGTTCCTGAGTTTTGCAAGCAATGTGGGACTCTCAAATCAGTAAGAAAACAACTATTCTTGGGTCCCTTTATACAATTCAACGATAAATGGGCCAACGCTTGTTTATTTATAAGCCCATCAGTAAAAAAAAAGTCTTAATTGTTTTAAAACCTGAGATTTCCATTAACCGCCGGTTTCCATCTAAGCAGACACTCCTAGCAACTCGAAGTTTATACCTTCCTCATTGCCAAAAGTGATTATTATAGCTTTATAGTAGTTAGTTCCAACTTCCAATGTTCAAGAATTTCTTTATTCCAGTCATTCATGGAAGATATTCACATGTACGATTTAATTCAATACTTAGACACGCTCAAGAAACAGAGAAAAACAAACGGAGAAATTTTGGGGGAAAAATATGGTAACCTGTCAGACCGCCGTACGTGCAACCACCGCGGAAAGGTAGAACCGAGCCGAGTAACGATCCTCTACAGCACCGAATGCGTCCGAAGACGATCGTAGCCGTTAATCACACTCTGATCGCACGGTCATGGTTCATCAACCAGGGTTAAGGGCCTGTCTCTTGAGAAATCAATGAAACAGAAGTACAAATCTATAGAGGAGATCCTGTTCAAGTAAGGTCGTGACCATCGGTGCTCTCTCAGCAAGTTTTGTTTAGACTTGAACGATGTGGGACAGATGCAATATCTTGTAATGTGTATAAACTGCAAAGGCCCATATTTAAATCCCATCTCTTAAGTAGTCTTAACTCATTGCGGGTTTGGTTGCATTATGTGCGATGAATTGATCTCCTAAAAACGTGATAGTCAAAAACTTCTGTTTTTGGATCCACATGTTTCACGAGTTTGTTTTATAATTGTTTACATGTTTCTTTTTTTTTTTTTTTTTTTTTTTTTGATAACCGTGGTCATCCCAAAGGCTTTCTAGGCCCAAAGACTAATCCACGAGGTCTTGCATCCGGGTACGCTTTATCCCATCGTTAAGGGAGCGGCTAGGTGGCCAACCCGAATCGAACCCAGGAGAGGGAACTCACAGCCGTGAGCCCTTTACCAACTGGACCAACGTGGGTTGGTTACATGTTTCAAGAATGAAACTCATAATTTTAAAAACAAATATTTGCTTAAATTATAGCGTTTCCTTTATAGTATATAAGAAAATGCATCACAAAATTGTGCATAGATGGTGAATAGAACTGAGAAAAGTCTGGGCTATTTGGTTCACGAAAATTAAAAAATGAAGAGAAAATGGATGAAATTCAGGTTGGGAAAAAACTACCGAATGTTGTATACGAGTAAAATAGGGATTTGCTCAACTAGAGGCTTAAAAATGCTGAAGAAAATTGAGTATAGAACTTGTGTTATTATAAAACCAAAAAACGTAACAGATTTTAATACATATTTTAGTCTTTTAATACATCCGATTTGTTACAGCCAGCCCCGGCTCAACATATTTGAGAGCCTTAGAGCAAAAAAAAAAATTTTGGCCTATTATTATATACAAAGAGAAAATTTACTTAATTTTTAAAAATTTTGCGGAGTTTTTATAGTAAAAATTGTTATTTTAAAAATTTTGGGCCTTTTTATACATTTTCTTATAAATAATTAGGCCTCTTAAAATATAATTCTCATATTAATAATATTTTTAAAAAATATTTGGGCCTTTTTTATATGTAAAAATTTTTTATAAAAAAAAAAAGTCCCGGGCCGTCGCACCTCCGCCCTACCCATATGAGCCGGGGCTGGTTACAGCGTTTATATAACAACAATATAATAAATATATATTCGAATCAAATGGTGAAGTGTCTATGTTTTTATTACAAAGATTGTCATAACGGACGATTCTCAAACTGTAACTCTCGTAATGAATTTATTGTATTCATTAGTTATTTTACCCTATAAATTATTTGTTTCTTTAGATACCTAAAACCATCACCAATTAACCAATGGACTCTCCTCTATAAAACAGAAAGAAGACAAGTTCACCATGAAAATAGTGAGATCATCACAAGGCTGCATCGAAAGGAGCTTAAGAGAATCTGAATTGTACAATGTCCAGTTGTGTAGTTGATCTCTTTTAATCTCATCGGATTGATTAAAAAAAAAGTATCAATTCATGAAGGTTAACTAAGATCAACTACCTCATTGTATGATGCACGATATAGCACTATACAACTCAGATTCGAGGCTGATCTCACTTGAGTTTCTTCCTATGCAGTTGTGCGATGATGTCAATGTCACTATTCACAAACTTTTACTACGAAATAACTTTTTTAGGCATTGTCAGTTCTCTCGTACGTCTCATTGCTTCTTCTTATTATTTTGTAATGGTTATAGTCAAATATCTCTTTAGCACCTTTTAGTTCTCATCAATGACTCTATGTTTTGGATTGTATATTTATATAGCTTACGTTGTTTAAAATAAAGAACCGAGTGAATGAAAAAAAAGGAACCTGTCAGACCGCCGTGCAACCACCCCGGCAAGGTAGAACCGAGCCGAGTAACGATCCTCTACAGCACCGGATGCGTCCGAAGATGATCGTGGCCGTTAATCACGCTCTGATAGCACGGTCATGGTTCATCAACCAGGGTTAAGGGCCTGTCTCTTGAGAAATCAAGGAAACAGAGGTACGAGCCTATAGAACAGATCCTGTTCAAGTAAGGTCGTGACCAATGTTGTTCACTCAAAGTTAGAGCATGTATATGGGTGATACCCATATAGTATCATTAGGAATTTTTTAGTATTATTTATAATGTTTGTTTATTGTTTGAGATTTTTTATGATACTTCTACTAAATATGTTTGCATTGGTGAGACCGGCTTAAGTATCATAAAAAAAAATTATTTGCAAAATCAAAAATAAATATATAAAAACATAGGATTACAAAAAATTTCTTGGGTCGGGTTATATCTAACCCAACTCATACACCGTATATTCTATATTTAATAATTTAGATACTTAGAAGATTTGATTAAGATTTAGAATTATGATTCTTCTATCATTTTTGTTTAATTTGTTTTTAACTGTTTTGAATCATCATATAATACATAAATATTTTATAAGGAGATACAATTTATAAAAATTTATATATACTAACTTTTAACAATAAATCATCCCGCGGTGTACAGCGGGGTAAAATTTTGTTAGAATTAAAAAACCGTAGAATATACTTAAGCAAAATAAAACATAAAATTCAAAAAAACTTTAAAAAAACATGATGATAAAAATAATTTAGTCGCTCGAAGTCAATTACCTTGACCCCATTTTTGCCAAATATGAATTTTTTTTTCTCTACTTTCAAGGAAAAACGCATTTCTCAGACGAATCAGCTGCCGCCACGTCACCTGATACTGGGTATCAGAAATATCACTCCAGTGATACTGATCAGGCCCAACTTGATACTCTAATCTATTAAAAAATAATTAATAGGCTCCTGATACTCTCATTATATCAGCTATGTACATGGTCTTATATATACAACAAGTTAAGTTTCTATACGAGCGATGTGGGACTTTTTCGGTGCACATGACATGCTTGATTTGACGATATACGGGCCAAGGCCCACTTAGTTATTTTCAAAGCCCAATCTTAACTTGTATGCTCCAAATAAAATCCAGTCAGGGTAAAGTTTGCTCTGCATCCTTTTTATTGCTCCAGTTTTGCAATGTTCTCTTGTCTTTGTGATCGACATAAAAGATTTTTATATCTACAAAATCATGCATAAACTAACCCGAGCAAGTATTAATGTTGATATCGATGTGAGAATTTGTGATAAAAACTCTTCAGTTGTAACTTCTCAATGAACTCAAACTTGGTCATTAACTTTGTTGTTTCCTTTTGTCACTCAATCATAAACAAATCATTTCAATATTATCAGCCGCCTTAGAGAATCTTTCATCTGATACTGTCAAAAGCTTGTTAAGAGACATGTTCTCACCTCTGCTCTTCAACTTTTCTTCATACCGATGTTTGATCCTGCTATCAAGCTTGTACCCAAGAAATGCAGGGAATGCAAGAAGTTCTTCGACTTCACGACCCATGTACTCGATCAAATACTCCAGTTTTTCTTCTAAAGAACTATAGTTATACTGCAGGACTTGAGGATGCTTTGTGCTCATAGCTAGAATGTCTTCAAACGAAAGACCGTAGCTCAAGTACAATCCAATTACCCTCTGCATATTGTCAGAGCTTGTTCTGGTCACAGCTCCCATCGCAAAGGCCAGTTCCTTTGTTCTGTGCTTATATCCGATCTTTACTAAAAACCCGAGTTTGTGCGAGAGATTATCTTCAGATAGAGCTAGAATCAACGGTGCTTTACTCAAGAATTTGAACATGCCGGGGGAATCAAAGCCGCATTCCTTCAGAAACTCTATCCTCGGGCGCAGCTTCCTCTCTTTACTAGTGCTGATTACATTAGGAAACACATGAACAATCTTAAACACTTGCTCACTCGTCAAGCCAGCAAAAGACTTGAGAAACTCGACGTGGCTGTTCATATGCTCAACACTGTAACTCAATATAGCAGGGAGTCTACGTAACACAGTTCCAGTAGCGAAATCGTCTTCCCCACTAAGATTCCTAATGAAATCAACCCTAGGAATCAACTGACTATCCAAGTCACTGTTGAGAATCACTGGCCGCCTCGCAATTATACCGATTCCACCAAAAGGTTCCATGAAACTAATCAATCTCTCAATGTCCTCAACTGATTTCTGATACAGCAGTTTATTTAGGTACACTTTGTTCAACACATGAGAGATCTTTTCTTTAGGGATTCCATGGAGGAGAAGCAATCTCACCTTCTGATTAAAACTAAGCAAGATAGATGTGTCTACCACAGAGAGTAAGCGCTCAACTAGTTCAGGGTCAAGCCTTGCTTCGAGTTCATCAACTAAGAAACTAATAATGGGATCAAATTCTTCTGAAGTCAATAAAGTAGGGCACTTTGCAATCAAACCCTGAAGCGCGAAGCCATCGATTTTCAGAGACTGAAGAGAAGCAACACGAGCACCAATTTTATCCAAAGATGCCGACTTTATGTCTGGGTTCTTCGCTAAAATCATCTCAGTTTCTTCTTCTATAAACCCAATATCTCGGAATAACGAAAACAGAGACTCTGCAAAGCAAAAGAGAGATACTGATCAACGCACACCAAGTGTTTGGGAATATGCTTCAGAGAACAAAATAAATGCATAGAAGTATCAGATTCTTAAATTCACCTACCAATTTGACTTCCGGCGTCAATATTTGAACTAAGGCAACAACATCGGAAAATTAGAGAAGGTTCTCGTTGATTTAAGCAGCTCATAAGCAATGGCTGTCGCTGAGACCGAAATGTAGAAGAAGCAGGGAAGGTTCCATTGGAATAGAGAGATGTAACCGGCGGGAGATGGAGGCGGAGACTAATCGGTGGTGAGAAAACGGAGAAGGAACAAGAGACGAGAGATAAGATCACCATGGCTATATCCAAGAAGGACCAAAACCAAGGTTTCTGATTTTAACGGTCGTGTTTGATTCCAAGATGGGTTTACTTTAATAACCAAAGATTACAAAGACGTAGTCAAATGGTATTGGGCCTGAGGAGAGAACTTGTTTGTTTCGTTTTAAGAATGGGAAATTGCAATAACCCTGAAACTTTTAATTTTATGCAATTTATTTACGCTTCATCTGCTAAAAATGTATTTGTACCTACCATTCAAACTCACTAAAAAAACGAACAATATGAACATTAATGAAGTGTAGAAGACTGTGTACAGATTATGAAATCACGTTTTTGGACAATGTTGTTTGGATCCATGACCTCGCCGATATATCCACAACACAAATTATTATTACCTTTGTGCCAAAATTATATTTAAGCGACCGCAATGTTACTATCTCTACCATCTTCACCATTATCACACGATTGTTGATGGCAACAATGGAAACGATCATGCGGGTAGCGGTGGTAATAGTGGTGACAACGGCCGTGACAATGGATTTAAGTGATCTTTTAGTCAGTACAAAGGTTTTCTTTTCCTCATGTAACATGTTATGGTCTCAATGCCCCTTGGAGGTAGTGATGAGTTTATTAAGATATGTTTGCTTGTAATTTATTATTATATCGTTCTTGCACAAGTGGGCAATGTGTGTAGTGACCTTGGCAAGGTCAAAAGAATTCGAAATTCGTCATTGCAATATTGTTGTTATTTTTTTTTATGTCCACAACAAACATAGTTGCATTACTCTAACATATTTAGCAGCACAGCACAAATGTACAATTTTTTTTAATTGATTAGCTAAAGATGTTATTTACATAACACAAATTATTTGCAAAGGAGAACAAAATTTCATACTTCGGGTACAAAGAAAATCTACATGAAAAAATATTTTTCCGATTTTCATAAACTAACTCGAACTTGGAAACTGAAACTTTAAATTCTTAACTCAAACAATTTTGAAATGACTTATCGTTTTTTTTTTATTTTGGATAAGCGTAAATATTATTATAGAAATCATAACTATTAACTAGTGATAACTGATAATCAAACTGTTATAAATTCATTTAAAAAAAAAATGTTAGAAATTTAGCTTTAAAAGATGAAAGACCTAGTAAAAAGACGATCAAACTTTGAATACATCAAAATAGATGAGTTAATGCTAGTGAGCAAAATCCCATAGTCAAGTCTTCTAAAAAAAAAGTCAAATAAATCATGTTACAAGTTATAACCAATTGTTGACCAAAAAAAAAAAAGTTATAACCAAAGTTTAGATTTCACACACTTATAAAATGTGACATTAAATATGCGGCTATAAAATAACGTTACGGTATTAAAAGGACTAATAAAACTCAGAATTTAATTTGGGGAAAGAAAAATAAACCCTACCAGATTTGAAGTCTTCCTCCTTCTAATTTAGAAATGGTCCTTAATGGACGGTGGTCGTCGTTTCACACTCTCCGTCCACCATTTTTCTTGTTTCTCCTCCTCTAAAAAGCAATGGCCTTTCAAGCTCCATCAATGGCTACTACTACTTAGCGTCTACGAATAATAACCCTTTACCAATAGATTTATCTCTCTTCTTCTTCCACCACTCGTGTCCCTTTCTTTGTCTTCTTCCTCTCACCGCCTTCAAAGTTTTCATCTTTATCCAAATTAAAAATCGTTTCTTTTTAGTTTCTTCTAAGTTTCAACATATTTAAAGGCGTACCCTTTTTCTTACTTATCCTCTGCAAAGTTATGGCTTTGCTTGAGAGTATAATCTTAGGGCTAATCACAGGATGGTTAGCTTTTGTTGTTGGATTGATTATTGGATGGACATGGAAACCAAGATGGGTTTCTTCTTCTTCATCTTCTAATAATCGACAAGTTAAATTACAATGTTCTGCTCCAAGATCTTTTGATTTGTCTTTACCATCTTCTTCTCCTAGTTCTGTTGTTACTTCTCCTTTAAAGGGTTTTGGATCAGCTCCTTGCTTAAAGGCTCTTGTTTGTGATACATGGACTATGGCTTTAAGACAACAGAGAACAGTTTCTCCTGATTCTTCTTCTTCATCATCTGATTCTTCTGAACAACATGTGGGTTTAGTTTCAAGGTAAGCTTATTTGATGATGATGATTTAGTTATAGAAATGTGTTTTGTTTTGTTTTGTTAATATTGTGTGTTTTGGGTTTTGTAGATTGAAGAAAACAGAGGAGAGATTGCCAAATACTGTTACTGAGTTAGATTTGAGACACCTTGTGCAATTGGTTGAGAGGAAAGATGGTGGTCAAGCTTGGATTCAGATGATGGATCGTTTTACTTCTGGTATGAGATATCAAGCTTGGTTGAGAGAACCTAAGGTAATTTTACTTGTTCTTGTGTTTTGACATAGAGAGATTTGTTTCTTTTTGTCTTGATGGGTCTTTTGTGTTTTGTTTTTAGAATGGTCCTACTGAGTATAGAAGCAGAACTGTGTTTGAAGATGCAACTCCTGAGATTTTAAGAGACTTTTTCTGGGATGATGAGTTTAGACCAACTTGGGATACAATGCTTTCTAGTTCCACAACTGTTGAAGAGTGTCCCAGTACTGGAACCATGATTGTTAGATGGATACGCAAGGTTAGTCTCTGCCTCTCTGCTTACTTTACTTGTTTAGTAACACATTTTCATGATTGGTTCTTAGATTGATCTTTCCTTTTATGTATGTTGCGGTATTGCAGTTCCCGTTTTTCTGCAGTGATAGAGAGTATGTGATCGGTCGCAGGATATGGAATTGTGGAAACTCTTATTATTGTGTTACAAAGGTATGTACTAGTAACAAAATCAAATCGTTTTTACATTGATTTGTCAAAGAGTAGAAGAGTATAGAAAGCTCGAGTTAGCGTCTATGTCGGCTAGTTTTTCTGCATAGGATTGCAACTGAATTGCTCTAGATCGAATAGCTTATGAAAAGAAATATGAGTCAGCTTTTGTGCTTCTTGTTTGCATTGGAAAAGAATCAGTTACAATAACAACACTCTAAGATCTTCTCTCGTTCTTGGTTCAGGGAGTATCGGTTCCGTCTATACCGCCTAACAACAAACAAAAACGTGTGGATTTGTTCTATTCGAGCTGGTGCATTCGGCCAGGTAAAGATCCGTATCCACCACTTTGTGATCTTTCAAGAACCGAATAACTTAAAAACAAAGTGAAACATTTTACGCAATTGGCAAAATTAATGCAGTGGAATCAAGAAGAGACGATGGAGTAACAAGTGCCTGTGAAGTACTTCTATTCCACCACGAAGACATGGGGATACCGAGAGAAATCGCAAAGCTTGGAGTGAAACGAGGAATGTGGGGAGCAGTGAAGAAGATGGAACCCGGTTTACGTGCTTACCAAACACAAAGACTCTCAGGAGGAACCAAGCTTTCTCGATCTGCTTTCATGGCCCAAATCAACACCAGGATCACACAAGACCATCTCATTTCGCTCAGCAACGGTGCATCGCCTGTCACTGAAACTCCCGTTACATTGAACCAAGGAAACCGCGCTGCGAATCTGAAGAAACTGTTGATTATTGGTGGAGCTGTTGCGGTTGTATGCAGTTTGAGCGGAGGGGCTTTTGTTCCTCCTGCGTTTCTTTTAGGGTTTGGGAAGAGGTTTGTTAATGGTGGAAGAAAACGTCAGCTCGAAGGAACAACAAGTCAGAGTCAGACCACTTCTCCATAGAAGAATCTTGAAACCAAGAATATAGATAAGCATATAAATTTAGATTCGTTTTTAGTAGAATGAGAATAATCCAAAACGCAGATGATTCCAATATTAGTTTATAGAATTGGAATAAGCTGTCTGATTAATCTTTATACAAAAGGAACAATTTTTTTTACAAGTAATGAATAAAACTGAAAAATAATACAACTCTTTATCATAATTATCATGATCATCAAAATGGAAGAATAGTTTCAAAACAATGAACACCGTCAAGCTCTGGAGCTATCCTCATCGGTTGGATCTTCTTCTTCTTATTATTCTTTTCGTCGTCCGATGAAACCGGAGTTTTTCCAACGTTCTTTTGCTGCTCCGTCGCCGGAGACTGATTCTTGGTGCCTGAGAATATCATCTTGAAGCCGTTGGATTCAGCGTAAAGAGCTTCAAAGGGGCTAAAAATAGACATCATCCTCGAATTCTATTTGTTGTTTTGATCGAATTTCTTCTAGCCTTTGAGATTTTGTAACTTTTTTTTGTTTCTTGACGAGTACAAGATCGGACTTGTAAATTATTTATAATCGGTAACAAGAGAAGCAAAGCTAGAAGAGTCTAGAAAGAGTAAGACAAGTTTGAGAAGTTTTGAGTTGATCAAGATTCGTTGAAACTAGTATGGTCGGTGAACGAACAGAGTCCACGTGGAAATTGTCTGAATGTGATTGATTGTATCGGATAATGTTATTTTTAACTATGATTCAATAATGCTCATTATTTGATTTTTTCTTTAATTACATAATTTTGTTACAAACAAACAAAAACACGAGTACGATACATCATCAATAAGCAAATAAAAAAAACAAACTCTAAACGAAATTCTTATAAGATCCATTATTAAACAGGATAGTTTTAAAACAAAGGTGATGATATAGCCGTCCATGTAGATATGAGATAATGTTTACATATAAAATCATCTTTAAAGGGACATTTTTTTGGTCTTTTAGAGCTTCTTGAGCAACTCAATAAGGTTAACACCAAAAGCGTCGCAGACAACTTTGATGCCCTTGAAGCCTGATGCTTTGGCTAATGCCTCGAATTCTTTCTCGGTTCGTTCTTTGCCTCCGGGATTGTGAGCCAACATAATGCAATCGACATGGACTACTTGTTTGGTTGAGAGGCTTGAGTCTGGTGTCTCTGGAAGTATACATTCTGCTAATATCACTTTTCCATCCTCTGGAAGCGCCTCGTAGCAGTTCTTCAAGAATTTTACGCAATGTTCGTCGCTCCAGTCATGACATATCCACTGTTGCAACAATGAGAAATCGACAGAAAGTGTCAAAGAGTTTTCGGTTTAAGTAATTAGTAGAAAACCTAGTTAATTACTATTTACTAACCTTCATGAATATGGCATCACCTTTAGGGACACTTACGAACATATCTCCTCCAACATGCTCAATACCTACATTGATTTAAGCAATAAGATGAAAATCTTTCAAGTAAATCGGATTTTGCGAAACGTTAGGAAAATGTTAATATACCGGGATGAGAAGGAGCATCTTCGATGACATGTGGGAGATCAAAGTTGATGCCTTTAAGGTTAGGGTACTTGGAGACAATCATTTTAAGAGTAGCACCAATGCCACCACCAACATCAACCAAAGAAGTCAAGCCCTCGAAACCCTTGTAGGTCTCAAGAATCTTCTTCATGGTGATTGTGGAATGGTTAGACATTCCATTGTTAAAGACCTTGTTGAATCTAGGGTCAGTTCCGTGGTACTCAAACGCGCTCATTCCATAAGCCTTGTTGAATGGAATCCCACCATCAAGAATTGCATCCTTCAAATGGTACCTGAAACATGTCTCTTTATGAGTCTAAGAAAACACACATACACTCTTTAAGCTTAATCCAATTAATTACCTAACCATTACATTTTTTAAGTTTCTCTTCAAATTCTAAACCAGATCAACTTTTGGTTATCACTAACTATAATAATCTGTTTTGAAAGTGATCAGAATTCAGAAGATTGAACTCTAGTTTGTGATTAAACTAGATCCACGTCAAGTTGATTGTTTAGTTTGAGAAAGAACCGCTGGTTTGCAAAGGGAACCACCCGGTTCGACCAAAACCAGATTATAAGTTTTCTATTTTTATTTTCTTGTTGCTCATCAGAAGACCAATTCTCTTCCTAATCATGTTGCTATTCTATTTCCTTATTTTGTTACTCAATACTAGGAAGAACGATTACAGCTTCTCTATTTAAAGCCATGAACTAGACAAAAAAAAGAAGGAAAAATATGTATTTTCTGCAATAAAAATAAGTGTTTTCTTCTAGCTCTTATGATTGGAACAACCTAACATAAATGTTTTTGAACTTTCTCCTCATTATTATTTGTATAATTTTGGCACCGTAACAAACAAAAAATTCATTTAAGCAGCTCGTTATAACCAATTAACCACTAACTAAAAGAATGTATATAATATAGTTTTTTAGTGGAGAGAGCAGGTTTAGACTATACGTGTCTTTTTATCTGTATTTGTCTGATTGTCTTTAACACTTTGTGCCTCTCTCTCTCACCTTTACCTTTGCACAATTGTATTTTAATCACATCAACCAAGATGCATAACTTATGAAACAACATTATCAAGAACAGAAATTTTCTAGCTTGATTTACCATAAAGATCTATTAAAAGTCAGAACACATATCAAGAAAACTCACCAGCTTTCCATGAGAACCTTGTCTTGGTTCATAAGACAAAGAGCAGCAATCGAAACACCATCTTCGTTCTTGGTCAAATACTTGCAAACCGGACCAAGCCCGTAAATCCGTTCAACGCCGTCACCGGAAAGTTTACGGTTGGAGCAGGTGAGAACGGAGTAAGACGTAAGAAGACGGAGGATACGGTCGAGCATGACCGGAGCTTCAGGGTTTTTGGTCGGGAGATGAGAAGCGATCTCGGTCGGAGACATGGGAGAACCGTTCTTGGCCATGATCTCAAGAAGGTCGAGCTCTAAAGCAGATTTTAAAGCCATCGGAAGAACGGAGGCACTGGCTAGTTGCATGGCGAAGAGGGCAGCTTCGTCGTCGGTGACTTGCACCGGGGTTAATTGTGTCTCCGCCGTTGAACCCATTTTAGTGAGGTTTCTTGAGACTTTTTTTAGAGATTGCTCTGTTTTTTGGGTTACTCTGTTTTGAGGATTGTGTGATGGGTGAGAGAAGTGTGGAGGTTGAGAAGTTTATTTATATGAAAATATATTACAGAAGGTATAAGACGATTGGCATATTTTAACGCAAATTTCTGATCTGGCTTAATGATTTGGTCCAATTGAAAATCGGGACACATCAATTTTTTTTTGTATTTTATCATATTAATAATAGGCCCTAATGTCAGAAAATATAATGAAAATAAATAATAGGCCATGAAAAAATAAATATTCCGGAAAGAATACATCCAAAAAAATTATTACGATCCATTCTAAAACTACAAATTATATAACTCAAGTGGCATTTTAATATATTGCATATGTTAAACTTGATATGAAGCTATTAAATTTGGTAACAATAACAAGTATGCCATTTTTAGAGAAACATAGCTAAGTACTTCACAAAACATAGCTAAATACTTCATATGTACTACTAAATTTTATTTTTAGAATCAATTACGAGAAAGCCATTTTTCCGGATGGCATTTGTTGGTTTCGACCTTTTTGGAACAGTTTGTGGATATACCCTTTTCTACTCATGCGATTTCACGATTTTGCCCTCGCTTTTTCATTATTGCGCCTGCCCACTCTCGTCTGCCCGAGAAGACCGAACAACACGTAACTGTTCCAATTTCTCGAACATTTAATAGGAAGTCATATTGTGTCGTCTGCTTTACTCTTTCTTCTCCGAGGTTCGAGAAAACAGAGACTCTGCTCCGATTTCAAATTTATTTCCGACGGCCGTGAGAAAAAAAGGGCATTCTGAAGCTCTCTGTACCAAATTCCTCTCGCCGTTGCAATTGGTTAGTTATTCCAGTGGTACCTTTTCTCCGCGGTCGCCATTTCCAACCTTTTTATGGTTGCTGGTAGTTCTTATCGAAGTAATCTGTATCATGTTCTAGTCCTTCGAAAGCGAAATTTCTGTGTACAGCCGTTTGCCTGTTGAATCTAATTCTTGGAAATTCTTTGTCCTTATTCTAATTTCTTTCTGATAGTCTCTCTGTCGCGGTAGCCAAATATATTGTTCCCGGACATACATACACCTTAGTCTGTGGTGAAACTGAGCTTAATTGCATGTGCAGGTCCTGTCCGTCTGAAATGGATTCATTTGGAGCTGGACCATCTCACGCCGGTGCCCCAGGTTTGCATATTTCTTATGTTTTTGTATCTCTTCATGGTTCCTACTTGTTAGAGACCTGTGTTTGGGTTCCCCTCAGCTGTGGAGATTAGGGTCTAGTTCCCCCATTTTACATGTTTTTTTATGGTTTTGTACCTACTGACGCTTGCCACTCGTTAAACACCTGTGTTTGGGTTCCCCTCAGCTGTGGGGATTAGGGTTTAGTTCCCCCATTTCACATGTTTTTTTATGATTTTCCACCTACTGACGCTTGCCACTCGTTAAACACCTGTGTTTGGGTTCCCCTCAGCTGTGGAGATTAGGGTTTAGTTCCCCCATTTCACATGTTTCTTATGTTTTCCTAAATATTGCTTATTCCCGTCTTGCCACACATCTATTTTGGTTTCCCTCTGTTGTTGAGACTAGGGTTGCCTTCTTGTGTTCAATTAAGTTGTTGCTTTAAAGGTTATCATCATCATATAGCTGCAGTTGTTGTTAGTAAAGTTTTTTTCATATATTTACACCCACTGCCTGTGTTGTTTACTTTTTCTTTTTGGTGTTGTAGGACTCCTTCCTGATAGAGTTTTTTCTGCTGACTGCTATCCTGGTCATGCAGTCCGTATCAACTCTTATTCCAAACCTAAGTACTTGATTGATATTTTACATATCCTCGATGGAATGCCTGAGTTGGACACTTTATTGGCATCTCCGCTAGGGTCCCTCTTCTTACTGCCTGTCAGGCGATGTTCATTGTCTGGCCAATTGGTCCATCAGATGTTATGTAGGCAGCTGGATACCACCAACTCTGACGAAATGTGGTTTGTTTTTGGGGGTCAGCCTTTGCGTTTTTCTCTATCGGAATTTCGTGAAGCCACTGGGTTGGAATGTTGTCCTTTTCCTTCGCAGGAAAAACTCGATGCTGCAACAACTCATGCCGAGGGTAGTGCTCCGTATTGGTATACTTTAATTGGTGGTAAACTTGGTTCTGTAACTGTGAAGGCACTTCTCCAAAGGTTGAAGACTCAGCCAAATATGCCAAGTTGGCGTAAATTCCGCCTAGCGCTTATTGTTATTGTAGAGGGTGTTTTGCTTTGTCGGAGCCAACCAGTTAAGGCATCAGCTGAAGTTGTTGAGATGGTCAAAGATGTAGACTTCTTTCTCAAATACCCATGGGGTCGCCACTCCTTTCACAGGATGCTTAGAATGGTTAAAGTTGGAAGCTATCTTGAAGACGCAGACTCGCTAGTTGCCAAGCTGAAACAATCGTCCGTCGCTGTCCATGGTTTTCCTCTTGCTATTCAGTTGTTTGCTCTTAAATATATTCCTTTGCTCCTCACAATCCTGCCCAATGGTGAGGATCAGTCTACTTTCCTTGACCGAATCATTCATCATCTCCCTAAGTGCAAGTCTTTCCATACTTCAAACATTTTACGTCTTGAATATTCGAGTAACGTGCGTTCTTATTCTGTGACTATTTCCTTCTTCTATTTCTTTCTGTCTGTTATACCACCTCATATTCTTTATACTTTGCAGCTTTGTGTTTTGCACCCGCAAAATCCTGACCCTGCCTTTGTAGCATCTGAACATTGTGACCCCAAGGTTAAGGAGTTGGAGAGACTTATTGCATCATCGTTTCAGTTCACAAAAGATGTCTGGTCTGGTGGTGATGCATCTATGCCGTCACTCACCTCTTCCCGCAAACGTAAGTCCATTCCTTCCAGGTCTGCAAGTTCAAGTTCGGGTCCTGAAGATTTTTGTAAACAAAAAAAGCGGGTTGGCCACCGTTCTTCTGTCAAGATCCGCGGAAATGCAGATACCCTTATTGAGAAACATCTTAAAAGCTTCAAGGCATCTCTGCTTGTTGAGCTTAGTCACCTCATTCAGCACAGTCATCAGAGTACTAGGCGCGGTGTACCTCCTGTCAACAAGTCCTCTATTGTTTCACCAGCAGTATCTTCTTCGCCTGTCCGGAATACACGTTCTGGCTGTGCTGGACTATCTGCGGGATCATTCTCCAAGCGTTCTGCTAGCAATACAAGATCGTCATCCAGTAATGCCAAACATTCACCTATCTGTCATCCTGCTGTCGGTTTTGCGCATACTGTTTTATCGCCTGGTAAATGCCTTGAATCAATGGTGGATCCGGAGGCTGTAGGTTTTACAGACTTTCAACATCTCGACACTGATGTTCTACCTCCTGAGGTTAAGCCTACTTTCTATGGTTCTTGCACCTTTCATTACAACAACATTTCCAAATTTTTACCAGTTTTTTTTTTAGGTTTCTTCTCCCTCTGTTACTGGGAGCCACGCTCCTGGAGTTACAGGTTCTCAGTCCATTAGTCCGGTTGTGCTTCCATGTCCTGTTGTAAAGCCACTTGTTCAGGTTTTTTCTATCTCTACTTTCTGTGTCTCACTTTGATCTTGCCACTTTTGCTCATTTTCGCTACTTACAGTTGATTCTTTCTTATATTAAGCAACGCCGCCCATCATTCCTACATGAAGCAGCCAAGCACAGAAGCCATACCTCCACCTTACCCTCCCATTTGGCTTCATATTTGTCTCCTTCTTCACCCATGCCACAGGTTATTTTATATCTACTTCAAAAACACGTTTCTCAGTTACATTAATCATCCTTCTCTGTCTTCTGTATCTTTTGCAGGTGAACGCATGTCAGCTTAATGCCTGTAAACCTGATTCTAAGGAGGAATCATGTTTTATTCACCCAACACCAGTTCAACCTTCTGTCTTCGTTCTAAAGAATATATCCCAAAGAGTGACCCGCCAAACTTGTTCATCTGCTACGCAATGTCCTGCAACCGATGGGGTGTCTGCCATGTTAGGGCAAGTACCTTCTGCAACCGGTCTTTCTGTTGTCACGGATCGGTGTCCTCGCCTTCCCATTGCGCCTCCTACAAAACAGCTACTGTTGGGTGGACCTGCTATGAACCTGCGTAGCAAAAAAAATGTCAATCACCCTGATGTCAAAGCAATGATTCCATACATTCTAAGTACACTTGGGACCCCCAATTCAGCTACTGTTTCCAAGTTTCGCAGCAAGCTCTCTAAAATGGGCAAGAGGTTTGTGCTTAACCTCTTCATTTTATATCACCTAAATGTTTCTTTGTAATATTCTTTATTTCTCATGTCTCACATCTTTCCAATGCAGTTCATACACTATCAATGGCCACTCATACCCTTCTACTTTCTTCACTGAGCTATCAAAACCTCAGAACTGGGTTTCCAGCTTGGTTAGTTTGCACCTTCCATGTCTACTTTGCTTACTTCTATTTTATAGCCCATATATTATATCTCTTCTCATTTTATGACTTCTTGCATCACAGCACATTGACTGCATTGTCAGCTTTCTTTGGCAAAAACATGGTGCTTTCCTCGCCACACGCCGCATTACTGTCCTCGACTCCATGTTCACCTCAATGATGGACAATAAGTTTGTCAATTTCAGCCAACACGTCAATACACTGACATATGCATGGCACCCACTGTTGACGGCTTATGTTTGTGGTCTGGTTGACGGTCGCACTTGTAAGTTGGAGTGGCTCAAAGATGTAGACATTATTTACCTCCCTATGAATTGGGGTAAGAGGCATTGGGTCGCAATAGCCATTGACCTTCCCAAAGGTCATATTGACATTCTTGACCCGTTTGAAGATTGCACCTCTGCTAGAAAGGTTGCCTCCTACATGGCTCCTATTGCTCAGATGCTGCCTTGTTTGCTTCGCTCTGTTTGTGAAGATGTTCCATCCACTTGGCCAGCCACTGGCTTTACCTTCACGCGAATGATTGGTCTCGCACAGAATGACCGTGGTGGGGACTGTGGTCCAATGTCTCTGAAATTTATTGAACTTCACTCACATCAGCTTACATCGCACCTTCAAGAACTTACAAAGAAGACTGTTAACAACATTCGAATGCGCTACGCCATTGATCTGTATGAAGAATATGTGTCCCGCGTTTAATCTACTTGTTTTTCTTATCTTTTAATTGATCTCTCGGCATGTTAACCAAGAATAACGCGCTTTCTATTACTTGTACTGACTTGCTCTCCTTATGGTACCTTCTGTTGTTGTTACATTAGCTACTTTATTCCTAGATTTCCTTATCACTACCTTCTTCTCCCTTTACGATATTATACACCATTACTTCTTTAACTATTAACTTCTACAAACTTACAATTTCATTTCAGCTCATTAATTTCATACCTCCTCACCCACTAATTCCATCACAATAAATGCCTTCCCATCTACTTGATACAGATTTTTCCCTACATAAGTTACACATTTTTCATTGTTTGTTCCTGCGTCACCTATGGAACAACTTGACATACACACTGCTCTTGATATTGTTTCACGTGTGGGGGCGGATTCGTTTATATCTCTCCGGGGTATGCTTCTGACTTCCAAATTCTACTATTCTCTTGCAACTCATTCCACTGTCCTCAACCATGTAAGCCTACAACCCTTCCTAGCAGATGCTGGCCTTATAAATGAAGATTCGGTGTATCGCCCTTTCTTTCGCCAATGTTTAGACTCTCACAATGCAACTGCAGCCTATCTTGAAAGCATTAGGCTTGCCGTCAAACTTGGTCGTGCAGAAGACGCTCTACAACTCTTATCCACCATAGGCAACTATCCACCTCATGCTTGGTTTTCCCGAGCCTTGCTACAGGTTTGCCTGGGGTTTTACTCGGAGTCACTTGACACAATTGACTCCTTTTAATGAGACCCAACCTACCGGACAGCATACGGACAACGATCCGGACGAGGGCCGGGACGAGGGACAGAACATGGACCAACCCGGAACGACCCACGGGATACTACCGGCGACCAAGGTACCTCAAATCCTTCCGGGAGCTGTCACAAGGTCAAGGGGAGCTGCACGCAATCTCAGGATCAAGTGCAATGCCTTCGCGGAAGAGTTCATCCAAGTACACGACCCACGGCCATACGGCCCCATTGGACTCGACCATCCGGACGATCATGAGCTTGTCCGGACCGTCTTCACCATCACTAGGTGAAGGCATCAAAGTCACTAGTTGGACGTGGTACTCTTTTTCCCTACTTGGGTTTATCCCACGTGGTTTACCAAGAGGGTTTTAACGAGGCCAACGTACGCTAGCGCATGACCACGCATCTCCGCATGACGTGGCCATCTCTCCTTCCTTTCGTAATAAAGCCGTTAGGCTCTTCTTGTCTTATGGTTTGTATTTTGACACGTCTATCCTTGTTGACCCGCGCTTTGACTGTTTGCTTTAGGGTTTTATGAGTCTCCCTTGTAAACGCCTATATAAAGGCCCTCTAAGTCACTTGTAAGGGTTAGCTTCTTTTGAAATAAAAATCAGTTCTTTCCTTTTTCTCATTTGTTGCGAAAACATTGAGAGCTCCTTAGAGCCTTTGAATCGGATTCAAAGCCTCTAAGTGTAACCGTATCACGAGCCCACCATCTCTCGTGTGTCGTTACCTCGTTCCGCCTTCACACCCCTCTTCTCCAGTCACCACCGGTTCGAGATACTCACCGGTTGTCGCTATCCACCCTTGCAAATCATCTCTTTGGAGTCTAGGCGATTCGAGCTACTCATCGTCAACCTCCCTCGCCGTCCCGTAACCGTCGTAACCGCCGTAACCGCCGTAACCGCCGTCACCGAAGGCCCTGTCCGTACCGATCGCCGACCGTACCATCGTCCCGAAGGCTATTTCCGTGACCGTGTGACGCATCAGTTTTTGGTATCAGAGCCGAAGGTTCCTAAGGTTGTATCTATCCTTCTTAGTTCTCTTTGTGTTGTTTATTGTTGTTTCATTTCAAAAAAAAAAAAAAAAAAAGGTTTTCTTCCCTTGTGTTCTTCGCCTTCCCTTCTTGTTTCTTTTAGAAAGTCTTAGTCTTTTTGTGTTTTAGTATCACTTTGGGTTAAAAGCTTGAGTTTTGCTTCGGGTTTTTGTTTCGTGGCCTTGAAAACCACTCGTTGAAGTTGCTTTTCGTTTTTAGCCGGTTTTGATTTTTTCGTGTTCTTCGTGTTCATCGTGCTTTTCACCGTGTTTTCATCTTGTTAGGCTGTTAGATCCTTAGTTGTTTTGTTCCTTAGTGTTATCGCTTTAGTTTGGTGGCCTTGAAACCACGTGTATCGTTTTGGGTCACACGGTTTCGTACCGTTTGTCCTCTAGCGTTTTCGTTTTGGTCTTAGGTTGTTTCTTTTGCTTTTTGACCGTTCTCTCTCCAATCATGAGCTGTCACCTCTTTTGAAATTGATTCCATCTTATCAACATATCGCAACCTTAAAACGCACGTGTTCTTTGTTTGGGACAGGTGGAACAAACCTCGCTAGCCGTACGGACCAAACGGACCACGACAGCAACCGTACGTACCATCGACCTTCGACCAACGACCATACGCACCATCGACCACCGACCATCGGCCACCGACCTCTACCAGTCTACCATCGCCGGTTACTCACTCCGACCAATTTTCCGACCACCCGCCGCCGTCTGACATTTCCCGGTGAACCGGAATCCGTACTATGGCCGGACAAGACCCACCTATGGCACCCGCTCCTCCACCCGACCTTGGAGTCATTCTGACCCAAATCCAAGCTCAAATGGGACGGATCGATGATCGGCTTTATCTCTTGGAGCAAGCTATACCACCACCCGTGCCCCTTGTACGACGGGTCCGAGACCAAAGACTACCACCAGTCGACGACCAAGAACAAGATCAAGGTCAAGTTGAGGGACACACGTCGGATGAAGAAGACCCCGACTATCCAAGACGAAGAAACAACCGACGGGACAATGAACGACCAATGGGTCCTAATCTCACCGGACCCTCCTGCAAGCTTACCGTCCCAACCTTTGCGGGAAAGGTTGATCCGGAGGCCTACCTACAATGGGAAGGCCGAATGGACAAGGTTTTCTCTTGTTACAACTACCCGGAGATACGAAAGGTCATTATAGCCGCCGCTCAATTCACGGACCATGCCCTTACTTGGTGGGACCGCGACGTCGACGACCGACGACGTAATCACGAGAGACCCGTGGCCACTTGGGACGCAATGAAGGCCATCATGAGACGCCGATACATTCCCCAATACTTTAGCCGTGACCTACAACGGCGATTTAGGAAGCTCACTCAAGGAATAAAAAGCGTTGAGGAATATTATGAGGACTTTGAGCACTTGAGGAACCGTTTACAACTAGAAGAGACCGAAGAGGCTTTGATGGCCCAATTCTTAGACGGATTGAATGACCGGATCACAAGGAAGGTTGAACGCCAATCTTACCAAGGGTTTGAGGAGATGTTGCACCTAGCCATCCAAGTAGAACAACAAATCAAGAAGAAAATTGCAAGCACCACCCGGACCAAGGGACAAGGACTTCCAAGTTGGTCGCCCAACGCCTCACCATCTCATGGAAACAACCGAGTAGCCGACAAGACCAACCGAGGTACCACCGAACCCAAAGCCGCCCGTATCGACACAAGATTCAAGCCCCGAGAGACCACCAAAGACAACCGTCCCGACCCAAGACCTCAACCTTCCGACTCAAGGACCCGAGACATCATTTGCTTCAAGTGTCAAGGCCGAGGACATTATGCCCGAGACTGCCCCAACCAACGCACCATGATCATCACCACCGCCGGAGACTATGAATCCCAAGACGAAGACGACGCCCCACAAGGCCAAGGCATTGACTCCGAGATCGAGGAAGCCATTGCCGAACCGGAAGTTGGAGAACTTCTCATGATCCGCCGCATGCTAAGCACAAGCCAAGCCATGGACGACTCCAACCAACGCGACAACATCTTCCACACCCGGTGCATGGTAAGTGGGAAGGTTTGTGGCTTGATCATAGATGGGGGCTCTTGCACCAATGTTGCGAGTTCTTATATGGTCAAGAAACTTTCTTTGGCTACCACAAGCCATCCCAAACCTTATAAGCTTAAATGGTTGAACAACAAATCCGTAATCCAAGTCTCGGAACAAGTGTTAGTTTCTTTTAGTGTTGGCCCCTACCAAGACCAAGTCTTATGCGATGTTGTCCCAATGCAAGCTAGCCACCTATTGTTGGGTCGGCCTTGGCAATTTGATAAGAAGACATCGCATTGTGGCCTTACCAATGAGTATACTTTTATCCATAATAGTAAACGGATTTGCTTAAAGCCTTTGTCACCCACCCAAGTCAATGAAATGCAATCGAAAATGACTAGTGAACCTAGCTCTAAGTCGAATTTCTTGGTTAATTCTAGTGATGTTAGGAGATCACTATGTGACTCCTCTTGCCAAGTGTTACTAATGGTCTTTAAAGATGTTTTGACTATAGATTGTGAAGGCAAGGACATTCCGGAGGAGATTAAGGCCATCATCAAGCGTTTTCAAGATGTGTTTCCGGAAGAACTACCGCATGGCTTGCCACCTATCCGAGGGATTGAACATCAAATAGATCTTATTCCGGGAGCTCAATTGCCAAATAGACCCGCCTATAGAGTCAACCCAACCGAAGCTAAAGAACTAGAGAAGCAAGTGGGAGATCTCATGAAGCAAGGATATGTCCGAGAGAGCCTTAGCCCTTGTGCCGTACCAGTTCTCCTAGTACCTAAGAAAGATGGAACATGGCGAATGTGCGTGGATTGTAGAGCCATCAACAACATAACCGTGAAGTATAGATATCCAATCCCAAGGCTTGACGATATGCTGGATGAGTTGGATGGAGCCATTATTTTCACCAAGATTGACCTCAAGAGTGGTTACCACCAAGTCCGAATGAAAGAGGGTGATGAATGGAAAACGGCTTTCAAGACCAAGCAAGGACTCTACGAATGGCTAGTCATGCCATTTGGCCTCTCCAACGCCCCATCCACCTTTATGCGGTTAATGAATCACATCCTTAGACCTTTCATTAATAAATTTGTTGTGGTCTATTTTGATGATATTTTAATCTATAGCCGTAGCCTAGAGGATCACTTGGTCCATCTAGAGATGGTCTTGGTCACACTTCGAGAAGAAAAGCTATACGCTAACTTCAAGAAGTGTGTCTTTGGTACTAATGAACTAGTTTTTCTAGGTTTTGTTGTGAGTGAGCAGGGCCTTAGAGTGGATCAAGAGAAAATTCGAGCAATAGAGGAATGGCCTACACCGACAACCGTTAGTCAAGTGAGAAGCTTTCATGGGTTAGCAAGTTTCTACCGGCGTTTTGTCAAGGACTTTAGCACTGTAGCCGCACCTCTTACCGCCATCACTAAGAAGAGTGAAGAATTCACTTGGGGATCGAGTCAAGAAGCGTCATTTCAAGAGCTAAAGAGGAGATTAACACAAGCGCCTCTCCTAGTTCTACCAAGTTTTGAGAAGACCTTTGAAGTAGAGTGTGATGCGTCCGGCATCGGGATTGGAGCGGTCCTAACCCAAGGAGGCAAACCCGTGGCCTACTTTAGTGAGAAGTTACATGGCCCTACCCTCAACTATCCGACTTATGATAAGGAGTTATACGCTTTGGTCCGAGCTATGGAGACTTGGCAACATTATCTACTACCGAGGGAATTTGTGATCCATACGGACCATGAGACCTTGAAACATCTTAGAGGCCAAACCAACTTGAAGAAGAGACACGCGAAGTGGCTAGAGTTTATAGAGGCTTTCCCATACGTTATCAAGTACAAGAAGGGCAAAGAAAATGTTGTAGCCGACGCGCTATCAAGAAGACACGCGTTGATCACAACCATGGAGGCAAGGGTTTTGGGTTTTGAAGGGATCAAGGAAGTTTACAAAGAAGATCCGGAGTTTGGGGAGAGTTATAGGGATCACGGCAAAGGAATTCACTCACGGTTCTACATCCAAGACGGGTTTCTCTTTCGGGACAAAAGGCTTTGCATACCCGCCGGATCTATTAGGACCCTACTAATGCAAGAGTCACATGGAGGAGGCCTAACCGGGCATTTTGGGGTTACTAAGACTTTGGAAGTCTTAAAGGAACATTTCTATTGGCCTAAGATGAAGCGGATGGTCGAGAAGTTCGTAGGCCGTTGCATCACTTGCCGTACCGCCAAGGCCACCCCACGGCCACATGGCCTCTACAAGCCCCTACCGATTCCGAATGCACCATGGGTCGATTTATCTATGGATTTCTTGCTTGGATTGCCTATCCAATACCGCAAAGACTCCATTTTCGTCGTAGTAGACCGATTTTCCAAAATGGCTCACTTTATACCTTGCAACAAGACATCGGACGCCACGGCCTTAGCCAACTTGTTCTTTCGGGAAGTTGTGAGGCTCCATGGAATACCCCGTAGCATCGTGTCGGACCGAGACCCCAAGTTCCTTGGTCACTTTTGGAGGACCTTATGGAGAAAGATGGGAACTAAGCTACTATACTCAACCGCGTGTCATCCTCAAACGGATGGTCAAACGGAGGTCATCAACCGAACCTTAGGCGCCTTGATCCGGACCACCGTGGCAAGCAATCCGGGCACTTGGTTAGAGCTACTTCCCCTTATGGAGTTCGCATACAATCAGTCCGTTCATTCGGCAACGAAGAAGTCTCCATTTGAAGTGGCCTACGGATTCAAACCTTTAACCCCCGCGAGTTTGCTACCCTTACCACCCAATGAGATAGAATGTCAAGACGGATTAGCCAAGGCCGAACTGATCAAGAAGTTACACACCGAAGTCCGGGAAAATCTAGAAAGAAGAACCGAGCAATACGCGCGAAAAGCCAACCAACACCGCAAGGCCATGATTTTCAAGCCGGGAGATTGGGTTTGGTTACACTTAAGACCGGAGCGGTTCCCACAACGTAGAAAGGACAAGCTTAGCCCAAGAGGAGATGGCCCTTTCCAAGTCATCGAGCGGATCAACGACAACGCCTACCGCTTGGAGCTACCCGGTACGTATAACACGTCTACTTCCTTCAATGTTTCTGATTTGGTTCCTTTTGATGTAGGGAATGATGAAGGAGTTCTGAGGTCAGAACCTTCCCAAGGGGGAGGGGATAATGAGACCCAACCTACCGGACAGCATACGGACAACGATCCGGACGAGGGCCGGGACGAGGGACAGAACATGGACCAACCCGGAACGACCCACGGGATACTACCGGCGACCAAGGTACCTCAAATCCTTCCGGGAGCTGTCACAAGGTCAAGGGGAGCTGCACGCAATCTCAGGATCAAGTGCAATGCCTTCGCGGAAGAGTTCATCCAAGTACACGACCCACGGCCATACGGCCCCATTGGACTCGACCATCCGGACGATCATGAGCTTGTCCGGACCGTCTTCACCATCACTAGGTGAAGGCATCAAAGTCACTAGTTGGACGTGGTACTCTTTTTCCCTACTTGGGTTTATCCCACGTGGTTTACCAAGAGGGTTTTAACGAGGCCAACGTACGCTAGCGCATGACCACGCATCTCCGCATGACGTGGCCATCTCTCCTTCCTTTCGTAATAAAGCCGTTAGGCTCTTCTTGTCTTATGGTTTGTATTTTGACACGTCTATCCTTGTTGACCCGCGCTTTGACTGTTTGCTTTAGGGTTTTATGAGTCTCCCTTGTAAACGCCTATATAAAGGCCCTCTAAGTCACTTGTAAGGGTTAGCTTCTTTTGAAATAAAAATCAGTTCTTTCCTTTTTCTCATTTGTTGCGAAAACATTGAGAGCTCCTTAGAGCCTTTGAATCGGATTCAAAGCCTCTAAGTGTAACCGTATCACGAGCCCACCATCTCTCGTGTATCGTTACCTCGTTCCGCCTTCACACCCCTCTTCTCCAGTCACCACCGGTTCGAGATACTCACCGGTTGTCGCTATCCACCCTTGCAAATCATCTCTTTGGAGTCTAGGCGATTCGAGCTACTCATCGTCAACCTCCCTCGCCGTCCCGTAACCGTCGTAACCGCCGTAACCGCCGTAACCGCCGTCACCGAAGGCCCTGTCCGTACCGATCGCCGACCGTACCATCGTCCCGAAGGCTATTTCCGTGACCGTGTGACGCATCACCTTTGTTTCTTCCATTGGTTCATTTCGTGAAGCTGATGCTATTGGTAGCAAAGTCTTTCGTCACATTCTTCAAATGCGACCCGTTAAGATTCGCTCCCACTGCGACACTTGGAGATATGATGACATTCCTCGATGTCCTGGTACTCGGTGCAGCATTAACAGACGTTGCCGGATATGTTTTCTTTACTGGTTTAGTGTTATGTATCTTATGCTTTGTTAGTTTTTATGCTATGGACCATGACCATCTTTAATTCTCCTTTATGATGTACTGTTTCTTCATTCCATCTCCCAATGTCTTATCCAGCGCTTTTATTTCTTACTACTCTTACTTGCACTGTATGAGTTGACTACACAGGAGCCTGAAATATGTCTCTCCCTTCCTTTCGCTATTCCCTTAAAACTTTTGCTTAAACTCAGACGTAACCACCTATTTACTCTATTTTTTCCCACTTTATAGTCCTGTTTCAGCTGCATTAGTTAATGCTAGTATGTGACACTTAACACCCACCTGCACTACACAACCAAATCCTTTCAAAACCTCGCTTCCCTCTGCTCTATATAACCAAACTGCAAATTAAATTTCTTAATTAACTCAGAAAGACCAACATCTCACCAATGAATATAATTCCACATCCGCTTCTTCTGGATATTGTCAGGCGTCTCTCACAGCATGGTTTTCGAGAGTTAGGCGCTTTGATAGCTTCAGGACCTGAATTCATGGCTCTTGTCTTCGACGCGAGTGTTCTTAAGGATGTCGACATTGATGAGTTTGTCTTTGTTACTCAGCTGTGTAATGAAGATTCTGTGTTCCGACCCTTTTTTTTGCGTTGTTTGGATTCTGGGAACCCAGCTGCGCAGTTTGTCGAAGGCTTACGCCTTGCGGTGGCAGAAGGACCTTCCGAACGTTCAGTTGAACTCCTCTGTGAAGCTTATGTAGACAGTATGTATGCTAGGTTTGCGCTAGGATTGGTTCTGGTTTGCTCAGGTTCTTTTGACACTGGTATGCATGTCATGGAGCAGTTCTTCAGTCTCCTGCGTAATATGGAGGAAGCAGTCGACATTGCTGAAATGGTGCTAACACAAACTGCAGGTTTCAGATTGCCAAGGGCTGGCCGCTTTAACAATTCGTTTCGGTTTGGTGGAGGGCTCCCTCATTGTTTCCTAAACAACTACTCTGTCCTTCATCTCTGTCGTCGCTGCTTTGTTTACATGTACGCAATTCGGTTTCAGGAATTATGCTAAATCCTGAATGTACATATGTGATATAATTTGCTTCTTGGTGTCAGCCATGTTGTATGTTTCCAGTTAAGTCTTGTCAGAATTCCCTGCAATTTGGTCCTCTTGTTCAGTAATGTAATATATATTCCGATGCTAGAGAACTTGCTTAATGTAATTTGCTTATCTGTTTCAGTAATGTAATATATATTCCAAATTAAGGTACATTGCTTGATGTTAATTTCTTATGCGTTCTAGTTGCCTATTGGATCAAATCGTCACATACACCATAAGAAGCATTTTTCATTACTAGTTAATCGAGACATCAATTGTTTTTCATCAGCAGCAGCTTAATTTTACAAACTGGATATACCCAGCACTGCTATATACATTGACTACACATACTTCAACTTGTTAATTGAAGGCTCTTCCCCAGAGCTGCTTACCGGATAGCTATACAGCGGCTTCTTCTCAGCCATTTGTTACTGAAAACCCAAAAGATGGTGCCCCCATCGCTGCTGAATCCATTTGTCTCTTGGCCATTGTCTGGCCTACCCAAAAAACAAGCGTTACCCCTACAAATTCTAGTTGCTCCTTATGTCCCAAAAAGTTTTTCCCCCTTACAACACCTGCCACATGTTTTTTAAATGCAGTTTAGTTGTGTAATTCCATAAATTTCACAACAGCCAACTAGTTTACTACACAGTTTTCATACCTTAACGTGGGATGTTAGAGCAAGTAGCTCTGTTATGCCCTGTTTCATTGCATGTGGTACATTTATGCGGTCTATGCTTGCGCCTCTTCGTCCCCTGCAGTAAAGTAACATCAGTTACTTACAGTTCCCGTCAAATTCTTTTCATTACTGCCAACGAATTCAGTGTTTTACCGTGTACTCCCCGGTGGAAGGGATCCTCCTCTTCCTTCTACGCCCTGGACCATTTTTGTTCTCCGGTGGCATGAATTCGGTTTCTTGTACATCAACGGGAATATCTATGTCACTTTCATTAGGCACAGGGAATATGAACATTTCATATGCATCGCGAAAGACTGAAAGCCTGTAATGTGAACCAATCAGTATAGTAACTTCGACTCCCTTTGTTCTTGCTGCAGCCAATGCATGGCAACAAGGCAATTCCAGCTTTTGAAACTGCAAACAGGTGCAGGTCTTAAGAGCTAGGTCGACATAGTACTTTTTTAAGCCTGAACTAACTTGAAAACTCCATTCTGAGACAGCTTTAACAGGTAAACCTGCAGAATCCTTGTGGTGGCGCAAGAGAAATTCGTTCACCTTAGGTGTGATAGTCTCTCCCAAAGCAATAAGTTTCTTTGCTTTCTCCCGTCTGAAACAAAACCACTCCATCAACTTTGTCCTAATTGACTCTACCATAGAAACAATTGGTAGTTCAACAATTTTGGCCAGAGCACCATTGAGAGCCTCAGCGATGTTACTGCTCATAATATTATAGCGTTTTGCCGGGCAATACGCTTGAGTCCAATGTTCAAGTGGAATAGCATCCAAATAGGCAGCACATTTCTTGCTTTGCTTGACGATCTCAGCATACATTTCTTTAAAGTCCCCAGCGTTAAATGCACGGGCAGCATTACCAACAAGGTAGGACAGGCCTGTCCCTGGATTCTTTGCCCTTACATTTCTTTCAATGTGAACAGCACATGCCCCATGAAAGGCCAGCGGATACACTTTCCGAATAGCTGCATATATAGACCTGTGGCGATCAGAAACAAGCACTACATCCTCTGCATCAGGGATGAGCTGGCTGAGTTTCGTGAAGAACCAGGTCCATGCCAAGTCATTCTCTGCATCAACAATTGCAAAAGCTATTGGATAAACCTGAAAGTTAGCATCTTGCATGCTAGCAGCGATAAGCACTCCCTTAAACTTTGCCTTTATAGCAGTACCATCAACAAGTACAACCTTCCTCATGTACTTAATACCAGCAATACTTGCTCCAAGAGCAAAGAAAAGGTACTTGAACTGCTTTGGTACCAATCCACCACCAGTATATTGAAGTCTGTATATTGTCCCTGGATTCCCTTTCTGCAACAAGTACATGTATACTGCTAGGAGCTTGTAGCTCTTTTCATCACTTCCACGACTTTGCATAATAGCAGCCTCCTTTGCATACCATGCCTTCATATATGTAACAGAAACTTTCAGCTCAGCTAGCACTATGTCCGGAATATCAACAGCGCGTGGCCCAGGCAATCCGTTAGCATACTTCCCTTTCAAAACCTCTGCAATCACTCTAGCAGATGCTTGCTTCTCATACTGCGACCTAGCAATAATTGAGCACGTGTGTGTAAGAGTAGCTGTGCGTACTGCAAAATTTTCAGAGAATTCCGAGACCCTATGAGCAAATACTCTCCAGCGACAACGCTTATCAATACAAACGCAAATGACCCGCTCTGGGTCAGATTTAGTCTGCCTGAAATGAAATAACCTCTTGATGGCATATATAGCCAAAGTGTTTTGAAAAGCCACCTTATCTTTGAACACGCGTCCAATGTATATTGCATCTTCTTCAGCTGAGACAGTTGCACACCCATCTGTGTTTGCCAGCGAATAGACATCATCAATGACAGGTTCAGCATCACGTCTTTGTGTATAGTCGCCATCCAATTCATCAAAAGTTACTCCCTCCTGCGCAACATCAAATACAGAAGAGGATTCCCCTCTTGGTTGGTTACCAAGAGAGAGTGCGGGGAAAGATTCCCCTCCTCCCTCGTTTCCAACAGAAAATGTAGGGGAATCAGTGACTCCTCCTTCCTGGCTAACACCAACTTCAGGGGAACCAGAAACCTGAAGTTGACCCATGTGAGGGGAATCATACCCTCCTTCTTGGTTTGCATACAAGGCACTTGAATCATTGCCAAAAAGGTTATCTTCTACAGCATCACGGTTTCCTCTTTCAGTTTCAATGTACGCCAAGACCGTTGTGCCTATATCCTCTTCTTCAGGAGCAAGTACTGGTGCTTCAACACTTGGGGCAATGGCATCTGCTTCAACTTCGGCCGACAACAAAAGAGCTTGGGAGTAATCAAATTGATATTGTCTATCAAATGCCAAAGTCCAGTAATCCTCATCGCAGAGATCATCATCTGAACCAGAGCAAACCACCCCATCTGTGAAATAATCAACATTTTTACTCTTTAACATAGCATCCCCACTGTCTTCACACTTCCCTTTACCCTTACAAATCCGAAGATCCTTCTCCCCTTTTTCAATTGTATCAATCTCTGTTAAGAAATCATCATCGTCATCAGAAGAAATATGCTGCACAACAGCAGCCGCAGCTGCATTGCTGTCTTCAGATTGAGCTGACAGAGATGGTGTATCAGGATCTGCAAGTCTGATCATGTGAGTATCACTAGTATCAACAGAGACAAGCCTGATTGCTTCATTTGAACAAGACGCGTCATTGTCCCCAAATAGCCTTTTCCTAACTCGACTGCCACTGTTGCTACCTATGTTTTGTCTCTGAGGCATTTCTGCATTAGTTGGCACCATCGCAGCATAAGCAGCACCAGTATCGTCGCCACAAATATCTTTCGCTTTTGCTGCAGGAACAGAACAATGTTCCCTCAGCCTGCTCGAACCAGCATCAGCACTTTCAGGTTCAAGAGAGAGCAACAAATTGAGATGCTCTGCGGTTTCTTTTACATTCAAGAAGTTCCTTAAACTCATGTTGCTGGTGATAATGACTGGAGGTCTTGAATTCACTGCAAACACAGAAAGCTGACTTGGAAGCCAATAGCTTAACTTCGGTTTCAAACCGAGGCCATCAAGCTCAAACTCTGTACGCACAGTCAACAGCAGCTCCTCGAAGGTCATATCTCGATTCATAGATATACTTTGCGCATAACATTCTTTAGCAATGTAGAAATCCCATATACCATTCTCAGAGCATTCCCAGCTACCAGCAATGACAAAGACAGGCACATCCGCTGCCTACATAATGACAAGTTGTAACAGGCAGGTCAGTACTTTCCATCATAGTAAACAACAGTGAAGCATAAAACACAATTGCATCAACAGTTGGAACCGAATATTGTACCAACTAGCAAAAAAGGGTCGAGATAACCTTAAACATATCAATATACAAAGGAACTGACCATTATCCCCTATCTATGTCACTACAATACTAAGACAGAGAAAACAAATGCCACCTACAAATGCATCAACATATTATACCAGAAAACTAAGCATAAGGCTTCACCTGCGGATCCATTTCGTAATTGACGTCCTCCTACTTGTGTTCGCGACCAGTTGTTGTAAACTACTTCAGTTGGCTCAAAGTTCTTGCCATTGTCCACCATGACCCAGGAACTATATAATATCCTCATTTTTAGGTCACCCTTGAACAGATCCACAAAAAATTAAAACCCTACGAAATCTCAGCCGCACAAATGCGAGATTATACAGTTCCGACTGTCAAATCGGTGAACAGCCGGTGAGTTGCTGCAACCAACAACGCGATTCAAAATCGCTGCCCTCCCGCTTAACACCATAAGGATAGAAACGTCTTTTTACAAACCTAAAAATGGCAGATCCAAAAGCCCATTCTGAAAGTGGCAATGCCACAAGTTTTGGCCCAAAAGTGGCATTTTTCACAATAATCCCTTATTTTTAACCAAGCTGCAATGAGTTTATCATAAAATTTGTTTAGGTTTGTCATAGCCTCATAGGTGTACTATTAGGTTTTATTTTTATAACTAGATTTGAACCCGCGGTACACCGCGGGGTTATAATTATTTTTAAAAAAATCTAAATATAATTATTTTTGTTTATTAATAGAGAGTATACTATAATATTTTGACCTATTTTATAAATGTACCATCTATATGTCTATATTAATAGTTTTGAGTATATGAATTGTGTTTTAGGTTTAAATGGTATATCTATATATACACTTAAACGACATTTGGTTTTCTTCTTCTTCTTGCCTCAGTTTAGGAGAAAGATTTTTCTTGCGGTACACCGCGGAGCTATTATTTTTTTTAAAAAAAATTCCTTCCTTAAACTTCCAAATCTAGATTTTACCCCGCGGTACACCGCGGGTCGATTTTTTTATAACTAAAAAATTATTTTGCAAAATTTTAAATTGTATTTGTTTTGTTAATATTGTTTATTTTGTTTAGTGTTTCTGATTTTATAATTAAATTTTGATTTTTAATTCTAGGATTTCATCCATAGTATATTGTTTAATATTAATATTGATCTAAACCCGTTGCACCATATAACCCCGTCCCGTAAAATTAAACATCATTTGTTATTTTTTTGAATAATATTTTTATCCACTACGGGTCGCAGGTTCATGCGGATAAGCCTGTAGAGAGTTGCGGGTTTGCGGGTCGACTCGCCAAAAGAGAAGCTATCTTTTGAAACCCTTTGTTTTGTTTAGAGTTTTAAGAAAATATCCATAAAAAATAATTTTCATTATATAAAAAAAAGAAGTAGAAGAAATTGTAGTATCAACATTCTCGATTTTTATATCACTCGTTACAATTATTTTATTTTTTTTGCAGATAAAAATCAGAAGTTAACTAAGTCGAGATTTTTAAAAAGATTGAGTAGAGATTTTTGGTAAATTGTTGAGAACATATTTGATTTCAAAATCTTTACTTAAATAAAATAAATCTAAATAATTAATGCTAATGGCATGTCATTGTAAATACTTCTCAACTTCAGGATTTATTTGCTAATTATGATCCAAAAATGTATATATAGATATAACAGATTTTCTTGAATTAACAGAAAAAGAGTAAATAAAATTTGGGTGATTTAAGTGAATAAGCAAATCTGATAAAAGAAATTAAGAAAATAGCATATTAAATTTCAAAACAAGAGAATAACCATAAGGTATAATAAAAAGACATAAAAGTCCATAAGTGAAACACACAAGTCACAAGGTGCTGGATAAAGAATGTGATGTTTTTCTTTTTTTAAGTATTCTTTTATTGTTTCGGATAAACATTTTGTTTACCCCTCACATGTTTTGCTACGTGGTTCTTAAAATTAAATTACTTTAACTTAACTACGTGTTCAAAAAAAAAAAATTACTTTAACTTTGCCATTCTATTTTTTAAAACATCAGATTTAACGGACATTAACTTTTTAAATGGTGAATAGTGTTGATAACTAATATGTTATACTATATAGAAGCATACAAAATTATATGTTGTACTATATTATTTTTTATAAATTTTATTTAAATTTAAATCGTCGAGGGTTTGGAAAGTTTCGTTGCGTGTCTCGGTGATTAACTGTAAATCCTCGAATTTTATATGGATTGCCGTAGGTTTTGGCTTTTGAGAGATAGTAAGCCATCATCTCTCTTTAGTGGCATCGATTAGCATTCACCGGACTGGATTGAAGGTGTTCTTGGCTCAAAAAAGAAGCAGGAGCAGGTAACGCTTGTCAGGTATTGGATTTGAGTTTGGCGTTTTGCTAGGTCGGAGATTTGTCAATGGAGATCCTGCTAATTGGAGGTTTGATTTTTCGGAAGGCTTGTTGAAGGTTTGGTTTTTCGACGGATCAGCTCGGAGAAGGTAACAGAACACTCCGGTCAAGGAGCTCGAAGTCGTCGTCATCTCGCAAATTAGCGAGCCTTGTGTTCACTGGAGTCTTGATCGACATCTGCAACCGGTAACCACGAGGATTTGATCCCAAAAAATATCCCTTGTTTAACCTAATTCTTCCTCATTCTGTATTTGTGAATTTGTAAGATATGTCCATTTAAATAAAACTAATTTAGAAAAAAGTACGATACTAAAATTTGTAATTTCGGTTTATCCGGTTTTGTATAGGACTTTGTAAATTCTTTTGTATCATAGAAAATCTTCTAACGAAAAAAAAATTGTAATTAGCAGATATATTTAGGACAAAAAAATGAAATTATGTTAACTAAGAATGTGTGGGTGGATGGTCAATACACGTGACTTGACAGTCTAAAGTATTTTATGGGTCGTCATATTTTTTTTTTTTCGTCATTACAACTTTCATTACAACTTTGATTCTATATGAAACCTAACGTTTTAAATATAAATTATAGAGCGATCAAACTTTTAATCGAATATCGTCTTCAGATTATAATCGATAAACAAAGAGATTAATAAAGGAAAAAAATGAGACTTGAGAGGACTGTGCAATGCAAGCGGACAGATAGTTTGGTGAGTAGGACCGAGACGTCACACTAGTTCTTAATTGATTGTCAGTTTTTGCTTAAAATCGTATCAATTTTTTCATTGTTAAATCATTTCGTTGACATTTTGTTTTCATAGAATGTCAGCTACTTCAAAAGAAAATAAGAAAGGATTGAAAAGTTTTACCTAAATATGCTTTTAATTAAATTCATATAATATGTTTTTTTATTATGAAATTGAGTTCGGCACAAGATTATTCCTTTTTTCTTTTACGGTACATATACGCCCTATTCTAAAATTCGGCCGCCTAGTCGCCTAGGCGGCCGCCTAGGCACTGATCGGAGGAGCACCGCGGCGATTTTGTCCAAATCGGTGAGAAAAATCGCCTAGACAGCGCCTAGCCCATTTTTTTTTTTTTTTACTTTTTTTTTCATCTAAAATTCAAAACGTCCTACTTATGTTCGTAATTTGTATAAAAATCATAAATTTGAATTTAAATCTTGTTTTCGTGTGTTTAATACAATTTTAAAAACAATATTATATAAATTACTTAATTATAATGGATTAATATGTTTTTAAAATATTAAATAGCCCTAAAACTAATCCCCGATTAATCCCCGTGTAATCCCCGATTTTCTTGCTAGGCGCTAGGCGCACCCTCACCGCCCGACTAGCGCCTAGCGATTTTTTGAACACGGCATATACGTAATACTTAAGTTATTTTAAAAATTATTTATCGTAATACCTTTACACCATCTTAATTTTCTATACGACTTTTTATTTTTATAGAATGTTCTAAGTTAAATCAATAAAACATGGTTTGAATTGTGAAAGAGAACTCCCAGGACATATGCAAGAGTGCATATTTGAAGATTGATGTTAAGAGAGAAAAAATATTAATAATGTAAGAGGAAAGAGAAGGAAAGAAAGAAAAGCCTAGACTTTTTCCATTTCCACATCTCCTGACCAATGACGGCCTGCCACATATACACGAACATGGCTCCGAACTGTTCTCGCATGAGAACGCGTTCCTAGCCCAAACCCAACTTTTCATCAGTTTTAATATTTAAAAACTCTTAAAACAGGGCCATAGTTGCCCCGATAAATATGGTCTAAAGCAGCTTCGATGTACTTCACTTTCAAGATCATCACTTTTAATTTTCTTATATGCTCTAACGTACATTAACAATAACTCAATAAGAATAGCAATCACGAATACATACATACATATTTATTGCATTTTATGAACCTTTAAGATTTTATGTATGTACTCTTCAAATAACTTTGCAATTGAATTGAGTAAGGTGATTTCTTTTTGTGACTAAAACAAATCAAAACGAATTCATACTAATATATGATAATTACCCTTGATTGTTTAACCAAGAAAAATATTTGATATTTCTCACCTACCACAACCACAACCACAAGACAAATAAATTGACAATAATTTGATCTTCTTATAAAATGATAAAACAATTGGATTCTGTTCAAACGAGACACGTGTAACGTTGTGATAGGGTAGAATTTCGTGTTACAAAAGAGACGCATCTCACCTACTCCTTAGAAAGATGTTCATTGTGAACACATCATCTCCAACACTTCTCACTGCCTTAAACTAACAAACACAAACTGTTATAGGACCACAAGTCTCTCAGGTACAACTCTTTAATATTAGTTTCGACTAATAAGTAAATATGGATTTTTTGCACAAAATAAAAGTAGTACATTTACTTATTTATGTCCGTTGAAATTGATAAGTTTATTCACCGAAGAAATTGGTTTTTTAATAAAAATTTAATCTTTAAATTAAAGTACAACATTTATTTAATATTTAAAATTTATTAATGCTTTTTTTTTTCCGTTGAAATGGATACGTTAAAATACGGAAATGTTTTATATATGAAAGACATTATAAAGTAATATTTAATTCAATAAAGAGCATCGTGTTATGACAATCCTCGAATGAGACTATACCAGAGATAGTTTAAGAGTAATCTGTCAATGCCCGTGCCTAAGGCATTAGAAAATAAACTTTGGCCTACGGCCTTTTTCTGCAAAAATAAATCAAAGGCTATTAATTTCTTAGGTAGAAAAATGTGACAATTTTGGGTTAAACAAATATATTTTTCAATTAGTTAAAAGTCTAATAGAAAACCAAACACTAGTAAGTTTCTTAATCATTGTTGACTTACAATTACAATCGACGGCGTTTTGTTTTCGTAATCAATTGGTAAGAAAAGAAAAAAAAAAAAAAATCAATTGGTAAGAACTTTCTTCATAATAATGTTGTTTCATCTAATACTAGCCTTTAGATTTTTATTTTTATTTAGAATATAAAATTGAAAGTAAAACTAATCTCAAGTATGTAACAAAAAAGATTAAGTGACTTGGCTATTTTATCTATCAAAAGGGAGTTGGTTAAACATTTTAATTTTGAAAGCTTGGTTGATAATTTTGTAACAGCAAAAGAAAGAAAAAATATGATTTAGAATTAATCTTTGATTTTTACTCTAGGTTTTTATCTATTTAGGATGATAGTGGTTATTTTTACTTAAGTTTTGTTTTATATGATTTGAATAATCTTTTTAGCACCTGGTCTTTATACTTCTAGGAACGGTTCTGCTGTCTGTCATATACACCAGTTTCCAGTTTTAGAGTAATCTGTCAATGCTTAGAAATGACTTTTGTATAGAAAGTTTTATAATTTACGAAAACATAAACATCTAATAAGGTTTATGAAGATCAATAGTATTACATAAAAAGGACAGCTGAAAAATAAAATACTATTTTTCAACGAAGTTATCCAATAGATCATGATCTACTTAAATTATCAGTTCAAGTTATTATCCAGTGTACTTATATCATCGAAGTAATGACCCTTGCATAGTAGTTTACTTTGATGATTAATTTTCTTAATCATAGTAAAATTAAAACATGACAGGTTTTGACGTATAGCTTTAATCTGAAAAAGTCTATAATAGCAATTTGAAAGAAAAAAACGGTATCATTGACAAAAAAAAAAAAAAAAAAAAAAAACGGTATCTCAATTTTCAAAGTCTGATTGAGATTTTTTTTTAAAAAGTCCTACCTACTACCGTGTTCTACGTCATGATCACAGAACGTGCCTTATATTATCCATAAAAGAATAAGTATAATAGTGTTTATGGATGTAACATGTTACCTTTGACACCTAAATGAATTATAACGTAAAAATAAATAGAAATGAGTTGTATCCTTTTGGTGGTTGCTCGACATGAAATTCACAAATAAATAATCTACTACATTTTGTTTTCATGCATATGATAAATATATGAATAAATATAACGTTAAAAAACTCACCTTTACCGATGATGATCATCATGAAGGTGATAAAGATTTAGCTATTATCCATGAAACAGGCCAGGTTTGAGCTTTGAAATTTAAGGTTTTTAAATTAGGGTTTATTTCAAAATTTGATATTTCTGATGGAATTTATTTCATATGATTTGATAGGTGGCTTGTAGAGATTATCCACATCCAAGACATTTATGTTTGAATTTTCCATTTGGATCAACTCCTAATCCAAGCCATTGTGATTTGGTAATTTTAACACTTTTTCTTTGTGGATTTGATATATGAAATGGAATAACTTTGTGTTTGATGTTTGTCTTGCTATGCAGTCAGAGCTGTCCCTATATTTTATAAGACTATAAGCGACAAAAAAAAGGCTACTTTCACATGTTTAAAAAAAAAAAAAAATTTTGATTAAACCAAACATAAAACTGGATAGGTTAATTGAGTTTTCTAGAATTTTTTTTTTTTTTTTCTAAAAAGTGAAATTTTAAGTAAAAAAAAACAACAAAGATGGAGACTCGAACCCAAGACATGAGGGCCAAAACAAACAAGACGCTACCACTAGACTACAAAATAGTTACAAAATATTTGGGCCTACAAAATTTATATATTTTCGGGGGCGCAAGCTTGGGCTTGCCCAGCTTGTACTTGTGGCCGGCTCTGTATGCAGTGTGCGATAAGCCTGCTCCTTGTGCAGAGTGGACTATATCGACTTCACATTGCAATGCTTATGACTCTACTTCGTGGAATTTGTGTAGGACAAAGTAAAATCTGGTTGCATCGAAGGATTAGAGCTCTTTCTTATGACTTCATCAGTAAGGTAGACTAATAGATTATGTTTAGGTTATGAAGAAGTAATGTGACGTAATGACATTTCCTTAGTATGAGATTGTTTATTACGCTTTGAAGTTGTATTTGTAGATTTCTTGACAAGTTATTGAGAATTTTGCTTCCCAAGTTGCTACCTTTAATGTCTTAGGCTTTTTGCTATTGATAGTGTTTCAAAGGAATGAGATGGCTTAAGAAGTTGCATAATGTGTTTGTTTCTTCACTTTTAATCGGAAGATCACTCTTCTCATGTTCTTTGTTATCGGCTTAAACAGAAGGTTAACGGAGAAAGCAAGATTATCTGCATTGCTCTTTCCTCTTAATTAGGGCTGGGCACAAATACCCGTTACTTGCCCCGTACCCGCTACTTACCCCGTATTCGCCTTGAAAAAGCAAGTACCCGTAATAGACAAGCCGAGTAACAAGTAATTTTGAATACCCGCAAGTACAAGGCAAGGATCAAGTACTAAAAATAATTCGGTTACTTGCCTCGTTTCTACCCGTTACCTGTTTTGATAGTGCCAAAATGTGAAAATATATTCCATATCTGAGTTTCCAGAGAAAAAAAATCTTTGAATTTGCCTTTTTAATAAACAAACACACAAATTGGACTTGTTTTAATTACCTTATTCAGAAAAAGGCCCATAAACGAAGCCCAAAATACTAAGTTAATTTTTTGTTAGTTACCTTTAACCCACATCGACAAAAGCTGTACGACAACTAGAAACTTTTCCTTATATAAAGAGAAAAATGATTCATTTAAGATAACAAAATTTGTAGGCTTTTACCACTCGAAGCCCATAAAACTTTCAATATTACGGGTACCAAGCCAAGGCGGGTAACTCGCAGGTTTGTCAAATTTTGACAAGTACCCGTTACTGCAAGTACTTGTTTAGGGCGGGTCAAGTACGGGTCTATTTTGTAGATACCCGGACGGGGTGGGTCGGGTCACGGGTATAACCAAAAACCCGGGTACCTGGCTTGTGCCCAGCCCTACTTAATCCCTAAGCAGTTCAAAAAAACAGAGGCTTGGAATAATAATGTTCTAATGGGTCTGTTTTGGGACTTGTATTTTTTGTAGAACGTTGACTATTGACCTTATAGATACTTTCTACTTCCTATCAATTAATGTTGATGATGTTCACAATACTAATAGTTATACCGATGATTTAAATCTTCTGTATTTGAAAAATCTCAGTATACATTTGACACATCGTAGATGTTCCTCAGGAATGGTTCTTTTAAGTTATATTTAATTTCAGATAACAAAAAAAAAAATGTTCCCCACAAAAACTAAGCAAGTAGTCCACATGGTTCAATCATGTGTGGGATCGAGTAATCTAGTCTCATAAATACTCTCTCCGATTAATTAGCATCAAATTGCAACCGCAACATTCCGTACATTAAAACCAATTTTGAAAACTTGTTTTTATCGATCTGAAGAGTGTCCATGTAAACCAAGTCGCCTTGGTCCAATGGTAAAGGAGAGAAAAGTCTCCGCCACCTGGGTTCGAGTAGCATTGACCACCGGGGTTCGAATTCTAACATGGTTTCCCCGGACCCCAGGATTAGTCTTTGGGCCTAGAAAGCCTTTAAGATCACCTGAGTTATCAAAAAAAAAAAAAAAAAAAAAGTGCCCATGTATGAAACAATCATACAGTTAAAAGTTTGGCTGCCACAATTCAGATGTCTTCAAACACATGGATTTAGAAATAACTTTGAGCTATAATTTACTTAATGTTTAGAATGAATTGTGAAATTTCAAGTCATTTCATATTCATATTTAGTGAATTATAGTGTTAATAATAATACTAACTAGGATTTAACCCGCGGTACACCGCGGAGCAAAAATATATTTTATATATTTATTATAATTTATAATTTATTGTATTTTTAAATTCATAATATAAAAAAATAATTTCTCATTTCATTATTTTATGTTATAATTAATATAGTTGAAATATATAAATATTGTTTTTGAGTTGTTGTATTTGTTACTTAAATGTGTTGATTTGTATTAAGGTACTTAGAAGATTTGTAGGTGTAGAAATGATATAGTGTTAATATTGGCAAGCATTTATAATCATGGACTATTGTAATAATTTGATATTATTTTGTATCAAAAAAATTTACCCCGCGGTATATTGCGGGTCAATTTTTTTGAACTAAAAATTTTAAATTTAAGTTATTCTTGTTTTGTTAAATAGTGTTTTGGTTTGTTTAGTGTTTAAAATTATATAATTATATTTTTAATTTTAATTCTAGGATTCACCAGTGGTATACTGTTCCGTATTAATATCGACCCAAATCCGTCCCACCATATAACCCCGTCTCGTAAAATTAAACAGCATTTAGTTAATTTTCTTTTTAATAATATTTTTAATTAAATATTTATAATGTTGAAACTTCTTATAAATTCTTATAAGTTTAATATTTATAATGTTTAAACTTCATAAAAGTCTTAGTTTTTTAAATATTTAATTTTTTTTATAAAGTTAAACTTTATAAAAAATTATAATATTTAAGTTTTAATAAAATTTAAATATTTATAATATTTTGAAACTTTTTAAAAGTTTCAGTTTTTTAAAATAAAGAACTAGAGTAAACCGGATAACAATTTTAATTTGGGACGCCCTATAAATCAAGCTTCATACTCATTCGTATTCAGAATCATTTTGGTTATTTTTATAGTATGACTATGAACCATTGTCCAATTTTTTAGGCAATGTTGGACATTTATATATTTGTATCCAATTTTTTTAAGCAATGTTGGACATTTATACATTTATACATTTTTTCAACAAACAACTGTCAGTGGATGTATTCAGTTAAAGTCTATTATGAGTCATATTGATAATGAGAGTAGATAGACCTTCAATAAATTTCGTTCATATCAACAATGATACAAATTGGTCATAACTACCGCCAACTAAGAGAGGGATGAGAAATGGTTTTGAAAAATATCCTTAAGATATTTAGTTAAATGGATTAAAAATATAAATTAGGTCAAGTCAAGTCTCACAAGTTGTTGTAAAGTTTTTTTTGTTTTCTTTTCAAAATGAGCTGTAAAGAAAGAGCTTATTAAATTGTTGTAATTTGTGAAGGTAAACCATATTTAAATATTTATGTTAATTGTAATAGATTTTTAGAGTTTACATATGAGATAATGTTTACATATAAAATCATCTTTAAAGGGACATTTTATGGTCTTTTAGAGCTTCTTGAGCAACTCAATAAGGTTAACACCAAAAGCGTCGCAGACAACTTTGATGCCCTTGAAGCCTGATGCTTTGGCTAATGCCTCAAACTCTTTCTCGGTTCGTTCTTTGCCTCCATAATGAGCCAACATAATGCAATCGACATGGACTACTTGTTTGGTTGAGAGGCTTGAGTCTGGTGTCTCTGGAAGTATACACTCTGCTAATATCACTTTTCCATCCTCTGAAAGCGCCTCGTAGCAGTTCTTCAAGAATTTCACGCAATGTTCGTCGCTCCAGTCATGACATATCCACTGTTACAACAATGAGAAATCGACAAAAAAGAGTCAAAGAGTTTTCGGTTTAAGTAATTAGTAGAAAACCTAGTTAATTACTATTTACTAACCTTCATGAATATGGCATCACCTTTAGGGACACTTACAAACATATCTCCTCCAACATGCTCAATACCTGCATTAATTTAGCGATAAGACGCCAATCTTCCAAGCAAATCGGATTTTGTGAAATGTTAGGTAATTGTTAATATACCGGGATGAGAAGGAGCATCTTCGATGACATGTGGGAGATCAAAATTGATGCCTTTAAGGTTAGGGTACTTGGAGACAATCATTTTAAGAGTAGCACCAATGCCACCACCAACATCAACCAAAGAAGTCAAGCCCTCGAAACCCTTGTAGGTCTCAAGAATCTTCTTCATGGTGATTGTGGAATGGTTAGACATTCCATTGTTAAAGACCTTGTTGAATCTAGGGTCAGTTCCGTGGTACTCAAACGCGCTCATTCCATAAGCCTTGTTGAATGGAATCCCACCATCAAGAATTGCATCCTTCAAATGGTACCTGAAACATGTCTCTTTGGCATGAGTCTAAGAAAACACACATACACTCTTTAAGCTTAATCTTATTACCTAACCATAAATTTTTTTTTTAGTTTCTCTTCAAATTCTAAACCAGATCAACTTTTGGTTATCACTAACTATAATAATCTGTTTTGAAAGTGATCACAAGATTGAACTCTACTTTGTGATTAAACTAGATCCACGTCAAGTTGATTGTTTAGTTTGAGAAAGAACCGCCGGTTCGCAAAGAGAACCAGCCGGTTCGATTGAATAAAACCAAAACCAGATTATAAGGTTTCTATTTTTTTTTTTTCTTGTTGCTCATCAGAAGACCAGTTCTCTTCGATCCTAATCATGTTGCTATTCTATTTCCTTATTTTGTTACTCAATAGTCAATACTAGGAAGAACGATTACAGCTTCTCTATTTAAAGCCATGAACTAGACAAAAAAAAGAAGGAAAAATATGTATTTTCTGCAAAAAAAAGAAGTTTTTTCTTGTAGCTCTTATGATTGGAACAACCTAACATAAATGTTTTAGACTTTAGACTATACTGTATTTGTCTGATTGTCTTTGACACTTTGTGCCTCTCTCTCTCACCTTTAGCTTTGCATAATTGTATTTTAATCACATCAACCAAGATACATAACTTATGAAACAACATTATCAAAAACAGAAATTTTCTAGCTTGATTTACCATAAAGATCTATTAAAAGTCAGAACTCATATCAAGAAAACTCACCAGCTTTCCATGAGAACCTTGTCTTGGCTCGTAAGACAAAGACCAGCAATGGAAACACCATCTTCGTTCTTGGTCAAATACTTGCAAACCGGACCAAGCCCGTATATCCGTTCAACGCCGTCACCGGAAAGTTTGCGGTTGGAGCAGGTGAGAACGGAGTGAGACGTAAGAAGACGGAGGATACGGTCGAGCATGACCGGAGCTCCAGGGTTTTTGGTCGGAAGATGAGAAGCGATCTCGGTCGGAGACATGGGAGAACCGTTCTTGGCCATGATCTCAAGAAGGTCGAGCTCTAAAGCAGATTTTAGAGCCATCGGAAGAACGGAGGCACTGGCTAGTTGCATGGCGAAGAGGGCAGCTTCGTCGTCGGTGACTTGCACCGGAGTTAATTGTGTCTCCGCCGTTGAACCCATTTTAGTGAGGTTTCTTGAGACTTTTTTTTAGATTGCTCTGTTTTTTTGGGTTACTCTGTTTTGAGGATTGTGTGATGGGTGAGAGAAGTGTGGAGGTTTGAGAGGTTTATTTATATGAAAATATATTACAGAAGTTAGACGTTTGAGAGATTGGCATATTTTAACGCAAATTTCTGATCTGGCGTAATGATTTGGTCCAATTGAAAGTCGGGACACATCAATTTTTTTTGTATTTTATCATATTAATAATAGGCCCTAATGTCAGAAAATATAATGAAAATGTTACGAAAGTCACAAAAACAAACGTCAAGCGTCAACAATAGACGCTACACATGAAAAATATTAAGAGTAAAATATAATTTATGTGGAGCCCATCATAATTTACTATGCATCGAATTGTTCGTTGTAAAATCACAATTTGTATTGCTTCGATTACAAGAGAAGTAATAATCTCTCTCTCATCTCTTTATTTTCACATAAATTTTTTCTCCATTATTTATATTTATATACATCATAAAATAAAGTAATTATTTATAACACGTTATCAGCACGATCACTCTATGTTCGCTGAAAAAAAAAATACGATATTATACTGGGCGGTATGTCGCCTCGTTACAAAAAAAAAAGTATGTGTAAAAGAAAAAAAAGAAAAAAAAAAGAAAAGAAAAGAATATAAAAAAGAATATAAAAAAGAATAAAAAAAAGAATAAAAAATATTTATATAGATATATGTATATTATTTTCTAGTGGTTGTTCGGATACCGTTATTTACTCGTTATTATAGTGGGAGGAATGTCGCCACTATAAGTAATCGTTGTAATGAATGTTTTATATACCATAACAATGGACGGTTAAGCCGCCTATAATGTGGATGACTCCGTCACCATAACTATTTACTGTTATAACTTGGATGACTTCGTCACCATAACTATTTACTGTTATAACGTGGATGACTCTGTCACCACAATATTGCCGTTAAATTTATTTATGTTATGTTTATATTTTGGTTAATATATAAGGAGGCTCGGCCACCTGTATAAAAACCTATTATCTGAATTTGGTAAATTTAACTGATCGGCTATTAAAATTTAGAGATTGATTTTCTATTTAAATCTTTTCGCTAACGGTCATGAAGAAAAAAAAATAAAAAACTTATCACTTTTCAAACGGCTATGAACAGTAATTTTCAATCTATAAATACACTCATTTTCACTCATTCATTCACTCAAAAATCATATCTCTCCTCATATATTTTTCTAAAGAATTTTGTTTAAGTTTTCTTTTTGGAAAATGATTCGCTTGTTTTTAATTCTTTGTTTAATTGCAATTGTTGCATATACTTATGGTCTTTTCGTTGGGGAATTTATTCGCGAAGAATTTACCATAAGTATCGCTTTACTTCTCTATGCAATTATGTTATTTGTAATCGCTTGCATCATTAATATAAATGGTTCAATATGAAATAAATAATATTATTTTACTAATAATATTTATTTAATTTTGTGTTTAGATAACTAATGGCAAACATTGAGAAGCTTAAGTTTCCGGCTGTAGACATCACTTTGGCCAATTATATATTTTGGATTGCCAACGTCGAACTACATTTACAATCTCTTGGCTTAATAAAAACCGTAAAAGATAATACTACTTCGACGGTTCAAGAAAGAAAAAAATCGGTGATCTTTATTTTAAGACACCTTGATGAAAGTATCATATGTGATTATGCACACATAAAAGATCCCAAAGAGATATGAAAATCCCTAAAAGCTCGATTTGATAATCGAAAGGCCATAAATCTCCCACTTGTTCGGGATGAATGGCAAAGTCTAAAGTTCAAAGACTTTGATAAAGTGATGGATTATAATTCCGCTGATGAAAATTGTGGTTAAACTAAAATATTATGGTGATATTATCACCGATTCTCAGATGTTTGAGAAAACGTATACCACGTTTCATGAAAACCACATTACCCAGCAAAAATTGTATATGTCATGCGGGTATACCAAATTTTCGAATTTATTTGTGGCACTCCTAATAGCGGAAAAGATTAATGAGACCGCTCATGCGGATAACTAAAATGCTTGTAGTGAGACTGCTAGTCTCCAGTAATGCCATTATATAAGTTTTATGTATTTCTGTTGTTTGAAAATAAAGTTGTCTCTGAAAATGAACTAGTGTATGATTATTCTATATTTTCAATATCAATGATATTTGCTTATATTTATTAACGTCTATATTGATTACAGAGAAATAGATCAAGATTCAAACAAAACGATAGCAAGGAAAAATATCAAAGATATTTGTATACCAGACAGTGGAACAACGCACACTATTCTGAGAAATCAGAGATTTTTCTCTGAATTAAAACCGACGAGAATTGTTGTCAATACAATATCGGGTCCTACGAACTTAATTGAAGGAAGTGGCAAAGCAAATTTTAAATTGCCTAATGGAACAAAGTTTTCCATAAATAATGCCTTATATTCTCCGAATTCTAAGAGGAATTTGTTGAGTTTCAAAGACATATACCTTCAAGGATATGAAACTCAGTCTGCAACTGAGGGTGGAAAGAAGTATATGTATATAACTTCTATAAAATCTGGAAAAAGACATGTCTTGGAAAAATTTCCAGAACTTCCATAGATGCCATAGAATCACATCTTGTGATCAAAAGAAATCCAGAAGATTTCTTATTATGGCATGATCGCCTTGGTCACCTAGGCACCACACAATGATGCGAAAAATCATAGAGAGCTCACATGGTCACTCATTGAAAAATCATGGAAATAAAATGACATGTGCAGCGTGTTCTCTTGGAAAGTTGATCATAAGGCCATCGCCATACAAAATTGATAAAAAGTCATCAAAGTTCCTTGAACGAATTCAAGGCGATATTTGTGGACCGATACATCCACCATGTAGACCATTCCACTATTTTATGGTAATGATTGACGCATCTAGCAGTCACATGTTTGTCTATTGTCATCTCGAAATTTGGCATTTGCGAGATTTATAACTTAGATAATCTAATTAAGAGCTCAGTTCTCTGATTATTCCATTAAGAGAGTTAGACTAGACAACACTGGTGAATTTACATCCCAAGCATTCAATGATTATTGTATGGTAACGGGAATTGAAGTTGAACATCCTGTAGCTCATGTTCATACACAAAATGGCTTGGCAGAATCATTAATTAAACGTCTGCAATTGATTGCAAGACCATTGATCATGAGATCAAAACTTCCAACCTCTGTATGGGGACATGCCATTTTACATGCAGAAGCGCTCATTCGGATAGGACCAAGTGCATACCATAAATACTCCCCACTACAGATAGCATTTGGTTGAGAACCAAATATATCCCATATAAGAATTTTTGGTTGTGCGGTGTATGTACCTATAGCACCACCACAACGTACAAAGATGGGACCACAAAGAAGATTGGGAATATATATTGGCTTTGATTCTCTATCAATTATAAGATACCTAGAACCGCAGACTGGTGATGTCTTTACGGCACGTTTTGCCGATTGTCATTTTGATGAGAAAGTATTCCCGGTTCTAGGGGGAGAAAATAAGCAAGTAGGAAAAAAAATCAAATGGTGTGTACCATCCCTGTTACACCTTGATCCTCCTACAAAAGAGTCAGAAATAGAAGTTCGACGAATTGTGCATTTGCAAAGTATAGCAAATCAACTTCCCGATGCTTTTGCATATACCGAAACGGTAACTAAATCATATATACCAGCTACAAATGTTTATGCTCGAATTGAAATACCACAAGAACGTGGAGGAGCAGATGATACACATGAGTCTAAAACACGCTTGAAACGTGGTAGACCAGTTGGTGCTAAGGATAAAAATCCTAGAAAACGAAAAGAAGTTGAAAAGCATGATATTTCCAAAATAGCAGAAAACATTTTGGAAGAAACGAATCATGAGTCTAATGACAATGATGAGCATCATGAGCCTGAAGGAAATCATGAGATTTCTATTGACTATATCCATAATGGAAAGATCTGAGATCGAAATAAAATAGATGATGTTAATGACGTTTTCTCATACCTTTTGTCAAAGGAAATTGATGAGAAAAATGAGGATCCAGAACCAAAGTCGGTATATGAATGTCAAAAGAGACATGACTGGATAAAATGGAAAGATGCAATACAAGTGGAACTTGATTCGCTCAATAAGCGAAATGTATTCGGACCTATTGTACTCACACCTGAAGATGTGAGACCGGTTGGATACAAATGGGTTTTCGTTAGAAAACAAAATGAGGAAAATGAAATTACGAGATACAAGGCTTGTCTCGTTGCTCAAGGATTTTCTCAAAGACCCGGGATTGATTATGAGGAAACATATTCCCCCTGTTATGGATGCTATAACGTTTAGATTTCTGATGAGTCTAGCAGCTGGAGAAAATATAGAGATGCGTCTCATGGATGTCGTTATAGCATATTTATATGGATCATTAGATACATATATCTATATGAGAGTTCTCGGTGGGTTTAATATGCCAGAAACATTAAAATCTAAACCCAAAGAGTTATGTGCAATAAAGTTGCAGAGATCATTATATGGGTTAAAGCAATCTGGACGAATGTGGTATAATCGTCTCAGTGAGCACTTAACGAAAGAAGGATATGTGAATGATCCTATATGCCCATGTGTTTTCATAAAGAAAACAAATTCCGGATTTGTGATAATCGCGGTATATGTTGATGATCTAAACATAATCGGGAAGCAGAAATACAGAAAGCAACAAAATATTTAAAAGGGGAATTTGAGATGAAAGATCTCGGACAGACAAAATTTTGTCTTGGCCTACAAATTGAACATACTCAAAAGAGTATATTTGTACATCAATCCACATACACCAAAAGAGTGTTAAAACGTTTTATTATGGATAAGGCAACTCCTCTCAGTACTCCAATGGTCGTTAGATCACTTAATATTGAGAGTGATCCATTCAGACCACCTGAGGAGAATGAAGAGATACTCGGTCCTGAAGTACCGTATCTAAGTGCAATTGAAGCCCTTATGTATCTTGCAAATTGCACTCGACCTAATATATCATTTTTAGTCAATCTTTTGGCTAGATTTATTTCATCCCCTACACGAACACATTGGAATGGGATTAAACATGTCTTTCGTTATCTTCAAGGGACTATTGATTTAGAGTTATTTTATCCTAAAAATATAAATGGTCAAATGATTGGTTTTGCAGATGCAGAATATTTATCAGACCCACACAAAGCTCGATCACAAATAGGATACGTATTCACGATTGGAGGTACTGCTATATCATGGTGTTCTCAGAAGCAGACGCTTGTAGCAACTTCTTCAAATCATGCTGAAATCATTGCACTCCATGAAGCGAGTAGAGAATGTGTATGGCTACGATCAATAAGTCGACACATTCAAACAAGTAGTGGAATTCGTCTGAATACGGAGCCAACTATCTTATATGAAGACAATGCTGCATGTGTTGCTCAGAAAAGGAAGGATATATCAAAAGTGATAGAACCAAACATATCCCTCCGAAGTTCTTTTCATACACCCAAAAGCTCGTGAAGAATAAAGACATTGAAGTAAGATATGTCTGATCATCCGAGAATTCTGCGGACCTCTTCACAAAATCATTGCTCACCTCTATGTTCAGAAAACATGTTCATAACATTGGAATGCGTCGTCAACAAGACTTGTAAGTTATGATCCTGATCATTCGAGGGGGAGCTTGCGCGGTTGCACTCTTTTTACCTACTATGATTTTTCGCACCAGGTTTTTCTAGAAAGGTTTTTAACGAGGCAACAGAAGATATATATTACACAAGAGACATAGTGACACTGGTCTCCAAGGGGGAGTGTTACAAAAGTCACAAAACAAACGTCAACAATAGCAAGCGTCAACAATAGACGCTACACGTGAAAAATATTACGAGTAAAATATAATTTGTGTGGAGCCTACCGTCACTATGCATGCATAGTAATTCGTTCGTTGTAAAATCACAATTCACATTGCTTATAAGACTTTGTAAATTCTTTTGTATCATAGAAAATCTTCTAACAAAAAAAAATTGTAATTAGCAAATATATTAAGGACAAAAAAATGAAATTATGTTAACTAAGAATGTGTAGGTGGATGGTCAATACACTTGACAGTCTAAAGCATTTTATGGGTCGTCATTTTTTTTTTTATTTTTTTCGTCATTACAACTTTGATTTTCATGAAACCAAACGTTTTACATATAAATTATAGAGTGATCAAACTTTTAATCGAAGATCGTCTTTAGATTATAATCGATAAACAAAGAGATTAATAAAGGAAAAAAATGAGACTTGAGAGGATTGTGCAATGGAAGTCGTGTAGGGCCACGATTTCTACGACATGACAAAACTGAATAATTGCAATAGATAATGATAAAACCAGAAATAAAATACAACAACCGATATCAATATTTGTTAAACAAAGAACGGTTTGTGCGAAGGCGAGACACTCTTTCCTTAATTCTTTAATTGCCCGTAGTGTGACGGCTTGACGCAATCAAAATCCAATGATACAACCGCACCATCTTCTGATTTGCAACACTCAAAACCAGAAGCCTAACGAACTCTAGTAATGTGTGTACTCTCAGACTCGATAACTAGAGAAAAGAAGAAAGAGGAGATTGTGACCTTTTTGATCCATATGTCAATGACCCAAAAATGGACAGATGAAGCCTTGGTTTTATAGTCCAAACTCTAAACATTAGAAATAAAGAGGAGTAATGAGAATTCATTCTCAACATAAAAGTCATATTCTCAATGATAGTCATTGACTCCATTATTCTCATTAATTGATTTGTTGTTACACAATTCACAATTAAATGAGATATATGTTGAATCTTTCAACAATATGACTTAAACACATTTGGGTAAATAATTATTATTATTTGGGTTATAAATCTATTTCTCAAATCTCAAATTCCAAACCGGGTCCGGCTCGACACGATACAACACGGCTCGGCACACATGCATGGTTTGGATTTCTCTTTTAACTTCTGAAGTGCGACATTTGATCCTTTAGTCAAATTTCAAGCTATCCAAGCTAGCCACTTAGGACCTCCATTTCTCATTCAAACGAATTTCAATTTTGAAAAATACCCGAAAAAGTAATCCGGCGCAACTAATCAAAATAAGTTCCAACAATCCCCCACATGGATATAAATGACTCTAAACAGATGACGACTCAAAATACTTTACCTAACTAGACAAGACTCGACATAAGGACTTTTGAGAGTAACAACAAAAACTCCACTTTATCTGAGATGGTAGCATTTTTCAGCTTTGAACCACTCATTTTCATAACTGTCGGATTTACCCGGCCAGGTGGTGAACTAAGTTGCATAGAATCAGAAGCGGGTACGCGGAAGCGAAGCGTTTGGAAATGTGGAAGCGATTTTTTAGAAATTTTAGAAAATGGGTACGTGTTGGAAGCGTGTATAGAAATTATTATTATTATATATATATATATATATGAAAAAAAAATAAACCACACAAATTTAATACATACATTTTCAATACTTCCACTACAAATAAAAACTAAATAGTTTATTTTTACAATAAATAAAATTAAAATAGTTAAAAGTCAAACTTTTAGACCACTTTTGTCATTCTCATTTTCTTAATTCCATCCAATAAATTGGTTGCAAATTCTGTTTTATCGATAAAAATATCATCAAATTCAAGTTTCTCAAAATTTATTTAAATCAATTAATCATTCCAACATTTTTCAAATAAATGATTCATGTCGTGGTTATTTTGTTAAGATCTTTTAAAAATAAAATACAGAAATTAGTATGCAAAAATTCTAAATTGTAAAATTATTTTTGTTTTTTTTTTTTTAATTGTAAAAAACACTACTCCCTCTGTTTCAAAATATAGGATGTTTTACCTAAAAGCACAAAGTTTAAAAAACTAATTAATTATTTTAGATTTTAGATATTTTACATTAAAACATAATTTAATAAATAGTTAAAGATAATTTGGCCAATGATATGCTTTACTGCAAAATCTAAATAGTCACAAATTATACAAATTTAATTTTTTGCATAGAAACTTGAACTGTTTTTCCTAAACATCCTATATTGTGAAACAAAATAAAATGTCTAAAACATCCTATAATATGAAACAGAGGGAGTATAAAATAATTTCATGTTTCTTATTAATATGTGAGTTTCAAATTTTTTAAATGGAAACGGAAGCTTCTAAAATGGAATCATAAGTCTCCAACGAGCTTCCAAAGTAGATTTTTTGGAAGCGTTATGGAAGCGAGATTCCAAAAGCTTCCAAAAGCTTCCGATTCCGACTAAGATTCCAAAGTGGGAAGCGGACCATCGATGAAGCTTCCGTGCTTCCTAGGTGGTGAACATGATGTCTTGAACCACCCGGGCTTTAGTGTAAACCTAGACAACAGCTATTTCACAGCTTCATTTTCTCACACAACTAGGTTCTCTGTTGTGTTCATTTTGGCCCTGAACTTGCCTGGTTAATCATGAATGAACTTGGAAAATATAGCCTCATATATTCTCCTAGAAACGGCCCCATTTCACACTCAAAAGGTGATTTGCCATGTTAGCTTTGTTTTAAGAAGTATCCTGCAATACTCTCTTTTATCTCAAAGCTATGGACTCAAATCATTAAAAGCAAACGCTTATCCTCTGTACATACAGGAAGCACTGTTCATCATCCTAGGAACTGGGAAGAGACTATCGTCTCACAGTGCTCTTAATAGATTCAGTTTGATTTAGTTTTCCCCTTGAACCTACATCTTGGGATCTCCAGTCATGTAGGTAGGGTTACCATCAAACCTCCTCTTAAGTCATAGGCTTTAAACCCATTCCTCTTGATGATTTACAACTTGATCTCATGACACACCTTTAACATGGATCCAATAGGTTGTCATTCGATTTGATATAATCTATCGAGATTACACAGAATTGAGATCAGTTTTCTAATGGTTTTACATCATCTTCTTTAAAGATATGACTAACCATTACCCAAAAAAAAAAACTCAGTGCCTAAGCTTTAGCTGCTATTACAATGCACTTGTTTTTTTTTCTCACAAAGTTCAAAGGCTACATAGCTTCTTTAGAATTATCTAAAGCTATGAACTCGCCAATAACTTGGTTTCTTGTTGAGGATATTATTTGTGGTAAGCAACGCTTCCCCCACATTTCCTGGAGTAACCCAAATCCTCCAACATTGCATTCAACATCTCTTTAAGAGATTCATCCCAACTATATTGATTTCAGAAATTACATTACACATGTCCGTTTCAATCATATTGTTCTGGGATTATCGTGAGTCAATTTTACTCCGTCATTCGTTAGCATCGCTACGATATTCGTCAGTTTTGTGACTCATAAGCCACTCTTGGTGACATCTTTTTTTTGACTTTTTATTAAGCATCAATCTTGCACTTACAACGCCAAGAAATGATCTTAAAATCTGATTAACATCAGAACATGGCACAGTCACAAGTGGTTGACCCACTACCAAACTAAATTTGGTGTGTCGACTCACTGGACTCGTAACCAATAACAACTCCACCGTAAACGGTATAAATTGGATCTAGACATTCAGATAAACATCAGAATTCCAGTCCGTATAACCGACAAAATCATGTGTGGTTGACCACTCCCAACATGGAGTATCGACTCACAAGACTTATCATCATAAAAGTCACCTCCAACGGTTTCATCAACAATCGGAGTACCATCGTTCTGACTATTTTGGGTTAAACAAATATATTTTTCAATTAGTTAAAAGTCTAATAGAAAACCAAACACTAGTAAGTTTCTTAATCATTGTTGACTTGTTGACTTACAATTACAATCGACGGCATTTTGTTTTCGTAATCAATTGGTAAGAACTTTTTTCATAATAATGTTGTTTCATCTAATACTAGCTGTGGATGTCGGATTCACACACTCAAGTATTTTGTTAAGTGGGAAAGATTATTCTTGAGGGACAAAAATGAATATGTAAAAACTTATAAATTGTTACGAGAATTGCTATATATTTCTCTCTTGAGAGGAAGATCCCCCTTACATGGCCATTGGCCTCTATATTTATACATAGAGAAGCGACATTAAAATGAGTAATTAAGCGCTATTATTCCTTCTTAAATGTGTCCGTTTTGTTTGACTTTAATGCTCAACGTTTGAATTTGAAAAGAAAACAGATCTTCGTGGGCCTCGCCTTTTCGGCCCAAATATCCTTGAACCATCTTACCCATGCCTTCTTCATCGAACTCATGTCGCAATGTAATCACTTCGGATTCTCGAAGTGGTGACAACCACTTCGACCGTTCCTTCGACTCATGGGTCCATTGGGCTTCGTCCTTTATGGGCCACTATTTTGACTACGTGGCAATCTTTGGTTGGTCGCGGACTTCTGGTGCGGGATCCGACACCAACACTAGCCTTTAGATTTTTCTTTTTATTTAGAATATAAAATTGAAAGTAAAACTAATCTCAGAGTATGTAACAAAAAAGATTAAGTGACTTGGCTATTTTATCTATCAAAA